>NC_088389.1:36448106-36751136 GCF_037993035.2 Macaca fascicularis
TCAACCACCCAGGTGGACGCAGCAGAGTTGTCAAATCAAGCTAAGGGTGAGAATGACTGAAGAGGGATAATATAAAGGCCGGAGGACCATGCTCTGGCCTGGGAGTTGGAAAGGCTGGGGCTTCCTGACTTCTCAATGTTTGCCCTTCCACCCATTCTCTCTGCCTGAGCCTCCTTCAGACCTTTGCTGAGCAGTCACTGTTGCCATCCAAGACCTTCTCTCTGCCTCAAGATTCCCCTGAAGACTTTCTTGTGGCACTTCTCAGCACCTCTTGCAATTTGTAGCATTTACTTACAGGTTTACCCTCTATCTCCCCCTCCAGACTGTAAATGCCTCCAGGGCAGAAACCTATCAGTTTACAAATAACAGCAACCAAAAGTGATCTACCAGCAGGTAGCTCATGCCTGTAATCCTAGCACTCTGGGAGGCCAAGGTGGGAGGATCACTTGAGGCCAGGAATTTGAGACCAGCCAGGGCAACATAGCAAGGTCCTATCTCTACAAAAAATAAAAACTTAGTTGGGCATGGTGGATGTGGTGATATGTGGCTGTAGTCCTAGCTGCTTGGGAGGCTGAGGAGGGAGGATTCCTTGTGCCCAGGAGTTTGAGGCTGCAGTGAGCTGTGATTACACCACTGCACTCCAGCCTGGGTGACAGGGTGAGACCTTGGATTTTTTTAAAAAGTTACAAATTCTTGAAAAGAAAAATAATTTAAAAAAAAATTTTCCTGAGGCAGGAATATCTCTTGAGCCCAGAAACCCAAGGCTGTGGTAAGCTATGATCATGCTACTACACTCCAACCTGCGTGACAGAGACGCTGATCTTTTTATAAAAATTATACATTTTTGAAAAGGAAAATTAAAAAAAAAAATTTTTTTTTGAGACAGTTTCACTCTTGTTGCCCAGCCTGGAGTGCAGTGGCGCGATCTCAGCTCACTGCAACCTCCACCTCCCGGGTTCAAGCGATTCTCCTCCCTCTGCCTCCTGAGTAGCTGGGGTTACAGGCGTCCAACACCATGCCCGGTTAATTTTTTGTATTTTTAGTAGAGACCAGGTTTCACCGTGTTGGCCAGTCTGGTCTTAAACTCCTGACCTCAGGTGACCTGCCCATCTCAGCCTCCCAAAGTGTTAGGATTACAGGCCCCTTGGCACCAACAGCCTGAGCGCCATGAATGGCAGCAGGAGGCAGACAGGCTCCTGGGTGGGAGGAGACAGGCCCCTGGTGAAGCCCCACCTTCAAGCCAGGGAGGGCCTGAAGCCTGGGGACTGTGCTGCCAGTCTCATGGAAAGGAGTGGGAATTTGGGGTGCTTTTTCTGGGCCCACCCATGGCTACTCATGGACCAGTTGGTGCACAGTTCCTCCCCTCCGAGGAAGGGCATGAACCCTCAGTCCCTCCTTGGTCCCCCTCCCCTGCTCATCAGTGCTCAAAGTCTGGAGGGGGCTAAGGTGGCAGGGGGCTTGTGTGTCAGTGCTGCACCAAGCGTACCCACACCTGGCCAGGCTGTGAGAGCGCCTGGGCTCAGCCCCAACCTCACTCCAAGATCAAGGAGAGGCCAAGCAGCAGGAGCAGGAGCTTCCAAGCCTGTGGGGGAAGGGGTGTCTTCCCAGGCCCCTGAGAGTACAGAAATGCCTGGATCCACAGCCATGGCTTGGGCAGCTGCAGCTGCATCTGGAAGGGTGGGGCTCGTGCCTGCTCCCAGCCCCCACCAGCTCCATGGAGTATGCAGCCCTGGCCGCACCTCACCCACTGTAGCCAGTGTCATGACAGCAGTTACTCTAGACAGGCCACTGCTGCCATCACCAGCACTTTGGGAGGCTGAGATGGAGGATCTTTTGAGCCCAGGAATTCAAGACCAGCCTGGACAACATAGCAAGACCCCATCTCTACAAAATAGTAAAAAATTAGCCAGTGCACACCTGTGGTCCTAGCTACTCAGGAGACTGGGGTGGAAAGATGGCTTGAGCCCAGAAGGTGGAGGCTGCAGTGAGCTGAGATTGCATCACTGTACTCCATCCTGGACAACAGAGTAAGATCCTGTCTTGAAAAAAAATGTTCACTTTTATTATTATTATTTTTTTTTTTGAGACAGAGTCTCACTCTGTTGCCCAGGCTGGAGTGCACTGGTACAATCTCAGTTCACTGCAACCTCTGCCTCCCGGGTTCAAGCTATTCTCCTGCCTCCTGAGTAGCTGGGATTATAGGCCCCCACCACCACGCCCAGCTAATTTTGGTGTTTTTAGTAGAAATGGGGTTTTCCCATGTTGGTCAGGCTGGTCTCAAACTCCTGGGTTCAAGTGATCTGCCCACTTCGGCCTCCCAAAGTGCTGGGATTACAGGTGTGAGCCACAGTATCCAGCCAAAAAATGTTTTAAATGAAAAAATATTTTTAAAAAGAATTCTTAGGCAAACCAAAGACAACAGGAAAAACAAAAACAAGGAGGGACCAGAGGAAGTTATTTGAAGCCTGTGGCACCTACAGCTGCAACAAACATTAAAGACAGCCCAACTCCTTGATAGATTAACATGAAACCTCACACTAAAAGCCCCATTACCTGGGTTCCTACCACCAGATACTTGATGACTGACTTTCTACAACAAATCACAAGGTCTGCTAAAAGGCAAGAAAAAACACAGCATGAAAAGGCAAACCAGGCATCAGAACCAGACTCAGATATAAAACAGAATAAGGAATTATCAGATAAAAATTTTGAAATAACTCTGATTATATTGGCAAAGACTCACTCCTTTGACCGAAATGTTAGTCAAGCTTCTCTGAGTTCTCTGCTTGACTAGGCCTTTCTTGGGTTTCCCTTTCTGTCCTTGCAGAATCCAATTGGAGCAGGAATCCTGCTAGGTCAGTTTATTGAAAATCCCTCCTCTTGGCATCTGACTACCCTGGTCAGGCTTTATCAAGAGTCCTATCAAAGCCTGGGTGCAGTGGCTCACTCCTATAAACCCAGCACTTTGGGAGGCCAAGGCAGGTGGATCGCTTGAGTTCAGGAGTTCAAGACCAGCCTGGGCAACATGGTGAAACCTTGTCTCTACAAAAAATACAAAAATTAGCTGGGCGTCAGCCAAGGCGCAGTGGTTCACTCCTGTAATCCCAGCCCTTTGGGAGGCTGAGGCAGGCAGAATCACCTGAGGTCAGTAGTTCAAGACCAGCCTGGCCAACATGGTGAAACCCCATCTCTACTAAACATACAAAAAAAAAAAAAAATTAGCCGGGCATGGTGGTGAGTGCTTGTAATCCCAGCTACTTGGGAGGCTGAGGCAGGAGAATTGCTTGAACCTGGGAGGCAGAAGTTGCAGTGAGCCAAGACTGTGCCATTACACTCCAGCCTGGGTGACAAGAATGAAACTCAATCTCAGAAACAAAAACAAAAAACAAAACAAACAAACAACAAAAAATAGCCAGGTGTGGTGGTCCAGATTAGAGGAGACTAAAGAGAAGCAATAATTATAATTAACCCAAGGTGTGATTCAGAAAAGGCCCATTCCTGGGCCTGGGAAAAGTATGATGAGGGCCTGTGGAAGCTAACAGAACTGTGTCGACGTTAATTTCCTGATCTAGTCACTAGCCTGTGCTTATTTTTTGGGGGAAATACAGACTGAGGCATCTAGAGGTAAAGGAGCATTTACAGTGTTCTTAGAAGCTTCACATTATTTCCAAATAAAAAGCTAGAAAAGAAAATGGGCATTAACTCTTAAATCAGAAAAAAATAAATGTTTTAGGAGGAAAATACGTCTCTGTGCTGTGAATCCATGGAGTCGATTTCTGCTGTCAGCAAAGTTCCCAACAGCTGGAGAAGAACAAGGAACAAAAGTGGAGCTGCCCTCCTGAGCGGCCAGGGTCCCAGACACAAAGCTGGCCTCTCAGGGCTTTCATGAAAGACAAGTGCTGATAAGCCCCGTAGGTCATCTTCAGCAGCCGCGGCCTCCCAGCTCGCTGAGAGGGGCCCGCCTTTCCAAAGCTCAGCCAGACAAAAACCGGAGCAAAGAGTGTTTCTTTTCAGTTGAAAGCTGCAGGTGGTGCATCCAACCTGGTATGAGCAGCCCTTCAGCGGGGTGCCCACCAGAGTGGGGGCCTGCAGACATCCCTTCCCAGAGAGACCAGGAGTTCATGGCCCAAGTCTCCTTCAGATTTACAAGGATGGAGATTGAACTTTGGCATTCTGTTTGGATCAGTCCAGAAAAAAAGCAAAATCTCAATATCATTCTTAATAAGAAAAGATAATCTACAAAGACAACTAATGCCTGTAGTCCCAGCTACTTGTGGGACTAAGGCAGGAGGATTGCTTGAACCTGGGAGGTCGAGGCTGCAGTGAGCCACTGCCCTCCAGCCTGGGTGACAAAGTGAGACCCTTTAAAAAAAAAAAAAAAAAAAAAAAGTCATATCAAGTCAGTTCATGCAGAAACCTCTTATCTTTTTTTTTTTTTTTTTTTTTCTGAGACAGAGTCTTGCTTTCTTGCTCAGGCTGGAGAGGAGTGACACAGTCTCAGCTCACTGCAACCTCCACCTCCCAGGTTCAAGCTATTCTCCTGCCTCAGCCTCCTGGGTAGCTGGGATTATAGGCTCACATCACCATGCCTGGCTAATTTTTTTTTTGTATTTTTAGTAGAGACGGGGTTTCACCGTGTTGGTCAGGCTTGTCTCAAACTCCTGCCCTTGTAATCCACCTGCCATGGCCTCCCAAAGTGCTGGGATTACAGGCGTGAGCCACCGCACCCAGCTTTGCCTTACCATTTTTAACAAGGGTATGGATGAACTTTTTCTTTAACAATGTAAAGGGTGTAATGGAAAGAGTAGACAACATGCAGGAACAGACGGGTAAACAGAGAGATGGAAACTCTGAGAAAGAATCAAGAAAAAATGCTGGGAATAAAAACCACTGTGACAGAAATGACAAATGCCTTTAATCGGCTCATCAGCAAACTGGACATGGCAGATGATAGGGCAATAGAAACATCCCAAACTAAAATGCAAGGAGAAAAAAATCATGGGGAAAATTAAAAAAAAAAAAAAAAAAAAAAAACAGCTGGGTGCCGTGACTCACACTTATAATCCCAGCACTTTGGAAGGCTGAGGTGGGTGGATTGCTTGAGGCCGGGAGTTCGAGATCAGCCTGGGCAGCATGGCAAGACCTCATCTCTATTTTTATTTTTAAAATAAAATAAAAGGAACGGAATACACAAAACTGTGGGTTATGTGTAATGGCAATATGAGAAGGAGAAAAAAGAGAGAAAAGAGGAGAAGAAATTTTTGAAGTAATAATGGTTAAGAATTGCCCAAAATTAATGACAGACACCAAAGCCATACATCCAAGTAGCTTAGAGAATACCAAGCAGGACAAATTCCAACAAAATCTACGCCCGGGCATATCATATTCAAACTGCAGAAAACCAAAGATAAAGAAACCCTTGAAAGAAGCAGGAGATAAAAACAAACAAGAACCCCTTACCTGTAGAGGAACAAGAATAAGCATTACGTCAGACTAGAGTGAAATATTTAAAGCGTTGAAAGAAAAAACCAGCCGGGTACACTGGCTCACACCCGTAATCCTAACACTTCAGGAGGCCAAGGCAAAAGGATCACTTGAGCTCAGGAGTTCAAGACCAGCCTGGGCAACAAAGTGAGCCTCTCATCTCTACCAAAAGAATACAAAAAGTATCTGGGCATGGTAGGACGTGCCTGTAGTCCCAACTAGTCAGGAGGCTGAGGTAGAAGGATCGCTTGAGCCTGGGAGGTGGAGGCTGCAGTGAGCAATGACTCTGTCACTGCCCTCCAATCTGGATGACAGAGTGAGACGCTGTCTCAAGAAAAGAAAAAACAAAATAAATACATAAATAAAACTGGAAACTGCAGACAGTACAGTTACATAATGAAAAGTGTCTCTCCCCGCAACAATCTTTTCCCCACTGTTGATAATTTCTTGTGATTCTTCCCAGAAAAAAGAAAAGCTTTATGCACATATCAGCATGTATATATATATTTAAATTCTGTATATACATTTTAAAACTTTTGCTTGAAATGGGTCCAAACTATACTTACCTTTCTGCATATTGATGTTGCCTGCTAGTAATAAATCTTAGAGAACTTTTTATATTCCTACATTCAGGTCTTTCTCATTCTTTTAAATAGTGTCATTGCATTCCATCCTATGAAAGGATTACAATTTGTTCAACCTGTTGCTTACTACTGACTACTTTTCTTGTTTTCAGTTTTTCACTGTTGCAAATGACACTGCAAAGAACATTCATATACATTTCTCTCTCCCTAAAACACTTTTCAGCCAGACACGGTGGCTCATATCTGTAATCCCAGCATTTTGGAAGGCTGAGAAGGCAGGATTGCTTGAGCCCAGGAGTTCAAGACCAGCCTGGGCCACATAATGAGACCTCGTCTCTACAAATAATAAAAAACAATTAGCCGGGCATGGTGATGCACGCCTGTAGTCCCAGATACTCAGGAGGCTGAGACAGGAGAATTGCTTGAGCCTGGAAGGTCAGGGCTTCAGTGAGCTGTGATTTTTTTTTTCTTTTTTTTTTCTTTTTTTATTTATTTATTTATTTTTTAGAGAGCCTCACTCTGTCACCCAGGCTGGAATTCAGTGGCGTGATTTCGGTTCACTGCATCCTCTGCCTTGGGGTTCAAGCAATTTTCATGCCTCAGCCTCCTGAATAGCTGGGATGACAGGCACCTGCTATAACACCTGGCTAATTTTTGTATTTTTAGTAGAGACAGGGTTTCACCATGTTGGCCAGGCTGGTCTGGAACTCCTGACCTCAAGTGATTAAAAAAAAAGTTTTACTCAGCCAGGTGCGGTGGCCCACGCCTGTAATCCCAGCATTTTGGGAGGCCAAGGTGGGCAAATCACTTGAGATGAGGAGTTCAAGACCAGCCTGGCCAACGTGGTGAACCCCGTCTCTACTAAAAATACAAAAATTAGCCGGGTATGGTGATGGGCGCCTGTAATCCAAGCTGCTCGGATGGCTGTGGCAGTAGAATCACTTAAACCCAGGTGGCAGAGGTTACAGTGAGCAGAGATCGCGCCACCGCATTCCAGCCTGGGTGACAGAGAGACACTCCATCTCAAAAAAAAAAAAATTCTCACTCATAAGTGAAAGCTAAACTATGAGGATACAAAGGTTTAAGAATGACACAATAGACCTTGGGGACTCAAGGGGAAAGGGTGGGAAGGGGGTGACAGATAAAAGACTACAAATTGTATGTACTGCTTGGGTGTATACAGTGTATACTGCTTGGGTGATGGGTGCACCAAAATCTCACGAATCACCACTAAAGAATTTATTGTGTAACCAAATATCACCTGTTCCCCAAAAACCTATGGAAATAAAAAAAATTTTAAATATGTTTTAAATAAAAAAATAAACAGGTTTTCTTCTGAAATATTCTTTTGTAAATTACCTACAGAAAATTTACAAAAAATGTACACTCAGCCAGGTGCAGTGGCTCATGCCTGTAATCCCAGCACTTTGGGAGGCCAAGGCGGGTGGATCATCAAGTCAGAAGTTCAAGACCAGCCTGGCAAATATGGTGACACCCCATCTCTACTAAAAACACAAAAATTAGCCTGGCATGGTGGTGTGCACCTGTAGTCCCAGCTACTCAGGAGGCTGAGGCAGAAGAATCACTTGAACCAAGGAGGCGGAGTTTACCGTGAGCCGAGATTGCGCCGCTGCACTCCAGCCTGGGCAATACAGCAAGACTCTATCTCAAAAAAAAACAAAAAGTACTGTCTCCACCAACTTGCCTTAATGTTAACATCTTACATAATTGTTGCACAGTGATTAAAATCAGAAAACGGGCTGGACAAGGTGGCTCACACCTGTAATCCCAGCACTTTGAGAGGCTGAGGCGGGCAGATCATCTGAGGTGGGGACTTCCAGACCAGCCTGACCATTATGGGGAAACCCCGTCTCTACTAAAAATACAAAAATTAGCTGAGCACGGTGGCACATGCCTGTAATCCCAGCTACTCAGGAGGCTGAGGCAGGTGAATTGCTTGAACCCAGGAGGCAGAGGTTGCAGTGAGCTGAGATCATGCCATTGCACTCCAACCTGGGCAACAAGAGCAAAACTCCATCTCAAAAAAAAAAAAAAAAAATGAACATTGATATAATGGAATAGTTATCTACATTTTTTCACTAATACCCTGTTGTAGTCCGAGATCCACTCCAGGATTCCATATTGCATTTAGTTGTTTTATTAATCAGAGTTTTCCAGAGAGATGGAACAAATAGGATGGATGGATAGATATATAGATTCATAGATACATAGATAGATAGGTAGAGTTTATTAGTTCGTTTTCATGCTGCTGCTAAAGATATACCCAAAACTGGGCAATTTACAAAAGAAAGAGGTTTATTGGACTTTTCTACATGGCTGGAGAGGCCTCACAATTCATGGTGGAAGGCAAGGAGGAGCAAATCACATCTTAGTTGGATGACAGCAGACAAAGAGAGAGCTTGTGCAGGGAAACCCCACCTTATAAAGCCATCAGATCTAGGGCTGGGTGTGGTGACTCATGCCTGTAATCCTAGCACTGTGAGAGGTCGAGGTGGACAGATCACCTGAGGTCAGGAGTTTGAGACCAGCCCGGCCAACAGGGTGAAACCCTATCTCTACTAAAAATGCAAAAATTAGCCAAGCATGGTGGCAGGCACCTGTAATCCCAGCTACTCAGGAAGCTGAGGCAGGAGAATGGCTTGAAACTGGAAGGCGGAGGTGGCAGTGAACCGAGATCATGCCACTGCACTCTAGCCTGGGCAAATAAGCAAAACTCCATCTCAAAGAAAAAAAAAAAAAATCAGATCTTGTGAGATATGTTCACTATCATGAGAGCAGCACAGGAAAGACCTGTCCCCATGATTCAATTACCTCCCACTGGATCCCTCCCATGATACATAGGAATTCAAGATGAGATTTGGGTGGGGACACAGTCAAATCATATTAGATTGATAGATAAGATGATTGATAGGTAGATAGATAGATAGATAGATAGATAGATAGATAGATAGACAGACAGACAGCTAGACAGATACACAGAGACAGGTAGATGAAAGGGGGTTTATTAGGGGAATTGGCTCACATGGTTATGGAAGCTGAGAAGTCTTCACCACTCAGTCCAGCAGCTAACACACCAATCTCTGCTGGAAACACAGATACACAGAAAGGAAAGATAAACACTGTAATGCCTTTCAGTTCAAGTGACTTTAATCTTTAGGAAATAAAAATAGTTTTAAAGATAATTGGTAAAATGCAGTGTTGTCAAAATGTAAATAAGTGCTCTAAATCATGTAAGTTAGATACTAGCTTTGCCAAATGTTTCAAGATCGTCAACTGCCTGCTTTACAACTTAGTAAGGCCTGGTGACATAAGAAATTAACCATGCCCCTAACTGTGCTGGAAAAAGTCAGACTTTATCTGCTCCTAGTATATAACTAAAACAACTTACCAGGGTTTTACATTAAAGTTAAAATTGCTAAGAGTTACCATTATAACATGTAAATGAGACTACTGAAAATAGATTTCCATGCAAGGTGTGTAAGAAAAGTAAAATATGTTTGTATTAAACAATAAAAATAGGAGTGGAAATATAAATCTTGTCTAGGAATAAAAGATTGTTTTGAAAGAAATTTAAGGGTAAAATTTGGCTTTCTCTCCCTTGTACAAGATTTTCATGTAGTAGTGAAGAATAATGAAAGATTTTCATTTGCCTTCCAGAGAGACTGCCAAGGAGAGGAAAAAGGGGAAAGGAGAAAAACTGTTGAAAAGCTAGCTAAGTCTTCCCTCTTAATGAGTAAAGGTTTTCACCTTGTTTTAAAATGTTGAGTCATCATTTTGACAAAATAAATAATTTATGTTAATCTGGAATTGTATTTTATAATATCAAGTGTTTTAAATCTCTAACATTTAACAGGCTTCCCTAAATCAAACTTCAGATTCAAAATTGTCTTTCCTAACCTGCCAAGACCAGCTCGGTTGGGGAGACCCTAACCCAGAGGCACTAGAGGAATTAAAGACATACACAGAGACATATAGCATGTGGAGTAGGAAATCAGAGGACTCATGGCCTTCAGAACTCAGAGCCCCAAACAGAGATTTACCTACATATTTATTGACTGCAAGCCAGTGATAAGCATTATTTCTATAGATTATAGATTAACTAAAAGTATTCCTTGTGGGAAACAAAGAGATAGACCAAAATAAAGGGATGGGCTCTGGCTAGTTATCTGTAGCAGGAGCATGTCCTTAAGGCACAGATGGCTCATGCTGTTGTTTGTGGTTCAGGAACGCCTTAAGTGGTTTTCCACCCTGGGTGGGTCAGGTGTTCTTGCCCTCATTCCAGTAAACCCACAACCTTCAGTGTGGGTGTCATGGCCATCACGAACATGTCACAGTGCTGCAGAGATTTTGTTGCTGGCCAGTTTTAGGGCTAGTTTATGGCCAGATTTGGGGGCCTATCCCTAGCACTAACCACTAGCTTTCAGATGCTACAGAGGGCCCCTAAAGCATCCAGAAGAGAGGTAAACAGGATTATTTGGGATATTTAGGTATGTGGGATTGCCAACATGATGTTTAATCTTCTTCAGTTTATATTTTAGTGAATAATATTAACATACGTTCCAAAATTTTATGGAATTTCTATAATTCTAATGTCTGAGTATATGCTATCAATCATAATTAAGGTTATTATGTTAAGTTATTGTAAACCACAGAAATTACCAAATTTCTTTGTCAATTGTGTCTTGTCATTGTTGTTGTTGTTTGAGACAGTCTCGCTGTGTCACCCAGGCTGGAGTGCAGAGGCATGATTTCGATTCACTGCAACCTCCACCTCCCAGGTTCAATCAATTCTTATGCCTCAGCCTCCTGAGTAGCTGGGACTACAGGTATGTGCCACCATGCCTGGCTAATATTTTTGTATTTTTAGTAGAGACAGGGTTTCAACATGTTGGCCAGATTGGTCTTGAACTCCTAACCTCAAGTGATCCGTTCGCCTTGGCTTCCCAAAGTGCTGGGATTACAGGCATGAGCCACCATGCCTGGCCATTGTGTTATTGACTGTAACTACCCTAGACATTTTGTCATTCCCAGACAATTGTTGTCTTGTTTTAATCCTCTTCAAAAGATGGTTTGTAATCAGCTATAGGACTTTGACAGGTGCTCTTAAATAAAAGTCTCTAATAACTTTGGAGATTATGACATTGGAACAAAGGAAAAACGTACAGGGCTCATGAAGTGCTGAAATATTCATAAACATCAAGCAAAACAAGAGTTAACAGAATGGACTGAACTAATAGAAAACTGAAGTAATTAATTTTTTAAACCTTTTTGCTTAAAACATTGCTGATCCTTGGCCAGGCACAGTGACTCATACCTATAATCCCAGCAATTTGAGAGGCCAGACAGGTGGATCACCTGAGGTCAGGAGTTTGAGACCAGCCTGGCCAACATGGTGAAACACCATCTCTACTAAAAATAGAAAAATTAGCCAGGGGTAGTGGCAGGTGCCTGTAGTCCCAGCTACTCAGAAGGCTGAGGCAGGAAAATTGCTTGAACCTGGGAGATGGAGGTTGCAGTGAGCCGAGATAATGCCACTGCACTTCAACCTGGGTGACAGAGTGAGACTCTGTCTCAAAAAAAAGTTGTTGATCCTTGTTTTGTTTTTCAGAGTCAAGGAAACAAGCTATATACAGCCTTTAACAATTAGGTGAGGTATACTCTTGTAAACAAAACTTGGAGCATGTTTGTTTCTTTCTGCATGACTTCTCCAAAATTTGAAAACTGTTTGTGAGTACTGTTAACTTATGGCAATATAGTTGTTTGCATCAGTGCAGTAAGAATCCATTTCATTTTGCAACAGGACACAATTGGAGAAATTAGTTGTTTTACTGGCTTTGACTGGAAGGGTATGCTTCCCTTTAAGGAATCAAGCTTGACTTACAGAGCCAATAAAAGCCACTTGGGAAAACTGGCCTCATACCTTGTCTACACAGTCCCCATGCAGGGTTCCTAAGCTGTAGTGAGTAGAGAATGTCAGTTTTTTACAGGTCTAGGAATCCCATGTTTTTGGGACTATAAGAAGAGAGGAATTCACGCAATTCATAGGTATTTGAGGGTACAAACCCATGGCTGGGCTTGGCTTTAAAAACTCCTATCTGAGATTTCTTATGGAACAGAGTTCTATCAAAGCCAATTTTAAAAGCCTATATAAAACTAATTATTCCTGTTGCACTTTATTCAAATAATCAGGCCAAGTATAAAACTAAAGTTTGACTGGGCATGGTGACTCATGCCTGTAATCCCAGCACTTTGGGAGGCTAAGGCAGGCGGATCACTTGAGGTCAGGAGTTCGAAACCAGCCTGACCAACATGGTGAAACCCCATCTCTACTAAAAATACAAAAATTAGCCAGGCGTTATGATATGCACCTATAATCCCAGCTACTTGGGAGGCTGAGGCAGGAGAATTGCTTGCACCCAGGAGGCGGAGGGTGCAGTGAGCCAAGATTGTGCCACTGTATTCCAGCCTGGGCAACAGAGCAAGACTCCATCTCAAAAACAAACAAACAAACAAACAAAAACCCTAAAGTTTATTTTGCAAACAACTCAGTCCTATCATGATTTGTTTTTAACAAAAATGAGGACCAGAGAGAGACAAATTATATTTCAAAACTTATACACTTGTCATTAAATTCTAATCTCCTTGGTTGTTTTTAGTTCTTGCCTACATTTTAGACTAACCCTGCTTATTCCTGTAAACCAACTAGCAATCTCTAGCTGCAGCTCAGGAAAAAAAAAAAAAAAAAGAAAAGAAAGAGAAATGGGTAATGTAAAAATCTAGATCAGTATTCTAGTTCTGAGCAATTACCCTGCAAATCCTGCCAGGTGATGTGAGTAAATAGGGTGCCCATAACCCAGAGCTTTCTTTGTTTTAGAAAATAGAACCAAAGAAGTTAACCAAAGCCAAACCCCATGCATCCAAATCTTAGCAGGCATAAATATAGCTACCAGTTATCCGGGCATGTTGGCAGCCTTGGGATAGCTGTCCTTACCCCCACCCCTTTGCTTTGTTTTAATACATGTCCTCTAATAACCCAAATTGTTTCTTCTTTCCTAAAGGCTATCGAGCTCCAAATAGTGATGCAAATGAAATCACACATGGATGCACCTTTCTTCCGAGGACTCTTATACTGACCTCAGTAGGAACCCTACCAGCTGTTCCCCACACAACCCCCTCTCCAGTAGGAAGTAGCCAGAAGGATCATCTCCCCACCTCCCTAACAGCAGTTACGGCCTTCACCCTTGAGGAGGGGGAATGAGAGAGGAGAAAGGAAGAAACTGGTGAGGCAGGCAGTTAGGGTGGATTCTCGATTACATTCTTTCAAACAAAAGAACAGCCTGAAAAACCAAGCTGCACAGTCATTGCAGTACATTGAGCTTCACAGAGACAGCACCGGGGCAAGTGAGAGCCGGATGGGCACTGGGCGACTCTCTGCCTTGCTGAGGAGAAATAACTAAACATGGGCAAAGGAGATCCTAAGAAACCGAGAGGCAAAATGTCATCATATGCATTTTTTGTGCAAGCTTGTCTGGAGAAGCATAAGAAGAAGCACACAGATGCTTCAGTCAATTTCTCAGAGTTTTCTAAGAAGTGCTCAGAGAGGTGGAAGACCATGTCTGCTAAAGGGAAGGGAAAATTTGAAGATACAGCAAAGGCGGACAATGCCCATTATGAAAGAGAAATGAAAACCTACATCCCTCCTAAAGGGGAGACAAAAAAGAAGTTCAAGGATTGCAATGCACCCAAGAGGCCTCCTTCAACCTTTTTCCTGTTCTGCTCTGAGTATCACCCAAAAATCAGAGGAGAACATCCTGGCCTGTCCATTGGTGATGTTGCAAAGAAACTGGGAGAGATGTGGAATGACACTGCTGCAGATGGCAAAGCAGCCTTCTGAAAAGAAGGCTGCAAAGCTGAAGGAAAAATACGAAAAGGATATTGCTGCATATCAAGCTAAAGGAAAGCCTGATGCAGCAAAAAAGGGAGTTGTCAAGGCTGAAAAAAAGCAAGAAAAAGAAGGAAGAGGAGGAAGATGAGGAAGATGAAGAGGAGGAGGAGGAGGAAGATGAAGAAGATGATGATGAATAAGTTGATTCTAGCGCAGTTTCTTTTCTTGTCTATAAGGCATTTAACCCCCCTGTATGCAACTCACTCCTTTTAAAGAAAAAAATGGAAATGTAAGGCTTTGTAAGATTTGTTTTTAAACTGTGTAGTGTCTTTTTTTGTATAGTTAACACACTACCAGCAGGGGGCTGTGGCTGACGCCTGTAATCCCAGCACTTCGGGAGGCTGAGGTGGGTGGATCACGAGGTCAGGAGATCGAGACCATCCTGGCTAACACGGTGAAACTCCGTCTCTACTAAAAAAAAAAAATACAAAAAAGTAGCCGGGTGTGGTGATGGGCGCCTGTAGTCCTGGCTACTCGGGAGACTGAGGCAGGAGAACAGCATGAATCCGGGAGCTGGAGGTTGCAGTGAGCCGAGATTGCGCCACTGCACCCCAGCCTGGGTGACAAAGCAAGACTCCGTCTCAAAAAAAAAAAAAAAAAAAAAAAAACAAAACCACACTACCAAATGTGTCTTTAGATAGCCTTGTCCTGGTGGTATTTTCAATAGCCACTAACTTTGCCTGGTACATTATGGGGGTTGTAAATTGGCATGGAAATTTAAAACAGGTTCTTGTTGGTGTACAGCACAAATTAGTTACATATGGGGATGGTAGATTTTTCATCTTCAGTTGTCTCTGATGCAGCTTATACAAAATAATTGTTCAGTTAACTGAATACCACTCTGTAATTACAAAAAAAAAAAAAAAAAAAAAAAGTTGCAGCTGTTTATTGACATTCTGAATGCTTCTAAGTAAATACATTTTTTTATATAAAAAAAGAAAAGAAAAATCAAGCTGCAGGCACAGATAAGGGAACTTGCATGGGGCCTTGCCTAAGGCATGCCCACAGATGCACAGATAAGAAAGCCTACACAGGTAACTTGCCTAGACATGCTTGCAATGGAAAATTCCATCTCCTGACATATGTGCAGTAAGGGAAACAAAGCAATATGGAGTAACTCAAGCTAAAGGCACACATGCACATTAGGAGCATGGGGTAGAGCTACTAGAAATTCACACCTTATGCAAATGAGACACCCAGCCCTCATCAGTTTCCTGTAGAAGCCTTTGCATTCAACTGTAAAAATGGCAACCCTCTTTTGGGCCCTGTCTCCACAGCGGAGAGTTTTCTTTTTTTGCTTATTGAACTTTCATTCCAACCTCACCCTTGGTGTACACACACCTTAATTTTCATGGTCATGAGAAAAAGAACTCCAGATGATACCTTAAACAATGAGAGACTGCCACGTTGTGGTGCATTGACGAGACTATAACACTAGCTTGGGGAAAACAATACTGAATAAATATCAGATGCTGATTCAGTGCTTATGCAGCCTTCTAGAGAACCTTGCCCCAGCCCTATTAAGTACTGTCACCTAGCTGGCACTGTAACTGAGTCTACAAAAAACCATTCCACCATTCTGTCAAGCCAGATGCTTCAGGATGACGGGGAACATGGTAAGACCAGTGGATTTCATTAATATGGGCTCATTGCTGCACTTTTCTGGCTGTGAATTGTGTTCCCTCATCAGAAACAGGCTGGATATGGTGGGTCATGCCTGTAATCCCAACTCTTTAGGAAGCTGAGACAGGAGGATTGTTTGGGACCAAGAGTTCAAGGCTGTAGTAAGCCATGATCATGCCATTGCACTCCAGCTGAGCAACAGGACTGAGACCCTGTCTCAAAAAAAGAAGCAATGCTATGTGGAATATTATGATTGATGATGGATAAGGCATTCCATAAGTTCAAATCCATATCCAGAGTGTCTGGTCCAGTAAGGACAGAATGCTGCCCCTTCCATGATGAGAGAGGACCAATGCAGTCAACTGCCACCAGGTCAGATAATGCCCACCGAGTCACATGATAACTTGGTGGCCCATGATCAAGTATCCAGCTTCTACAAAGTCCAACTGCTGGACAAGAGCTGTCTCTCAAAAGAAGATGGCAAGGCCTTGCTCCAAAATCCTAAGGGCCTGTGCTGCGATTCACCAATAGAGGTTGGCCAAAGGCTCCAAACAGCATCCTTCTTGCCACTGACACCTCAAGAACCATTGGATCTGTGGAATCATACGGCCAAAGTGGTAGAGCTTTAAAATATGACTGCCCCACTGGATTTTGGACTTGCATGGGCCCTGCAACCACTTTGTCTTGGCTAATTTCTCCCCTTTGGAAGAGCTATATTTACCAAGTACCTGTACCCCCATTGCATCTAGGAAGTAACTAGCTTGCTTTTGATTTTACAGGCTCATATGTGAAAGGGACTTGCTTTGTCTCAGATGAGACTTTGGACTGTGGATTTTTGGGTTAATGCTGAAATCAGTTAAGATTTTTGGGGGACTGTTGGGAAGGCATGATTGGTTTTGAAATGTGAGGACATGAGATTTGGAGGGGCCAGGAGCAGAATGATATGGTTTGGCTCTGTGTCCCCACCCAAATCTCATCTTGAATTGTACTCCCATAATTCCAACGTGTTGTGGAAGGAACCTGGTGGGAGATAATTTGATTCATAGGGGCGGCTTCCCCCATACTGTTCTCATGGTAGTGAATAAGTCTTACAAGATCTGGCCAACTTGTTTCTTACTTTCTGATGCTACAACATCTTCTAATGTATCAGAGGTTCGGCTTTTGCGTCTTCCTCATTCTCTCTTGCCACTGCCATGTAAACAATCCCGCCATGATTGTAAGACCTTCCCCAGCCACGTGGAACTGTAAGTCCAATTAGACCTCCTCCTTCTTTTGTAAATTGCCCAGTCTGTGGTATGTCTCACCAGCAGCGTGAAAACAGACTAATATAAGTGGGGACACAGATCCAAACCATATCAATATACATATGCCTATACAAAAAAACAGAGAGAGAGAGAGAGAGAGAGAGAGAGAAATGTGTGTGTGTGCATTAGCCAGAGTTCTCCACAGGAAAAGAACCAGTAGGATGTGCATATAGAGGGAAATATATTTATTTTAAGGAATTGGCTCATGCGATTACGGAGGCTGGCAAGTCTAAAATCTGAGAGTAGACTGGTAGGCTAAGACCAAGGGCCCGATGCTGCAGTTCATTCACATACAAAGGCATCTGTTGCAGAATTCCCTCCTGTTCGTGGGCCATTTTTCTCTGTTCAGGCCTTCAACGATGGGCGAGGACCACTCGCATGATGGAGGCCAATCTGCTTTACTCAAGCCCACTAATTTTAATTTTTTTTTTTTTGAGATGGAGTCTTACTCTGTCACCCATGCTGTAGTACAGTGACATGATCTTGGCTTGCTGCAATCTCCACCTCTTGGGTTCAAGCGACTCTCCTGCCTCAGCCTCCCGGGTAGCTGGGACTATAGGCAGGCACCACCATGCCTAGCTAATTTTTGTATTTTTTAGTAGAGATGGGGTTTCACCATGTTGACCAGGCTGGTCTCAAACTCCTGACTTCAGGTGATCTGCCCGGTGGCATGAGCCACTGTACTTGGCTTAATTTAAATGTTAATCTCATCCAAAAAAACCCACATAGAAACATACAGAATAATGTATAACCACACATCTCTGGCCCTGTCAAGTTAACACATGGAAGTAACCATCACAATAGGCACGTGAGTATACGTAAACACAGTCCCTAGCTCTGTCTGTGGAGAGGGACTAGAATCCATGACACCCCAACCACAATGAGGACATTCTGCACCCAGATTTCACTTTCAAATACCATTCCCTAATAAAATAAATAAGGACTCCATAGAATTTCTCCTCCATTTTCTCGAAAAAATGGCTGATTCCAGGATTGGAACAGGGAAAATATAGATGAAATTAGAAGATGTCGTAGCATCTGAAAGTAAGGAACAACTTGGCCACAAGCGGTGGCTCATGCCTGTAATCCCAGCACTTTGGGAGGCCGAGGTAGGCAGATCACTTGAAGCCAGGAGTTCAAGACCAGCCTGGCCAACATGGTGAAACCCTTCTCTACTAGAAATACAAAAAGTAACCAGGCATGGTGGCGGATGCCTGTAAGCCCAGCTACTTGGGAGGCTGAGGCGGGAGAATCTCTTGAATTTGGGAGATGGAGGTTGCAGTGAGCCAAGATCATGCCATTGCACTCCACCCTGGGCCACAGAGTGAGACTCTGTCTCACAAAACAAAAACAAACAAAGGCTTTATGGGAAATATGTGAAGGGCTCCAGAGACAAGGAGACAAGCAGGCTCTGTCTCAACACTTCTTTTTAGGTAATCAATGCTGCCAAGGGTACCACCTTGCACAACTCCAGGAGGCACTATTGACTTAGAGTACATGAAGCACAGTGAATGGTGCCCATTGGGATCCCTGCTAGTCCTGCAACAGCTTCTGGAATTGTGCAGCGTGGTGGCCTTCATGGTGTTCTTTTTCATTTCCTTTGCAAAAATCAAGGCATCATTCTGCTAAAAATAGGAAAAAATGATAAATTTCAAGTAATGTTTTGCTTCTAAGCATTTTCCAAAATGTCTTAATGAGTTTTTACTTAAAAAAAGGGAGGTGAGGGACAGGGGGCCTGGGCCCCGTGACTCATGCCTGTAATCCTAGCACTTTGGGAGGCCGAGGCATGCAGATCACCTGAGGTTGGTAGTTGGAGACCAGCCTGGCCATCATGGTGAAGCCCTGTCTTTCCTAAAAATACAAAAATTAGCTGGGCATGGTGGCAGGCACCTCTAATACTGGCTACTTGGGATGCTGAGGCAGGAGAATTGTTTGAATCCGGGAGGCAGAGGTTGAGTGAGCCGAGATGACACCACTGCACTCCAGCCTGGGTGACAACAGCAAAACTCCTCCTCACAAAAAAAATAAAGTCCAGGTGCTGTGGCTCACGCCTGTATTCCCAGCACTTTGGGAGGCCAAGGTGGGCAGATCACCTGAGGTTGGGAGTTTGAGACCAGCCTGACCAACATGGAGAAACCCCATCTCTACTAAAAAAATACAAATATTAGCAAGGCATGGTGGTACATGCCTGTATTCCCAGCTACTCAGAAGGCTGAGGCAGGAAAATCGCTTGAACTTGGGAGGTGGAGGTTGCAGTGAGCTGAGACTGCATCATTGCACTCCAGCCTGGGCAATAGAGCGAGACTCCGTTTAAAAAAAAAAGAAGAAGAAGAAGAATCACTTGACCCTGAACTTCAATTTCTAATTCCTAAAGTAAGAATAATCACACATATTTCAGCAAGTCATTGGGAAATTGAATGAGGAAATGCATGGAATGCTCTTTGGGAGCTATGAAGTACAATGTAGTTATAGTAACCATGGTAACAACATTGCGTTAGTGAGATGTAAAGTTGCGCACAAAGCACCAGTAACAAATTCTCAATCTCTGAGGAACTCTGAGGAATTCTGTGTACTTGGCAGCAATTCCTATGGATTGACAACCATTCATCCCACAAATATATTTCACAGCCAACTCTTTGCTACGCTCCAAGCTTAAGTTGGGGATATGTATTAAGAACTGTGGAGAGCATAAGATTTTACCCTACATGGTAGCTAACTGAAGTGCTAACAGAACACACAAGATTCCTGGGTCAGAGACAAAAGATTTTATTCCTCACAGCATGAGAAGCAGCATAAATATCAACATATTTGCATTAATTCCTCTTACCCCCAAGTCCCACAGGGGTAGGGTTGCCAGATTTAGAAAACAAAAATATAGAGCACCCAGTTGGATTTGAATTTTAGATTAACAATGAATACATTTTTAGTATGTCCCAAATACTGCATGGGGTGTGCATATACTAAAAAAGTATTCCTAAAAAAAGTATTCTTTATTTATCTGAAATTCAAATTGAAGGGGGTGTCTTGTATTTTAACTGGCAACTCGACATGGGTGGCACAGATGAGTTCAGCTGTATGAGTTCACCCACGGTGAGTTGCATTACAAGAGACTGACACTGATTTGAAGAACCTAAATCTTTTATAATCTTTTATAAGGGCAGTAAGCATGCTTGCCCTTTAATTCAGAGAGCCACAGGCTCTGCCTTCCAAGGCTGCTTGTAGAAAAGGTAGTCCAGAACAAAAGGCAGTCAGTGGCTCTGCTTGTAAGACTTGAAAAACCATTGGAGAATTGGCTCCCAATGCACCCTAGTGAACAGGTGTGCGGAAAGGGAGACGGTTGTGGCTTCAGTATCTTGAGATAAATGCTTCTCAGTGGGGCTGGTTTCCATCCTAACCCTTCCCTAATTCCCACCCCCTCTCCAGTTTCAGGCTGCTTTCTTTGCAGGGAGAGACGAGGTTGTATGGTCACAGAGGAGGAAGTCTGTCAAAAATAAGAGATGGACGAGAATACATTCCCTCCTATTTCCATTCATCCGGCAAATGCTCGGTGCCTACCGTGGTCCAGGCACTGTGCTAGGCACTGGGGCTGCAATAGCAGAGGATACCCAGCCAGTCCTTGCCCACGTGGCACTGCAGTCTGATGGATTTGTGAAGGGACCTGGAAGAAAAATGACTGCTCCACAGCCGGGCACAGTGGCTCACGCCTGTAATCCCAGCACTTTGGGAGGCCAAGGCAGGAGGATCACACGGTCAAGAGTTCGAGACCAGCCTGGTCAACATAATGAAACCCATCTCCACTAAAAATACAAAAATTAGCCGGGTGTGGTGGCATGTCTCTGTAGTCCTAGCTACTTGGGAGGCTGAGGTCAGAGAATCGCTTGAACCTGGGAGGAGGAGGTTGCAGTGAGCTGAGACCACACCATTGCACTCCAGCCTGTGTGACAGAGTAAGACTCCGTCCCCATCCCCCGCCAAAAAAAAAAAAACAAAAGGAAAGAAAAGAAAAATGACAGCTCCTTTTTGTAAAGTAACAGCTCCAGTTGGGAAGCCCCTGCTCACTTCTCTGCCATGGAGGCCTCAGTGGCAGCCTGCATCTTCCTGAGACTCTTCAGTATGCCTGCTGTGTCTCCACTTCCCTGACTTTGTTCCAACTGTAGCTGCTGCCTAGCAAGGCGTCCCCTCTGCCCCACTTTCCTCCTGCTGATACCCTGCTTTTCCTTGGAAAATTTTAGCTCAAATCTTGCCCCCATCCAAGAACCCTTCTTAGAATGACACTTCCTGTCTTTGTATTCCCACTGTAGATTTCAACCTTACATTGAACACAGATAACAACCTGCTTTGGATCACAAACTCGGGGAGAGCCGGGTGTGGTGGCTCATGTCTGTAATCCCACCACTTAGGCGGGAGGATCACTTGAGACCGGGAGACCCTGTCTCTAAAATATAATAACAGTTATTAATATTTTTTAAAAGATGATGTTAAATTGCTTGTATATTCCATTTATTTTAATTCCCCACAATAACTCTATCTGGCAAATATTATAATCCTCATTTTATGGATGGGAAAACTGAGGCTCAGAGACAAGAAGTCTCTAGCTTCTCTGTACAGAGCTTTTTTTTCTTTTCATTTTTAGATGAAGTCTCACTCTGTCGCCCAGGGTGGAATGCAACGGTGCAATCTTGGCTCACTGCAACCTCTGCCTCCCGGGTTCAAGTGATTCTCGTGCATCAGCCTCCCGAGTAGCTGGGATTACAGGTGTGCACCACAATGCCCCACTAATTTTTGTATTTTTAGTACAGACTAAAAATTTTATATTTCACCATGTTGGTCAGGCTGGTCTCAAACTCCTGACCTCAAGTGATCCACCTGCCTCGGCCTCCCAAAGTGCTGGAATTATTGGCGTTGGCCAACCGGGGCCCGGCCTTCTCTGTACAGAACTCCAGTTGGCTCCCCTAACATCATGGCTTGCTGTTCCTCATCATCAATGTGGGAAGAAATGGGTGTTTTGCAAGATAAACATAATTTGTGGACATTTGAACCTCTAGTTGTCTTGGCAGTGCTAAAGTCATTTTGAGCCTTTGCAGACGTCTGCAGCTCATTTCCTCCTGCTCTTGCTTGGCCTCTCCTTCCCTCCTCCTCCATCAGCCATGCTCTAGGGCTGGACATGTGTTTTGGGGGCTGAACCTTGTCCTGAGGCCTCCTGCTTGTCTAGGTCTGATTTGTTCCTGGAGAGTCGGGTCTCTGAATTTCCTAAGAGGCCTGAGATGCTGATAGCCAGCAGAAGTGGACAGGGCAGAGGGTGCCTGGTTCGACTTGGGGAATGTAACCTGCCCCTGATCCCCCAGGTGTTCACCAGGGGCCCATAGGCCTCTCTTCTAAGTTCTGCTGACAAATACAAACTCTTCCACTCACTCATCAGCAAATGATGCTCCATCTCCATTCTTCAAGTTAAATTAAAACCAGCTGCACCAGGAAGTGCTGTGTCGTCAGGGACGCTGGGGATAGATACAGGCATCACAGAGGGAAGCTGCTGTTTATGTTGTCCCTGCCGCCAATGCCATGCTGCTAGCTGCTGTGTGGCACTGCTTGGGTGACAGTCTCCTGTACCTATCCACTGTGGCTGCCTCATATCACCCGGTTTCTCGTTCAGGCCACTGTGACCCTTCCAAGTGTAGGGGCTCAGCCAATAATTTCATATCTCAGTGCTGAGCTCAGCCACTGGTGCCCTGAGGGTTTGCGGTGCCCACTCACTGCCCCTTCCCCCTACCCAGGCAGGGCACTCTCCTTTTCAGCCCCTAGAAACATTAAGCATGCATTCTGCCCCTTTCTCTGCCTGTAGTCCCAGTTACTCGGGAGGCTTCATGGCTTATCCGGAAGGTTGGGAACTTAGAAATGCAAAGGGCTTGTATACTCTCTTTGGTATGGAGGGTGCTTAAGCTCCCCCTGAGGGTGGGAATGTCTTCTGTGCCTTCCTGAGCCAAATAATCTCCCCTTTTTGCAACACTCACCAGCTCAGATCAGTTCAGCCAAGGGGTCTTCTTTCTCCAACAGCGGGAAAACAAAACTCAAGTTCTCTGCGGGCCAGCACAGCACCCACAGCCCATTAACCCAGTCCCCATGGATCTGCCTGAGAGATAGGGTCTGTGAATTCATTTTAGATATAGACAAGCTCTTTCATAATGAGCAACACCATCATCAGAATGGTTGTTGCTGGCCAGGCGCGGTGGCGCACACCTGTAATCCCAGCACTTTGGGAGACCAAGGCAGGTAGATCACTTGAGGTCAGGCATTCAAGACCAGCCTGGCCAACATGGTGAAACCCTGTCTCTATTAAAAATACAAAAAGATTAGCCGGGCGTGGTGGCACATGCCTGTAATCCCAGCTACTTGGGAGGTTGAAGCAGGAGAATCCCTTGAACCTGGGAGGCGGAGGTTGCAGTGAGCTGAGATAGTGCCACTGCACTCCAGCCTCGGTGACCGAGTGAGACTGTCTCAAAAAAAAAAAAAAAAAAAGTCTGTTGCTTGCCAAGGGCTTACAAAACACTCCACGAAGTTAACCTACGTCAGATAGTGTTGTCCACTCTGTAGATCTGCTGAAGGGTCCAACACCTTTTACCCGCAGTGTCCACCCTGAATTCATAGTCCCCGGAAGCTCAAGGCCCTACCCAAGTGTATCGTTTTGCATAGGCTGAAATTCTTTAACAATTAGACTCAGACTGTAATAGACGTTTAATTTTCCCTCATGATAAGGTCTAGGGGGTTCCAGGTTGGTTGAGTGGGGGATCTGCCACTATCAACAGGAGGTTTCAGGACCATCCCAGGAGCAGCAAGGAACTGGGTGGGTGGTCCTCCCGGCCAAGCCTTAAAGTGGCACTCATCACTTCCAGGCACTTTCCAGGGCTCCAGCTCTGTCACTTGGCCACACCTCGCTGCAAGGGAGGCTGGGGAGTATTGCCAAGCTGTGAGCCCAGGAAGAGGAACGGAATGGATTTCCATGGACAGCCAGTAGCATCTGCCAAATCAAGCTTTCTCCAATGCTTGGCTCTTTCTTCCGTCTCTGTGGTCTGTTTTATGTTGCCTTGACTCAAATAGGAAACATAGCTCTCTTAGAGTTACACACATACACACGCGTGCATGCGCGTGCACACACACACACACAACTTCTATAAAGCGCTTAGGGTACTGGCAGATGTTACTGATAATTTGGGAGCAGCAAGGGGACAGAGGTGCTATTACAAGCAGCCTCTGGGGAGAGTGGCACTGCATCATCCTTCTAGAACCCTACTACAGGCTGGGAGTCCTCCTTGCCCTGCCTCTCCCTGCCTGGGCTCTCTCCGTTTTGCTGGCTCTTCTGTCTGCCCCTCCTTTGTCTTTCCCCTGCACAGGGCCCTTCCCCGTGTCACATCCAGCCTGCTGGGTCTCACCAAAAGGCTTATCAGGGTATTTTCCCCAAATGAAGACAGTTCTTAGCTGTTACAACGAGAGGTGCCAGCCATTAGGAGAGCTCTATTTATCCCTTTCTTTGTTCACATTCTCAGTAATCCCAGCGGGAGGCATCACTTTACCTATGACAAAGCTGACCCTCTGAGTGAGGCTAGCAAAAGGCATGAGTAGCTCTTAGGTGATCTGCATGGCTCCAGGGCTTTACATTTCTTTTTGTTGTTTTATGTATTTTATTTTATTTAGAGAGACTCCCTCTGTTGCCAGGCTGGAGTACAGGGTGATGTTGATGGTGGTGGTGGTGAGATGGTGATGATAGTGATGATGGTGGTGGTAGTGATGCTATTGGTGGCAGTGGTGATAATGATGAGATTATGATGATAATGATGATGGTGATGCTGGTGATGATGGTGGTGATGGTGATGATGAGATGATGGTGATGGTGGTGGTGGGGGAGATGGTGATGATAGTGATGATGTGATAGTAGTGATGCTAGTGGTGGTTGTGATGATAATGATGAGATTATGATGATGAAGATGGTAATGATGGTGGTGATGGTGATGATGTGATGCTGGTGATGGTAGTGGTGATAATGATGAGATTATGATGATAATGATGAGGAAGATGAGGCTCTGATGGTCTGAAATAAGAGGGCCCTGACTGGAACCTAGCCGCTCGGGTTCCCAGTTGCTCTTGGGGTAATCGCCTTTGGGTCCTACCTTACCCCCGGACTCATCCCAAGCAATCTCCCTCTTACCCGTCTTCTTATTCATTTTTTTTTTTTTTTTGAGATGGAGTCTTGCTTTGTCACCCAGGCTGTAGTGCAATGGTGCAATCTCGGCACAATGCAACCACCGCCTCCTGGGTTCAAGCAATTTTCCTGCTTCAGCCTCCCGAGTTGCTGGGACTACAGGCATGCACCACCACACCTGGCTAATTTTTGTATTTTTAGTAGAGATGGGGTCTCACTATGTTGGCCAGGCTGGTCTCAAACTCCTGACCTCAAGAGATCCACCTGCCTCATCCTCCCAATGTGCTGGGATAACAGGCGTGAGCCTTTGTGCCTGGCCTTCCTGCCTGTCTTCTGAGTCCTCTCATGAACTTCTGTTCAGTGCCACACATGTGCCACTCCCCTTTCCTGCCCACCACAGGCCTTTGCACATGCTGCTCCCACTTTCCTTCACACGCTTCCCTTGCTCAGCTCGTCATTACTCCCTATTCATCCCCGTATGCCAGCTCAGCCATCGGGTCCTCTAGAAGGCCTTCCCTGTCCCTGCTAAGCCAGTTGAGATCTCCCCAACCGTGAGCCCTCGCAGCACCTTAAGCCTTACTCTGAACAATTCCTGGTTGGCTTTCTTTTTTTGAGACAGAGTCTCCTTCTGTCCCCAAGGCTGGAGTGCAATGACATGATCGTGGCTCAATGCAACCTCCGCCTCCGGGGTTCTAGTGATTATTCTGCCTCAACCTCCCAAGTAGCTAGGATTACAGGTGTCTGCCACCACATCCAGCTAATTTTTGTATTTTTAGTAGAGATGGGTTTCACCATGTTGGTCAGGCTGGTCTCGACCTCCTGACCTCAGGTGATCTACCCACCTTGGCCTCCCAAAGTGCTGGGATTACAGGCATGAGCCACCGTGCCCGGCCCCTGGTTGGTTTTTATTTCTGTGGTCGTGTTGGTTCTCTCTCCCACCAACGCGTCCACTAGCCTGACCTCAAAGCTCAGCACAGCACCTGGCATACAATAAGTGCATTTCCCGTTTGCTCCAAGACTACTGTGCTGGCGGTGAGCTGCACTTTTTTTCTCTAATCAGGAAATGGGTTAAAGAATATTTGCCAAATGATTGAAAGGAGACCAGTAGCCACACTGTCTAAGAGTAGAAGTTGCTTCTTTGGAGAGAGTGAGCCCTCCCTCATTGAGAAGCATTAAAATACAAACTGGAAGGAACATTTGTCTAGAGCAGAGAGAAGCGTCAGATGAGTGTCCCAGTTGACTTTTCAGGTTCCCTTTGATCCTAAGAAGCTGCAGGGCTGGAGAAAACTCTAGAAATAACCGGGTGGCTAAAGTCTGAGAGGTTCAAGTTGATGGTTGGGTTCTTAACCCTCTCTAAGCACGTTATTCTCTATGATTTCATTTTGTCCTCCACTAAAGTCCATATTTTCATAAAACAGAGTGATAATACCTAGCTCATACCTCAACTCATAGGGCTGCTGTGTGTATAAAATAAGACGAGACCAGTTAAAGTGCTTTCCTATTGCCTTAGGCCAAGTTGCCCAGAAGCAGAGCTTGAGAGGGGGGCTCTTGTGAAAGTGATTTATTAGGGGTATGTTCTCTGGACAAGGGGGCTGAGGGATGCAGGCTAGGGCAGGGAACCAGAGCTAAGGCAGGGTCTGGTCTTGGCTGGTATTAGCTTAACCTGACACCACAAGGAGCTCTAGAGTGTGATCACATCCCTGAGTTGGTTCCTATCCCAGAGTTGGTTCCATTTTGAGACAAGAAGGGTAATTATCTATAGCCCACAGCAGTTGGAAGTCATTCATTGCTGAGTGCCCTCAGGGGAACATGACCTTCCAGGCAAAGTGACTTCCATTTACCTGAGGACATTCCCTAAGGAAGGGGTCAGCTGCAACCTTAGAAACAAATACTTGTGGCTGGGCACAGAGGCTCATGCCTGTAATCCCAGCACTTTGGGAGGCCAAGGTGGGCAGATCTCCTGAGGTCAGGAGTTCGAGACCAGCCTGACCAACATGGTGAAACCCTGTCTCAACTAAAAATACAAAAAATAGCTGGGCGTGGTGGCAGGCACCTGTAATCCCAGCTACTCGAGAGGCTGAGGCAAGAGAATCATTTGAACTGGGGAGGCGGAGGATGCAGTGAGCCGAGATTACACCATTGCACTCCAGTCTGGGGAACAGAGCGAGACTCCATCTCAAAAGAAAAAAAAAAAGAGAAATAAAGAAGAAAAAAGAAATAAATACTCACCGAGGCTGGAGACGGGTGCATCTGCTGGGGCACAGAGACCTGGGTGGGGTCCTGGCAACATCCACCACACCTATTCATGGTCTCAGTTCAGGTTCACTGGCATTGGGAGAGGTCAACCTTGATATCAGGACTCCTATTCAGTGACTTGTCCAAAGCCTCTTGGTCCGCCCCGGGTAGAGGCAGGACTTGAACCCAGGTTGTCTACCTTCAAATCTCTTGCACTGTCAGCTCCTCCAGCAGGTGCTCAGGCTCCCCTGACTGGGGAAGGGGCCTTGCCCTGCTGCACTGCCAGGGACCTGGGAATATGCAGTGGGAGGGGGCAGCACAGAGGCTTCCTCCTTGGAACCAGAACCATGGTATTTTCCTCCAGACCCTCAGCATCTGGGCATGTTGAAAAGCTTCATTTGAGCCTTTGCAAACATGCACTCTCTGGTTCCCACAAAGGAGCAGAAATAACCCAGTGGGTGAGTAAGAATAGCTAAGAGGTTACCAGGGGTCCTTCAGGCCCCCACTGAAGTGAAAGGGGAACTGACCTATCGTACAAACCACAGAGATTTGCTGACTTGGGGCATGGAGGACAAACCCAGGTCCACGTGGCTCCGTGTACATGCAGGTCCCCAGCTGCACAATCCTCACAGCACACATGCATGAAGCACACATGCACACATACACATGCTCACAGCCACATGCCCAGAAACATGCTCATTTACTGCCCTTGCAGACAAGCTCCCAAGTACACGTGAGCACCCACTTCCTTACACTCAGCCCTGCAGGTTCACACACTGAAACATGCACTCACTCTTCAATTGCACCAGCACAGACATACAAAACATACAACGTGCATTTGTCCACTCCCACCCCCAAGGCACAGTCAAGCTGGCATATACTGGTGAACATATGGCAATGCACGTGAAGCCGCATATGTCTATAAATATGCAAAGTCCCTCAAGTCCTGATACACCTGTACACCTGTACACGTTCATTCCTTTTTTTTTTTTTTTGAGATGGAGTTTTGCTCTTGTTGCCCAGGCTGGAGTGCAATGGCACGATCTCAGCTCACTGCAACCTTCACTTCCTGGGTTCAAGCAATTCTTCTGCCTCAGGCTCCCCAGTAGCTGGGATTACAGGTGCCTGCCACCACACTTGGCTAATTTTTTTTTTTTTTTTTTTTGAGACGGAGTCTCGCTCTGTTGCCTAGCCTGGAGTGCAGTGGCACTATGTCGACTCACTGCAACCTCTGCCCCCCAGGTTCAAGTGATTCTCCTGCCTCAGCCTCCCGAGTAGCTAAACTACAGGCACATGCCACCACGCCCAGCTAATTTTTTGTATTTTTGGTAGAGACAGGGTTTCACCATTTTAGCCAGGCTGATCTTGATCTCCTGACCTCGTGATCCGCCCGCCTTGGCCCCACAAAGTGCTGGGATTACAGGTGTGAGCCACTGCGCCTGGACTACACCCAGCTAATTTTTTGCATTTTTAGTAGACACAGGGTTTCACTATGTTGGTCTGGCTGGTCTTGAACTCCTGACCTCTGGTCGTCCACCCGCTTCAGCCTCTCCAAGTGCGGGGATTACAGGCGTGAGCCACCATGCCTGGCCCACATTCATTCAATTGCCAAATACTGATTGAGTGCCTAATATGTGTCTGGCATGGTCTAGGCGTGCAGACACATAGACACACAGAGACACACAGGCACATTCAGATATATCCACACACTCAAGCATACACACTCACAAACTCACAGACACATAGGCACACAAAGGTACACACACAGGTGGACGTTTGTTGTCCAGGTGGACAACAAAGAGGTGGGCACAATTGCCTTCCAGGCACACACTCAGTTTGACTTCTCAGTACAGTAGTTCCCCTTATCTGTAGTTTTGCTTTCTGAGGTTTCGATTATCTGCGGTCAACTGCAGTCCAAATATATTAAATGGAAAATTACAGAAATAAACAATTCATGGCCGGGCGCAGTGGCCCACGCCTGTAATCCCAGCACTTTTTGAGGCCAAGGTGGGCAGATCACCTGAGGCTAGGAGTTTGAGACATCTTCCAGAAATGACCCATGGGCAAGGCAGCAGTTCAGTTTTGACCAGGACCCAGTATGTGCAGTGTACGGCATGGGGAGGTGCCAGCTGCCACCGTGAGCCCTCCAAGTAGAGACTGTCTCCCAACCATCCTGCGCAAAGGGAGACACAGGACCGGATTCCTGGGTATGAGAAGTTGGTTGTTGCCTCCAGTTACAGTTTAAGATGGCCCAAGAAAGCCTACCGACCTTTTATATCTTAGTTGCCTGTTCCAATTCTTTCTTTTCTTTTCTCTTTTCTCTCTTCTCTTCTTCCTTCTTCCTTCTTTCCTCCTCCTCCTCCTCCTCCTCCTTCTCCTCCTCCTCCTTCTTCTCTCTCTCTCTCTCTCTGTCTCTCTTTCTCTCTCTCCTTTCTCTGTCTCTCTCTCTCTCCTTGATAAGGTCTTGCTCTGCTGCCCAGGCTGGAGTACACTGGCATGACTACAGCTCACTGCAGCCTTGACTTCCAGGCTCAAGCGATCCTCCCACCTCAGCCTCCTGAGTAGCTGGGACCACAGGTGCAGGACACCAAACCTACCTTTTGTAGAGGTGGGATCTCTCTCTGTTGCCCAGGCTGGTCTCAAACTCCTGGCCTCAAGCGATCCTCCCACCTCGGCCTCTTACAGTGCTGGGATTACTGGTGTGAGCCACCATGGCCCGGCCTGTTTCAATTCCTGATATTCCACTGTTCAAGGTTCATTCCTCTGTCTCCTGATAATAACCACAGCCATCACATACTGCCGGGTGTCTCACATACCTCTTCTCACTGAACCCTGGGAGGCCATATTTCTCACTGTACAAAATAAGGACACAGAGGTTCTGAAGGAACAACATCTCCTTCAAAGCCCAATCCCAGTTACTCAAGAGGCTGAGGCAGGAGAATTGCTTGAACCCGGGAGGTGGAGCCGAGACCGCTCCACTGCACTCCAGCCTGGGTGACAGAGTGGGACTCTGTCTAAAAAAAAAAAAAAAGAAAATTATTTTTCTTTTTAATTATTTTGTTCTTTTTTTTTTTTTTTTTTTTTTTTTTTTTTGAGACAGAGTCTTGCCCTGTCACCTAGGCTGAAGTGCAGTGGCACAATCTCTGCTCACTGCAGCCTCCACCTCCCAAGTTCAAACGATTCTCCTACCTCAGCCTCCCAAGTAGCTGGAACTACAGGTGTGTGCCACCATACCCAGCTAATTTTTTGTATTTTAGGTAGAGACAGGTTTTCATCATATTGGTCAGGCTGGTCTGGAACTCCTGACCTCAGGTGATCTGCCCGCCTCGGCCTACCAAAGTGCTGGGATTACAGGTGTGAGCCACTGTACCCGGCTAAGTCTGTTTCTTTTCATGGAAGACAGCATTTATTCCTTCCATCAACTTGATGAGGTTGGTCATTTTATTATTATAATATCATAAATGCAGAAACTGAGACTCTCCCCTCCCCTCCCCTCTCTGTTCTTTTCTTTTCTTACACAGTCTCAGAGCCTTGCTCTGTTGCCCAGGCTGGAGTGCAGTGGTACAATCTCTGCTCACTGCAAGCTCTGCCTCCCAGGTTTCACGCCATTCTCCTGCCTCAGCCTCCTGAGTAGCTGGGACTACAGGAGCCCGCCACCATACCCAGCTAATTTTTTGTATTTTTAGTAGAGACGGGGTTTCACTGTGTTAGCCAGGATGGTCTCGATCTCCTGACCTCGTGATCTGCCCGCCTCAGCCTCCCAAAGTGCTGGGATTACAGGCGTAAGCCACCGCGCCTGGCCTGGAAATCACTTTTCTTTGAACAGTTTCCTCCTCTGTAAAACGGGAATCATTACACCCACCTCACAGGGTGCGTCCTGTGGACTATAATGTATGTGGGGAGGGTAGGAATTTGCTCTCAGGTGCGAGAAACATGATGCTGCTCCGTTAAATATAAAACAAAACCTGGCTCAAATCAAGGTCCATCACACGGTTGGTGCTCACAAGAACAGCAACGAAAAAGAAGGAAGACCCTGACATGCGGATCTCATATTGTGGGTAGGCGTTTCTGAGTCAGGTGGTCTCAGTTCAAATCTTGTGATTTGCCAGTGCACTGACCCTGAGCAAGTTTACCCTGAGACCCTGAGGTCATTGTGTCTCTGGAATGAACACAATGCTAACATCATTCTGCCATTGCTGTGAGGATTGTTGTCTTGTGCACAGCCAAGTTAGGAAATCAACCTGAGCTGATTGCAAGAGTTCATCAATAGGCGAATGGGGCCGAGTGCAGTGGCTCATGCCTGTAATCCCAACACTTTGGAAGGCTGAGACGGGTTGATCACCTGAGCTCAGGAGTTCAAGAGCAGCCTGGCCAACATGGTGAAACCCTGTTCTTACTAAAAAACACAAAAATTGGCTACGCCCACTGGCTCATGCCTATAATCCCAGCACTTTGGGAGGCCAAGGTGGGCGAATCACCTGAGGTCGGGAGTTCGAGACCTGCCTGACCAACATGAAAAACCCTGTCTCTACTAAAAACACAAAATTAGCCAGGCATGGTGGCACGTGCCTGTAATCCCAGCTACTAGGGAGGCTGAGGCAAGAGAATCGCTTAAACCTGGGAGGCGGAGGTTGTGGGTGAGCCAAGATCGTTCCGTTGCACGCTAGCCTGGGCAACAAGAGTGAAACTCCGTCTCAAAAAAAAAAAAAAAAAACAATGGCCGGGCATAGTGGCTCACATCTGAAATCCCAGCACTTTGGGAGGCTGAGGCAGGTGGATCACCTGAGGTCAGGAGTTCAAGACCAGCCTGACCAACATGGTGAAACCCTGTCTCTACTAAAAATACAAAAAATTAGCCAGGCTTGCTGGCAGGCACCTGTAATCCCTGGTGCTCAGGAGGCTGAGGCAGGAGAATTGCTTGAACCCAGGAGGTAAAGGTTGCAGTCAGCCGAGTTCACGCCATTGCAGTACAGCCTGGGCGACAAAAGCAAAACTCCGTCTCAAAGGGAAAAAAAAAAAAATTAGCTGGGCGTGGTGGTTGGTGCCTGTAGTCCCAACTACTTGTGGGGCTGAAGCAGGAGAATCCCTTGAACGGGAAGGCCGAGGTTGCAGCGAGCTGAGATCACGCCACTACACTCCAGCCTGGGCGACAAGAGCAAGACTCCATCTCAAACAAAAAAAAAGAGAGAGAGAGAGACAGAGAGAGTACATTTTAAATGTTCTCACCACACAAAAAAAGTGTTATGTATTTGAGTGATGGATACATCAACTAGCTTGATTTAATTATTCCATTGTATTTACAAGTCATAACTATTGACCTGCATCACCCTGTTTTCCAAAGGCTATGGGTAACTCTCAGCTGTTATTGGGCAAAGTTGGGACAGTGTTTGCTGTGGCTGAGACTGGAAGCCCTGATGTCAGCCACAGCCTCCTAGGGACACCAGAAGAGTCCTGCCACCTCCAAGGGCATTGCAATGAAACACAGTGCCAGCCTCCACTACTCCCAGAGCCCCAAACTCTGGTGAGTCTTGGGGAATCTCCTTCATTCCTCCTCTCTGCTCTGTCCTCCTCTCTCCTTGCTTGAAGGTATTAGCTTCTCACCTCCTACCATAACTGTCTTAGGCAAAGTCAGGCTTTGTACAATGTTCCTGTCTAACAAAAGCCAAGATGGGGTGTGGGAGGTACGTTATTCAAGCAACTTCTGTTATGGCACTGACCTAGGGGGTCTTTGAGGGCCTGGCTAACCTCAGAGACAAATGAGCCAGCCCCAAGTAAGTACCCAGATAAGGGAGTTGTTACCCTTGAGGCAAGCTGGAGTCCTGAGCTGGAGAGGCTGGACGAGGCCAGCATCAGCTGCCACACCCAAGATCCAAGGCTGCCAGACAGGAGCCATATTTCTGTTGAGCACAAAGATATCTTTTAGGAGTGTGTCAGCTACAGGGAACCAAAGACTGAACTCGAAATGGCTTAACCATGCAGGAGTCAAGGCCGGGAGCGGTGGTTCACGTGTGTAATCCCAGCACTTTGGGAGACCAAGGAGGAAGAATCAATTGAGGTCTCTTGAACTCCTGAGTTCAAGACCAGCCTAGCCAACATGGTGAAACCCCATCTCTATTAAAAATATAAAAATCAGCTGGGTGTGGTGGTGCACACCTGTAGTCCCAGCTACTCAGGAGGCTGAGGCAGGAGAAGTGCTTGAACCCGGGAGGTGGAGGTTGTAGTGAGTTGAGATGTCATCACTGCACTCCAGTCTGTGTGACAGAGCAAGACTCTGTCTTGAAAAATAAAATAAAAGTAAAAATACAAAACTTAGCTGGGTGCAGTGGTTCACGCCTGTAATCCCAACACTTTGGGAGGCTGAGGTGGGCAGATCACGAGGTCAGGAGATCGAGACCATCCTGGCTAACACAGTGAAACCCCTTCTCTACTAAAAATAGAAAAAATTAGCCAGGAGTGGTGGTGGGCGCCTGTAGTCCCAGCTACTTGGGAGGCTGAGGCAGGAGAATGGCATGAAACCCGGGAGGCTGAGCTTGCAGTGAGCCGAGATTGCACCACTGCACTCCAGCCTGGGCAACAGAGCGAGACTCCATTTCAAAAAAAAAATATATAGAAGTTAGCCAAGTGTGATGATGTGTGCCTGTTGTCCCAGTTATTCGGGAGGCTGAGGCAGGAGAATCACTTGAACCTGGGAGGTGGAGGTTGCAGGGAGCCGAGAGGGTGCCACTGCACTCCAGTCTGAGTGACAGAGTGAGACTCCATCTCAGAATAAAATAAAAACAAAAAAAACATGCGGGAGTCAGAGGTGGGCTGCATCCCAGTAATTCGGCGGCTTGACAGCACCAACCAGGACTGATGGGTTTCCATCCTTCCCCTCTGTCATCCTCACTGTCACAGGATGGCTAGCTTCCAGCCTCACATCTTCACTTCATCTGCTCATTCATTCATAGACACATAAAAGCACATAACGGAGATGTGACTGTGTCAGAAAGATCAACAAAGGCCGCCTGCATGTGGAAGTGATGGTTCATTCATCGTGTATTATTTTAACAAATATTTATTACCAGGGAGCTGAGGGTGCAAGAATGAACAACAGGAAATCCCTGCCCTCCTGGGAAGACAGATAATAGAGCCGTAAATCCAGAGCAGAAAGTCAGTGCTCCTAAGCTCTGGGGAGAAACCTAAAGCCAGGTAGGCAGAGGGACAAAGAGTGTAGTGGAGGAGGACGTCACTTAAATGGGGTGGTCAGGGGAGGCCAAATCCTCCCAAGCGACCTTAGTGCAAGGAGCTGAATGGAGAGAGAAAGCTCTGTGACTGCGGTGGGAGTGGGGAGGCGGGAACGTCCATTCCTGCAGGATTTAGTGATTGAACAATTCAAACATATAAGTTATATCCATTTCTATAATTGATGCTAGGAACTCACATTTATTTGGTGCCTTATTGTACGTAGAGCTTCTTTTGCAAGAACACACATTATCTCATTTTTTATTCTTTACAAATCTCTGAGAGTAGAAATAATTATGCACAGATAAGACAACTGAGGCTCAGGGAGATTAAGTAATTTTCCCGCCCAAGGTCACACAGTTTGGAATTACAGGAAGAGAAAGTGAAGCCAGGACCGGATGTGGTGGCTCATGCCTGTAATTCCAACACTTTGGGAGGCTGAGATGGATGGATCACCTGAGCCCAGGAGTTCAAGACCAGCCTGGGGGCTGGGCGAGGTGGCACACGCCTGTAATCCTAGCACTTTGGGAGGCCCAGGCAGGTGGATCACCTGAGGTCAGGAGTTCAAGACCAGCCTGGCCAACATGGTGAAATCCCGTCTCTATTAAAAACACAAAAATTAGCTGGGTGTGGTGGCGCATGCCTGTAATTCCGGCTACTTGGGAGGCTGAGGCAGGAGAATCGCTGGACCCCAGAAGTCAGAGGCTGCAGTGAGCTGAGATCGCACCATTACACTCCAGCCTGGGTGGCAGAGACCCCATTTCAAAACAATAAATAAAAAGACCAACCTGGGCAACACAGCAAGACCCTGTCGCGCTCTCTCTCTCTCTCTCTCTATTTTTCCCCGAGATGGAGTGTAGCTCTGTTGCCCAGGCTGGAGTGCAGTGGTACGATCTCAGTTCACTGCAACCTCCACCTCCAGGGTTCAAGCGATTCTCCTGCCTCAGCCTCCCGAGTAGCTGGGACTACAGGCACCCGCCACCACACCTAGCTAATTTTTTGTATTTTTAGTAGAGATGCGGTTTCACCATGTTGGCTAGGATGGTCTCGATCTCTTGACCTCATGATCCGCCAGTCTCAGCCTCTCAAAGTGCTAAGATTACATGCATGAGCCACTGTGCCCGACCCGAACCTGTGTCTTAAAAACGTAAAAAAAGCCAGGTGTGGTGGCCTGCAACTGTCATCCCAATACTCAGGAGGCTGAGGTGGGAGGATCACTCGAGCCCGGGAGGTTGAGGCTGCAGTGAGACAAAATGGCGCCATTGTACTCCAACCTGGGCAACAGAGACCCTGTCTTAAGGAAAAACAAAAAAACAAAAAAAAGAATCTGAAGCTAGGTGGATCATCTCAGGCTTGTTCTACTACATACAAATTTTATTTCTAATGCCCAGAAGATAACATGCAAACTCTCAAGAAGACCTGGTACATTAGCTTTTTAAAACTTGTGTTTTAAAATTTTATTTATGTACTTAATCTTAAAAATAGATAGGATATTCTCATGGAACAACAATCTGAAAGTATAAATAGGTTTACAGACCAGGCGTGGTGGCTCATGCCTGTAATCCCAGCACTTTGGGAGGCCGAGGCAGGCGGATCATGAGGTCAGGAGTTCAAGAGCAGCCTAGCCAACACGGTGAAACCCCGTCTCTGCTAAAAATACAAATATTAGCCGGGCGTGGTGGTGCGCTCCTATAGTCCCATCTACTCGGGAGGCTGAGGCAGGAGAATCGCTTGAACCCGGGAGGCAGAGGTTGCAGTGAGCCGAGATCGCTCCGCTGCACTCCAGCCTTGAAGGCAGAGTGAGACTCCATCTCAAAAAAAAAAAAAAAAGAAAGAAAGAAAAGAAAAGAAATGGAAAAGAAAAAATAAATAATGCAAACCCCTGGTCTTCCCTTTCCAAGTCTCCCTGCTATGACTCCTCAACTGGCCTCTCAAGCCCAATGTCCTCCTGCCTGCCCCGCATCCCTTCCAAGTGCTGTCTTCTCATTCCCCTTCCTCCAAGACTCTACTCTCAATTCTGCTTCTCCAGACCAACCTTACCACTCCTGGGAACTTCTTTAAAACACCTTCCCCCAGGCCCCCAAGACCTGGGAGTTTCCCCACCTGCCTAGGGCTAAGGAGCGAGTGAGAGAGCTATGGGAACGAATCCTAGCCCTGCAAATGCCAAGCTTGTGATTGTGAGGAAGTCATTGCCATCTGGATCTCATTTCCTCATCTATAAATTGAGGGCTGGCACTGGCCTTCTCTCAGGGTTCCCGGGCTCTGTGTTTTTCTGGTTCTGTGAAAGTTTTGCACTTCCTTTATCTGGTATTTCTGTGAAAAGGCTCATCGGACTTTGGGGACATAGATCCTCCCCCTGCCTCCCAGCTTACTGTTGCTGACATTTCTCCTAAAGACCAAGGTCTTTAGGAGAGCATTTTCCCTGCCAAGAACATTCTGGAAGTGCATTCCAAACCCTGACTGCCAGAGGCCACCTCACCTTGGTGTTTCTGACATGGAGAATCTGAGGAAGAAAGGGGAGGACAGAGGGAGGACAGGGTGAGAGAGGATGGGAAGAAGAAATGCAAGAAATGCAAGAGGTGGTATCCGAGTCATTGGGGAGGACACACCCGTAGTAGGCTCCAGGTGGGCTTAATGGAAGTGTTAGGCCAGGCGCGGTGGCTCAAGCCTGTAATCACAGTACTTTGGGAGGTCGAGGTGGAGAGATCACCTGAGGTCAGGAGTTTGAGACCAGCCTGGCCAACATGGCGAAACCCTGTCTCTACTAAAAATGCAAAAATTAGCCAGGCATGGTGGCACACACCTGTAATTCCAGCTACTCAGGAGGCTGGGGCGGGAGAATCACTTGGACCCAGGAAGCAGAGGTGGCAGTGGGCCAAGATCGAGCCAGTGCTCTCCAACCTGGGCAACAAGAGCGAAACTCCATATCAAAAAAAAAAAAAAAAAAGGAAGTGTTACCGGTGGAGGGCATCTAGGTTCTAGGCGTTTTGAGCAAAGAATTGGACAAAATGCACAAACAAAGCAAGGAAAGAATGAAGCAACAAAAGCAGAGATTTATTGAAAATGAAAGGCTAGGCACAGTGGCTCACACCTGTAATCCCAGCACTTTGGGAGGCCGAGGTGGGTGGATCACTTGAGGTCAGGAGTTTGAGACCAGCCTGACCAACATGGTGAAATCCCATCTCTATTAAAAATATGAAAATTAGGCATGGTGATGCGCACCTGTAATCCCAGCTACTCAGGAGGCTGAGGCATGAGAATAGCTTGAACCCGGGAGGTGGAGGTTGCAGTGAGCCGAGACTGTGCCTCTGCACTCTAGCCTGGGCCACAGAGCGAGACTCTGTCTCAAAGAAAAAAAAAAAAAAAAGACAACCTCAGAGCTGAAATTTGATCCTGGGAAGCCTACCAAACATGTAAAAGGTTTACAAAAATTTACATTCCCATGAATTAATATAATCTTTTACCAGTCATTGAACCAGTTTGCACAGAGAGAGAGGGGCCAGAAGTCCAACTGGTAGGAAACTCTTACGCTAGGCAGGGCACAGTGGCCCACACCTGTAATCCCAGCACTTTGGGAGGCCGAGGCAGGTGGATCACAAGGTCAGGAGCTCAAGACCAGCCTGGCCAAGATGGTGAAACCCGCCTCTACTAAAAACTACAAAAATTAGCCAGGCCTGGTGGCAGGTACCTGTAATCCCAGCTACTCCAGAGTCTGAGGCAGGAGAATCGCTTGAACCCAGGCGGCAGAGGTTGCAGTAAGCCGAGATCGTGCCATTGCACTCCAGCCTGGGCAACAGGGCGAGACTCCATCTCAGAAAAAAAAGAAATTCTTACCCTATTGTTGGCATGTCAGGTTTCTGGGTTCTTTCTCCTTGAGCGGCCCGAATGATGCTGCCCGACTATATGCAAACAAACACATTGCCATGAATTAAGAATATTCCAGTGGCTCACGCCTGTAATCCCAGCACTTTGGGAGGCTGAGGCGAGCGGATCATGAGGTCAGGAGATTGAGACCATCCTGGCTAACATGGTGAAACCCCGTCTCTACTAAAAATACAAAAATTAACTGGGCATGGTGGCACGTGCTTGTAGTCCTAGCTACTCGGGAGGCTGAGGCAGGAGAATCCCTTGAACCCAGTAGGCGGAGGTCAGGCTGGTCTTGAGCTCCTGACTTCAAGTGATCTGCCCACCTCGGCCTCCCAAAGTGCTGGGATTACAGGCGTGAGCCACCGCTCCTGGCCTAACCATGTTTTTAATAGCCAGTGAATATCGGGTGCCCACCTATACATAAGTAAGGGTCTCAAAGCTAAATACATAGCTATTTTTGCCAGAAGATTTAGCTAATAGTATTAAATTAACTCTCATTTGTCCAAAAAAAAGGCATGCAAACCAAGATCGTTTTGTTTTGGCTGGGTTTGTTGTTTTATAACCTTCTATGCCAAACTCTGACACCTCAAAGTATTTAGCAGAGACAAATATAAAGTCCAGACAAAAATGTTTGCTGACAATTCTGAAGGCATTTCTATTTTACCATAATTTTAAAACCAGCCTGTTTACTAAAGTTATATTTAAGTCACGTGAACTCGAAAATTGCTTAGACTTATTTAGTTAATTTATGAGCACTCTTACTTATAAGCCAGTTTGGTAGGCACAAGATATAACAGTAAGCGTACATACAAATAGACACATCTAGACATGTATAAATCAACACGAACAAAGATCCAACAGCTTGAAACTGTAGCCATGAGATAGCAATATAAGCTCACCGGTTTTACTTTGTTTGCCCCAATAGATAATCCAATGAAGGCTGTGAACCAAAATTTTGGGTAAAGGAGTTTCCATAGCAGTTTGGCTTTTATTTTTATTTGTTTATTTATTCATTTGAGACTGAGTTTCACTCTGTCACCCAGGCTGGAGTGCAGTGGCGCAATCTCGGCTGACTTCAACCTCCGCCTCCTGAGTTCAAGTGATTCTCTTGCCTCAGGTTCCCAAGTAGCTGGTATTATAGGCGTGTGCCATCATGCCCAGCTAATCTTTAGTATTTTTAGTAGAGACAGGGTTTCACCATGTTGGACAGGCTACTCTCAAACTCCTGACCTCAGGTAATCCACCCATCTCAGCCTCCCAAAGTGCTGGGATTACAGGCTAGCGCCACCTCCCCTGGCCTGGCAGTTATTTATTTATTTATTTATTTATTTATTTATTTAAGACAGAGTTTCGCTTTTGCTGCCCAGGCTGGAGTGTAATGGTGCGATCTCAGCTCACCACAACTTCCGCCTGCCAGGTTCAAGCCATTCTCCTGCCTCAGCCTCTGAGTAGCTGGGATTACAGGCATGCGCCACCCCGCCCGGCTAATTTTTGTAATTTTTTTGGTAGAGATGGGGTTTCTACGTGTTAGTCAGGCTGGTTGGTCTCAAACTCCCGATCTCAGATTATCCACCCGCCTCGGCCTCCCAAAGTTCTGGGATTACAGGCATGAGCCACCGTGCCCGGCTGACAGTTTGATTTTTAAAGGTCAAAGCAATCCTCCCACCTTAGTCTTCAGTGTAGCTTGAACTACAGGCCCTCGCCACCATGCCCAGTTTTGTTTTGTTTTGTTTCCGAGACAGAGTCTTGCTTTGTCACCCGGAGCTGGAATGCAATGGCACAATCTCGGCTTACTGCAACCTCCACCTCCCGGGTTCAATCGATTCTCCTGCCTCAGCCTCCTGAGTACCTGGGATTACAGGTGCGCGCCACCACCCCCAGCTAATTTTTGTATTTTTAGCAGAGACTGGGTTTCACCATGTTGGCCCAGGCTGGTCTTGAACCCCTGACCTTGTGATCCACCTGCCTCGGCCTCCCAAAGTGCTGGGATACAGGTGTGAGCCACCGGGGTCAGCCTTTTTTGTTTGTAGAGATGAGGTTTTGCTATGTTTGCTATGTTGGCCAGGCTGGCCTTTTTTTTTTTTTTTTTTTTTTTTTTTTGTGAGAGAGAGTCTTGCTCTGTCACCCAGGCTGGAGTGCAGTGGTGCACTCACTGCAACCTCCATCTTCCAAGTTCAAGCGATTCTCCTGCCTCAGCCTCCAAGCTGGGACTACAGGTGCTTGCCAACATGCCTGGCTAATTTTTTGTATTTTTAGTAGAGACGGGGTTTCACCATGTTGGCTAGGCTGCTCTCGAACTCCTGACCTCAGGTGATCCACCCACCTTGGTCCCCCAAAGTGTTGGAATTACAGACATGAGCCACCACATCCGGTCGCCAGGCTGGTCTTGAATTTCTGGCCTCAAGCAAACTTTCTGCCTCTGCCTCCCTAAAGTGCTAGAAGTACAGGTGTGAGCCACCATGCCCAGTCTGTATTTTTCTTTATGGTCAGTGATATGTGTGTGTGTATTTAAATAAACCTTTACCTTTTCTAAGGTATAAAAATATTTTCCTCTAAAAGTTTTTGTTTTTTTTGAGACAGTGTCTTGCTCTGTTGCCCAGGCTGGGGTGCAGTGACACGATCTCGGCTTACTGCAAGCTCTGTGTCCCCGGTTCACGCCATTCTCCTGCTTCAGCCTCCCAAGTAGGTGGGACTACAGGCACCAGCCACCACACCTGGCTATTTTTTTTTTTTTTTAAATTTCTTAGCAGAGACGGAGTTTCACGGTGTTAACTAAGATGGTCTGGATCTCCTGACCTCGTGATCCACCCGCCTTAGCCTCCCAAAGTACTGGGATTACAGGTGTGAGCCACCATGCCTGGCCTTCCTCTAAAAGTTTTTAAATTTCTCTTTTTCTTTTTTCTTTCTTTTTTTTTTTTTTTTTTTTTTTTTTTTTTTTTTTTTGAGACAGAGTTTTACTCTTGTTGCCAGGCTGGAGTGCAACGGTGCGATCTTGGCTCACTGCAATCTCCACCTCCCGGGTTCAAGTGATTCTGCTGCCTCAGTCTCCCAAGTAGCTGGGATTACAGGCATGCGCCACCATGACCAGCTAATTTTGTATTTTTAGTGCAGATGGGGTTTCTCCATGTTGGTCAGGCTGGTCTTGAACTCCCCACCTCAGGGGATCCGCCTGCCTTGTCCTCCCAAAGTGCTGGGATTATAGGCGTGAGCCACCGTGCCTGGCCAAAATTTCTCTTTTTCTTTAGGTCTTTTGTCCATCTATTATATGGGTATGTATGTGTATGTTAGGAATCTAATTTTATTTTATTTTTTTATGAATAGCCAATTGCCCAGCAATGCTTTAAAATTCATATAATATCAAATTCACATTTCAGATGGCTAAGCCATTTTAAAGTGTGCAATTCAGTGGCATTCAGAACATTCACGATGTTGTGTAAGCATCACCACGATCTAGCCCAGAGAGCTATACATTACCTCGAAAGGAAACTCTGTACCCATGAAGCAGTCTCTCCTCATTCCCTTCCTCCTAGCCCCTGGCAATCACTTTTCTGCTTTCTGTCTATCAGTTTTAGCTACTGGATATTTTACATAAATGAAATTCTACAATATGTGGTCTTTTGTGCCTGGCTTCTTTCGTTTAGCACAATGTTTTTAAGGTTCATCTATGTTGAGGTACAAATCAGTACTTCATTCCTTTTGATGCTAAGTAATTTTCCACTGTATAAATGTACAACAATCTGGCCGGACGCAGTGGCTCATGCCTGTAATCCCAGCAATTTGGGAGGCCGAGGCGGGCACATCACCTGAGGTCAGGAGTTTGAGACCAGCCTGGCCAACATGGAGAAATCCCATCTCTACTAAAAATACAAAATTAGCCAAGCATGGTGGTGCATGCCTGTAATCCCAGCTATTCGCAAGGCTGAGGCAGGAGAATCACCTGAACCCGGGAAATGGAGGTTGCGGTGAGCTGAGATTGCGCCATTGCACTCTAGCCTGGGCGACAAAAGCAACACTTCATTTCAAAAAAATAATAGTAATATATTTAAACAAAACATATTTGGTTTATCTTTCTTTTTTTTTTTTTTTTTTTTTTTTTTTTTTTTTAGACAGAGCCTCACTCCCTCACCCAGGCTGGAGTGCAGTGGCACGATCTCGGCTCACTGCAACCTCCGCGTACCAGATTCAAGTGATTCTTGTGCCTGGGCCTCCTGAGTAGCTGTAATTACAGGCACTCGCCACCACGCCTGGCTAATTTTTGTTATTTTTAATAGAGACAGGGTTTCACCATGTTGACCAGGCTGGTCTTCAACTCCTGGCTTCAAGGGATCTCTCTGGCTGGGCCTCCCAAAGTGCTGGGATTACAGGCTTGAGCCACCATGCCCAGCCTGTTTATCATTCTTTAGTTGATAGACATTTGGGTTGTTTCCATTTGTCGGCTATGGTGGATAGTGATGCCATGAACTTTCCCGTCTTAGCTTTTGTTTGCACACTTTCTTTCAATTCTTTGAGATCTGGCAGCATTTTTTGAAGAGTTTGCTTTTTCTCCCACTGATCTGGTGTTCCTCTGTCACACACAGGTGTGGGTCTCTTACTAGGCTCCTTATTCTGACCCATTGGTCTAAGAACCCATCCTGGCACCAACACTACACTTCCTTGATTGTTATAGCCTCCTGGTACATCTTGACATCTGGTTAAATTTGGCCCTTTGCTCTTTCTATGAATTTTAGGAGCAGCCATCAAGTTCCAGAAAAACTCCATTGGGGTTTGTTTGTAGTTGATTTGAGAATTGCCATATTTTTTTGTTTGTTTTGACATATTTTTTGCTTTTTTAAAAAAAAAAATTGAGATGGGGGTCTTACTCTGTTTTCCCCAGGCTGATCTCAAACTCCTGGCCTCAAGGGATCCTCCCACTTGACCCTCCCAAAGTGTTGGGATTACAGGCATGAGCCACCACACCTGGAGAATTGTGTATTGGCGATGTTGACACTTTCCGGCACTTTCAGGAGTCCTGACCCTGTCTCCTCAGTACTTTTGCATGTGACTCCCTTGAAAGTCCCTCCCTCTTCTCTGCCCTAGTCAACTCCCTCTTCTGGTCTTGTTTTTCCCATCTCTGCACCACTATCTTCCTCCTACTTGGCTGCAAACTCCTCTAGGCTATGGCTGGTCTAACTTGTTTACCTTGGTGTTCTTAGCAAGTAGGACAGATAATTGGGCCCTATAAATATAAATATTTCTTGGCAAGAATATGGGAGATACAAGAGGAAGGTCTTCTGGTCCTGGGGCATTTGACCATATCCAGAGGAAGGTCAAACAAAATTACTTAATTTCCTTTTGCCTCTACTTTCTCCCCTGGGAAAGGGCGATGTGATTAATGTCCCCTCCCAAGGTGGGGTGAAGATTAAATAAGTTTGTGTAACATGTAAAGCACTTGGAGCAAAGTCTGTCTGGTGGTCAGAGCTACCTAACAGGTTCCGTGACCTACCATTACTCTTCGAGAATCTTTTGGCCTCATATTTCTGGGATACTCTGGTGAGCTCTTTCCTTACGTCATTTAATTTTGATTTTACTTCTCATAAGAACTAGTTATTTTACCCCCATTTTGCATGTGAGACAAATGAGGGGAAGAATGAGTTATCTAAGGCCTTAAACCTAGAACTCTTGATCCCAAACCCAAGGAGGCGTAATCTTTAAGGTGTTTTCCAGCTCAGACATTCAGTCAGCAGAATTGCTAGTTTGACTTTCAGAACGATATGACTCTCAAAAGGGGGGAAAAAATCTAATAGGCCCACAAGGTCGACTTATATTACTTTTATTTTATTGGAACAGCTGTAAACCTAAAATTAAGCGTGAACTTCTCATGCTCATAGATCTAGAAACCAACCACAAAACCAAAACAAATCTTCAAAGTAAATACCACAAAATCAATTTTAAAAATTCAAAGTAACAACACTAAATCAAATGACTGGTTAAACTGCTGACGTTGGCTGTAATGGTAACAGAGTAAAGGCTTTGGGTGTTTTGTTTCCCGTGTCACGTCTTTGGATTTTGACCATGATGGGTCATCATTTGTGCCATTGTCATATTCACTATCATTGTTTTATTAAAAAAAAAAAGGGGGGGGAGGAGAAGTTCATAATCCAGTTTGATGGGCCGAGCAATTTAAACAATGCATTCTCAAATGCAATAACGAAAAGTGGAAAATAATACACTTAGTATAACGTCACTCATTGTATATTTGCTGTGATGCTCACAACTAATGAACTATTGCAAGTGTGTTCACAAAAGACAATAATGGCCCAATTTATCCTCTAGCAAAGGGCCCATTGTGCTGGCTGTCCTGGAGTTCCTCATTCCTGAGCTGTTGTGTGGGGCTGATGACTCCGTCCTCCCACCACTTTACTCCACTGAACCCAACCGGAAACTCCATTCCCCCAAATTCCCTTACATAACCTCGCCTATCAGGCTGCTGTCCCATTCTCATTAGTAAGAGACAATTAAAATTATACATGATTCCCATGCTCTGTACTATTTCATGATGTCAAATTACAGTTCCAATGTATTCAATTATTTAAAAAGCTAATTTCTTTTTTGTCATTGTTTGTTTGTTGTAGTTGTTGTTTTGAGACAGAGGCTCACTCTGTCCCCAGGTTGGAGTGCAGTGGCCCAGGCTGGAGTGCAGTGGTGCAATCTCAGCTCACTGCCACCTCCGCCTCCTGAGTTCAAGGGATTCTCAGTCTTTCAGAGTAGCTGGGATTACAGGTGCACGCCACCACACCCAGGGAATTTTTGTATATTTTGTAGAGACGGGGTTTCGCCACGTTGCCCAATCTGGTCTGGAACTCCTGAGCTCAAGCAATCAGCCTACCTCGGCCTCCCAAAGTGCTGGGATTACAGGAGTGAGCCACCCTGCCCGGCCTAATTATTTAAGAAGCGAATTTCTTAGTCTAAGAAAATGACATTCAATGGCAAATGGCAAAATGAAGTTCTGACTTTTCCACCTGTAAAGTAGATTGATATGAGCAGTAGTGAGATGAGCTTGTAGCTATCAGTATAAGACAAGAGAACTGAGGGCAGCCAGTTGTGGCCACAGCAACTCTCTCAGAGTGAATCGCTGCCACACTGGGCACAGAAGCGCACACTCTGATATGGAATGTTTTGGATTCCTTTCTACATAATTCTAGTAAACAGTTATTCCACAGCCTAGGGGCTGCCTTAGAGCCCCGTTTGAGACACTCCGGGCTCGAAGATCATGAAGTCAGTGCGCAAACGCGGGCAGACCCTGCACCAGGTGCCCAACGCCCAGCCCTCACTTCCCGAGCTCGGGACTACTGCAAAAGCGACTCCAGCCCCCGGCCTGCCGCTGTCTACATTCGCGCTCTTCCTTCCTCGGGAAACAAACCGTGGATCAGATCTCCCAGGCTCTGGGGAACCCAGAGTTTGGCGGTGCGCCAGGGCACCGCGGCCCCTCCCTGCAGCACAGGGTGACAGACCCCACTCCATCCTCCAGCGCCCCGGGTTCCCGCTCCATCACTGACACCACCACCACCACCCCGTGCAGGCCCAAAAAGGCAAAAGAGGCCCAGTCACTCTCACCGGGGATTTTATTTCCTTTTTTTGCTGGTTTCAGGCTTTTTTCTGCCTGAGTGAAAATGAAACAAACACACCCGCGCCCCCGGCACACACACACACTCATTCATGCATTCACGCGGCGGCCTCCCAGCTGTCTGTGTCCAGGGCGGGGACTGGCTTGGCACCGACCGCTGCCGGCCGGGTACAGTGCGCCGCCCGCTGTCAGCGCTCGCCGGTCCCTCGCGCCCCTGCCCGCTGCGCTCTGCCCAGAGCGGACGCCCAGCCGGCCGGCCCACGGGCAGGAGTACCGGCGCACGCTCTGGCGGAGGCAGCGAGGTAGCTGATCCCAGCGCGGCGGGCCCTGCGGTGGCCGGGAGCTAGGCGCGGTCCTGCTCAGCCCGCTCGCTGCGCGCCGGTCCTGGGTGCCAGGGTTCTGCGGATCAGGTGGGTCCCGCAGGGCGCCGCCCAGGTCCCCGGAGGCCACGAGCAGGGCACGGACCGGAGGGCTCCACGCTTGGGCTAGGGTGGTGAGGGGAGTGGGGGCGGGCCGCTGCTCCGGCCCTGCCCAGTTTCTGCCCTGCCTGTGTCCCTGCTTTTGTTCTTGTCGCTACCTCGGTGCCAAATCGGACCCAGTTTCTGTCGCTCTGTCCCCATCCTGTGCCCGTCCCTCCCTCTGTCCCGCCTACCGAGACTGGAGCCTGAGGGGCTGCAGGCTGAGGTTCCCCCACGAGTCCGCGGGGTGGGGGTGGGGAAGAGAGGGGAGACGCAGGGGACACAGGATGCGACCAAGTAAGTCGCAGTGAGTGAGGGGTCTGTCCTTGCCTGTGGGACAAGACAGAGGAATGACTCTCGCCCAGGACAAGATAGGAAAGGGGCACCTCTGGGAAGGGGAATCTGGGAGTGGGGGGATAAAGTGAGGGTCGCAGGAACCCCAATGAGCAGGGGAATAGAGAGGGAGATGTCAGAGAGTTTCGGAGAGCCGAGGACTCATCCAGACCCCCAGCATGGGGAAAGTTTCCGACACTAACTTTGGCAGCCGGGGTGCCTGCTGCACTGGAGCGATGGGAGGAGGGAGGTTCCTCCATCTCTTCAAACCACCTCGCTCCTACTCCAAAGGGGCACCACCCCGCGTTTGTAAATGGCAGGAAAACAGCTAAACACAATGATTGCACAAACTCTCGAAGAGCATCCAAAAAATAGTAAAAAGAAGAAGAAAAAAAAAAATGTCAGCGCGCAAAGAGCCAGAGAAACAGAGGGATTTGAGATTCCTCGATCTTCCAGCTGTGGCAGCCTGGAGGGAGAGGGAGGCGCCGCGGGTGTGAGGGCCCTCCTCACCACAGGTAGGAACCGAGACCCGAGGCAGCTGTTTTGAGGCTTTGCTCCTCGTTTGCACTCCTTCGGTCTCGCTGCCTCCTTCCTTTACCTGGAAACAGACGTGTCTCAGGAGGCAGGAGATGTAGGGTGGAGCCTGCATCCAGTAAGGAGCCACCTTCCCGGACAGAGCCTCAGTTTCCACGATTGTGAAATAAGGATGCTGGTGCAGACCTTCCTTCCAGTCTCTGAGTAAGGAAATGCAAAGTGCATGGTGAAGGAGGGCTCTGGGGGTGGGGGGTGTGGAGGACAGGGTTATTCTGCTGCATTTCTGTGCTTCTTTGACTACACCAGGCACTTTCTACTCTTTCGGAGTTAGTTCTGGGTGAATTTTGCCTCCTCTACCAGATAGGGGGCAGCATGCAGATCTAAGTTATATCATTTACATGTAACTGGTGTTCAATGACTGAATAAAGCAGAGCTGAACGAGTCCCTAAGGATTGCCCAGTCCAGGAGATTTCAACTCTGTCTTGTGAGGCCGGACATCCTGCCTCAAGGGCCACCGTGATGGGGGAGGGGAACCTAGAGGACAGGGCTCTGGCCCCTTCCCTATCTTATTTCAGACAGAACCAGTTCCGTACTTCCTTATCTCCTCTATGTATTGGCAAACTCCTGAGAACGTTTTTGATGTCAGATTGCCCAGATCCAATCACCAGGGGACCTCCTGAGACTGGGAACCTGCTCATTCAACACTGCGGGCCTCCTAGAACAGACCCACGTTGGGGTGGTGTAGGTGGTCCAGCCAGATAGCAACAATGTCATCCTCCTACACTGTTTGAGAAAGGTCTTGGGGCATGGAGTCCTGGCTTTGGCTGTAAAGTTCAGAAACTCAAATGGGCCACTCATCAGGCTCTGTCACATTTCCTGTTTGTGAGCCTGGACTTAAGTGGAGTTTTAGGTGAAGGGCAAGGGGCTTGGAAGCAGAGCCTTACTTACTGGAATTACAATTATCAGAGGGGAAGAGCCTAGAAGATTCCACCTAAACCTTTGTTTTGTGGGTGCGGAAACTAAGGCCTAGAGAATGAACGCCTATCCTAGTTCATGGCGTGTGCAGGAATCACAAATGGGTTTTTGGTGGTGGTGTTGTTGTTTTGAGATTATGTAATCTTAGAATGGGTGACCTAGCAGAAACCTAAGCTGTTGCCCAGTCCACTTCCCCACGTTCCATAGATGTGATCTGAGGAAGTGGGTGGATATGGGTGCAGAGGGGAGCGGACCATCCCCCCTTCCATGCTTCTTGAGCCTCTGTATCTTCATGTGTAAAATAAAGCCCAGGGCCCTGCTCTGCTGATCCCATACAGACATCCATAAAAGGTGTTTGTGTGTGCTAATCAGTGTTGGGGGCTAGCACTGAGGGGGAGTGGGCTGCTGGGCTCTCTCCCATTTCTCTCCAGAGCCCAGCCTGAGTCCCAGGTTTGGGAAACCTTGTCTCCACCCCTCTGCTTTCCTATACACCACCATCCACCACTCAGCACTGGCTACATTTTAGCAGTTCCCTCTACCCCATCAACTCACGAAGACATGTATTGCAAAGGAATATAATGCTAGACACTTTACACGTGACAACACTTAATCTTCACAACAACCTTACAAAATCCTGTTCATTCACTGGTTAGGACGGGATACTGAAGTTCTGAAGCAGGCTGCCTGAGGACTCTGTCACATAGCCAGTGGGGTAGGGGACTCTGGGGGGATTGTCCCAGCTCCTCACGGTCTTCCTGGAGGCTCCATTCTGTCTGCCTGCCTTGTAGTCAGCACTGAGCAGAGGGCAGGGGAGCCAGGGAAGGTGGGCCCATGTGGCCTGGGACCAAGGACACTCTGGCAGGCAGACCCGCTGGTTGCCCTTCAAACTCGTATTCTTTTAATATTTGTTCAGCATTTATCTGGGGTGGGAAAATGGATTTGCAATGAATAAAATCATGAGCCTCTTCTGGATTCCAAATTCCATTCTACACCGGACTATTTTCCAGAAGCAGAAGGAACAGAAATTCACAGCCAGAGTCACTTTCCCAGGGGCAGTGAGTTAATGTCCTGGAGAAACACTGGCTGTTCCTTGCTTTTCTGTAGCTCTGTTTCTCTTCAGTTTGTGTTTGAGCTTTTCCAAGCCAGACGGCTTTTGGGGAGGCTCATTAGAAGGTTTATTTTGGTTCCGGTTTTGTTTTAAATTGCCTTAAATATAGAAAAGAACAGCTAGTCTTAGAGAGAAGGACCACTCTGCGTGTCATTTATTTTCACTGAGCAGCTTGGTGTGTACTTCAGTTGGCATCCTTGAACTTGGCTCCCTGTGTTATATAAGGAAGGTATCACTCACATTTATATAATATCAACAATGCATTTTTTTCAGTGTCAGAGAACCAGCAGATTTATTTACTTAAATAACTTTCTGTCTGATTACAAAAGTAATATGTTCTCATTGCAGAACATTTGAAAAATGTAGAGAGCGGCAGGGCCTATAATCCCAGTACTTTGGGAGGCTGAAGCAGGTGGATCACCTGAGGTCAGGAGTTTGAGACCAGTCTGACCAAAATGGTAAAACCCCGTCTCTACTAAAAATACAAAAATTAGCTGGGCATGGTGGCGCATGCCTGTAATCCCAGCTACTTCAGACTGGGTGACAGAGTGAGACTCCGTCTCAAAAAAAAAAAAAAAAAAAAAAGAAAAAAAGAAAAATGCAGAGAGGTAGAAGGGAAAAACAGACCACTCTCCCACAATCTCCTTGCCCGGCGTTCACTACTGTTGCCATGTGAATCTAGTTCTGGCCAGAATTTTTTTTTTTTTTTTTGATTGTCGTAAAATATACATAACATGAACTTTACTATTTTAACCCTTTTTATAATTTTTTAATAGATTCAGTGGGTACGAATGCAGTTTTGTTACATGGATATACTGCATAGTGGTGAGGTCTGGACTTTTAGTGTGCGTATCACCCAAATAGTGAACATTGTACTCAATAGGTTTTTGGGGTTTTTTTTTGTTTTTTGTTTTTTTGTTTTTGAGATGGAGTCTCGTTCTGTCACCCAGGCTGGAGCGAAGTGGCGAGATCTCAACTCTCTGCAACCTCTGCCTCCCAGGTTCAAGCGATTCTCCTGCTTCAGCCTCTCAAGTAGCTGGGACTACAGGCCCTCACCACCACACCCAGCTTAGTTTTGTTTTTTCAGTAGAGACGGGGTTTTACCATGTTGGTTAGGCTGGTCTCAAACTCCTGACTTCAAATAATCTGCCCGCCTCAGCCTCCCAAAGTGCTGGAATTACAGGCATGAGCCTCTGCGCCTGGCCTCAATAGGTAATTTTTTAACCCTCATCTTCCTCCAAACTCCACCCACCTATTGGAGTCTCCAGTGTCTATTTTTGTATGTCCATGTGTATCCATAGTTTAGCTCCCACTTATAAGAGAATATGTGGTATTTGATTTTCTGTTTTTGAGTTATTTCACTGAGGATAATGGCCTCCAGCTCTATCCATGTGGCTGCAAAAGACATGATTTCACTCTTTTTTATGGCTGCATAGTATTCCATGGTGTGTGTGTGTGTGTGTGTGTGTGTGTGTGTGTGTGTGTGTGTGTCTCATTTTCTGTATCCAGTTATCCACTGATGGGCATTTAAGTTGATTCTATTACTTTGCCATTGTGAATAGCACTGTGATAAACATGAGTGCTGGTGTCTTTTGTTGTTGTAGTTGCTGTTGTTTTTGTTGTTGAGACAGAGTCTCACTCTGTCACCCAGGCTGGAGTGTGGTGGCACTATCTCGGCTCACTGCAACCTCCATCTCCCGGGTTTAAGGAATTCTCCTACCTCAGCCTCCCAAGTAGCTGGCATTACAGGCACATACCACCACACCCGGCTAATTTTTTTATATTTTTAGTAGAAACAGGGTTTCGCCATGTTGGCCAGGCTGGTCTCGAACTCCTGACAGAGAGATCCACCTGCCTCGGCCTCTCATAGTGGTGGGATTACAGGCGTGAGTCACCGCACCCGGACTCCATGCTGTTTTTCATAGAGGTTATACTAATTTACGTTCCCATCAACAGTGTATAAGGATTCTCTTTTTCTCCACATCCTTGCCAATATCTGTTGTTTTTTGACTTTTTAGTAATGGCCATTCTGAGTGGTATAAGATGGTATCTAATTGTGGCATTTTAACCCTTCCGAGGTGTACAGTATGGCAGCATTCAGTACATTCATAACATTGCACAACCATCATCACTATCCATCTCCAGAACTTTTCCATAATTCCAAACAACAGCCCTGTGGCAATTAAACAGTAACATCCCATTCCTCCCTTCCCCCAGCCCCTCGTAGCCACTATGCTACTTTCAGTCTCTATGAAGTTGATTATTCTAGATACCTCATGTAAGTGGAATCATACAATATTTGTCTTTTGGAGTCTGGTTTATTTCACTTAGCATAATGTCTTCAAGGTTCAGAATTTCCTTCCTTTTTAATGCTGAGAAACAGTCTGTTGTATGTATGTCCCACACTTTGTTTATTCATTCATCTGTTGAACATTTGAGTTTTTTCTATCTTGTTGGTTATTGTGAATAACGCTGCTTGAACATGAGCATAAAAATACCATGTGACTCTATTGCCCAGGCTGGAATGTAATGGTGTAATCTCAGCTCACTGCAACCTCTGCCTCCTGGGCTCAAGCAATCTTCCCACCTCAGCCTCCCAAGTAGCTGGAACTGCAGGTGTATACCACCACACCTGGTTAGTTTTGTATTTTTTGTAGAGACAGGGTTTTACCATGTTGCCTAGCCTGCTCTTGAACTCCTGGGCTGAAGCCATCTGCCTGCGTTGGCCTCCCAGAGTGCTGGGATTACAGGCGTGAGCCCCTGCACCCAGCCAGCCCTTCCTCTTTGATGCCTGTCTGCACAGCCCCATTCAGGATGGCTTACTCCTTCCTCTGTGACCCCAGAACATAGAACTCATAACTCTACTCACATTTATTAATATTTCTTTCAGTTCCATGTAACAAACAGCTCATTATTTCCAGGTCCTTCTCCCCCAGTAGAATGTAATGTAAGCATCTCAGGGAGAGATAAAGGGTTTGTAGAATCCCTGCATTCCCCACAATGCCACATGCGCAGTAGGGGCTTTGCATTTGTTTATTGGCTAGAAGTGGATCTAGTACAACCCTCACACTGGGAGGATAAAACCTGGGGCCCAAACAGGAGCAGCAACTTGTGGAAAGTCATACAGCCCATCAGGTGGCTGAGGGTCCTGACCTCAGGCCTCGGCACTGCCCATCTGGAAAGCCTGGTCTGGCTAAGGGACACTGTTCCCAGACACCTTATCCAGAGTCCTACAGTAGTGGGTTCTCAGCCCAGGGGTTTGCTGAAATCCACAGAGTTCTGGTTTGTGATGTGGTGTACCTGTTTGGATGCCTGTAATTTACTTTATAAAACTTCAGTTTATACAGTATGGAATGTCTTGTGAGTGCTCCCTTGGTCAAGCCAGTGCCCAGTGCCCAGGTGCTAAGAAAGCAAGTCTGGGGTGGGGAGTCACCCAATCTACCCTCAGTGATTCCTAGTCTGGTGCTGGGGGTTAACTAGCATTACACCCAGAGGCAGCCACTACTAGCCATCCTGTTACCTATTTTTTGATCAACAACTGACACTTTTCCAGTTAACACACTGGATGCTAAAAATTGATTTTATGTTGGGGAAACAAGGGACTTGTTAATTATTATGATGAATGTTACAGATGGCCTAACACTGCTGTAGTTATAATCTGTGGATGGGTTAAAGTAGCTCTTAGTTGCTCTCCACCTGTGCACAAAGATGGCAGAATAATCTTTTACCCTACACCAGCCAGGAGCCCTGGATTCTATGGGACAGATGGAGACAGAATCCTGCCTCTGCAATCCAGGCACCTGCCTCTGCAGAGGTTCTCCACCTTTCTTTTTCTTTTGAGTTTCTGATGAGCCTCTCCAAAGGAAGCAATCAGATATGCATTTGTCTCAGTGAGCAGGGGGTGACTTTGAATGGAATGGGAGGTAGCTTTGCCGCAGTTTCCAGCTTGACTTTTCCCTTTAGCTTAGTGATTATGGGCCCCAAGATGTATTTTCCTTTCACAGAACTATATAGTCATCAAAGTATTAATATCAGGGATTGAATCTCACCTTGGCCCAACTGAGCTATTCACATAAAAAGGGGATGATTCTAGTACCTGCTTCATGAGCATTGATGGATTAATGAGCATAAGGTGCTAAGAACCTGGTTGTACGCCCTCACTACATAGTGCAACAATTGCTGCTGCTGCTGCTACTACTATTATAATCATCGTTATTATTATATTATTTTATAAGATACAAATCCTTGCTATTAAGATGTTTACAGTCTGGAACAGGAGAAAAGACGTATATAAATGATAGTCATTAAAGGCGGAAGTAAAGGGTGCAGATGACGAGCCCAATAAAGGGCCAAGGAAAGTTTAGAAAGTGAAGTTGCTTCTGGCTGAGTGTAGAGTGTAGTAGAGTGTAACGGTTAAGCTTTTGTGCCAGCCACGTGTGGATTAGTTCTGGCTTTGGCCCTTTGCCATCTGAGCTTGGGCAAGAGATGTCACCTTTCTGAGCCTTGGTTTCCTTCTCTGTAAAATGGGGATAATTGTAGAATCCACTTCACAGGGAGCTCCACTCCCCTCCTTCCCGTGGCCAGCCAGTCAAAACATATACTCATTGTTGCTTTTTTTTTTTGGAGACAGGGTCTCACTCTGTCACCCAGGCTGGAGTGCAATGGCACAATCATGGCTCACTGCAGCCTCAGCCTCCTGGGCTCAAGTGATCTTCCCACCCCAGCCTTCCGAGTAGTTGGGACCACAGGCATGAGCCACCATACTTGACTATTTTTTTTAAATTTATTTTTAGTAGTGACAGGGTCTTACTATGTTGCTTGGCTGGTCTCGAACTCTAGTATTCCAGCCATCCTCCTGCCTTGGCCTCCAAAATGGATCACAGGCCTGAGCCGCTGCGCCAGGCCCATTCATTTCTGACTTGACCAGTCAGTCCCTAACTGCGATGACTCTAGCGGGTTACTGTCCCTGCCACTGTCCCCTGGGCTGGTGAATGAGACTGCGGGTCTGGCCCTTTGCAGCCCCAGTAGGGCTGTAGTGCTGCTCGGCACCCTATGTACTTCTTGTCAGTGTCCCCTCCCAGTGCTCACGGCTTCTGCTCCTCAACTGGGTGTCCCTTAAGCTGTCCTATTTGGACCAAATGATTTATCTTCTTCCTATTTCATAGGAAAGGGAGGCCGGAGAGAACACTCTGAACTTTCTTACAACTCCTTTCCAGTTCAGCTGAATGTTCACCTATCTTTGGGACTTAAGGAGGAGAAAATCTCCATAGTACCTTGGAGAAATGTTTTGCATTCACTTCACTTTCCTTAATTCATGCAGGACTGTCATTAAAGAGGAGGTACAGGTTTTATAGCGAAGGGGGTAGACTAATACCCAGACACTCTCCTACTCTCTGTGAGGCCAGCAGTGCAGCTGTCAGGGTGGGTGTGTTATGCTGCAGTGACAAGAAACCCCTAATCTTATGGGCCAAAACCAAAAAGGTTTGCTTCTTCTTCTTTTTTTTTTTTTTTTTGAGATGGAGTCTGGCTCTGTCGCCCAGGCTAGAGTGTGGCCGTGGGATTTTGGTTCACTGCAACCTCTGCCTCCTGGGTTCAAGCAATTCTCCTGCCTCAGTGTCCCTAGTAGCCGGGATTACAGGTGCATAATACCAAGCCTGGCTAATTTTTGTATTTTTAGTTGAGATGGGGTTTCACCATGTTGTCCAGGCTAGTCTCAAACTCCTGACCTCAGATGATCCGCCCACCTCAGCCTTTGAAAGTGCTGGGATTACAGGCGTGAGCCACCGTGTCCGGTCTTCTTCTTCTTCCTTCTTCTTTCTTCCTTCTTCTCCTCCTCCCCTTCTTCCTCCTCCTCCTCCTCCTTCTCTCCTTCTCCTCCTTCTCCTCCTTCTCCTTCTTTCTTCTGTTTAAGTTTTGTTTTTAGACAGGGTCTCCTTCTATCACCCAGGCTGGAGTGCAGTGGTGTAGCAATGCTGTTTGCAGCCTCGAACTCCTGGGCTCAAGTGATCTTCCCACCTCAGCCTCCTAAGTAGCTGGGATTACATGCATGCCCCACCTCACTGACTAATTTAAATTTAACTTAATTTATATTAAAATTAAAAAAAAATTTTTTGGTAGAGCTGGAGTCTCATTATGTTGCCCAAGCTGGTCTCAAACTCCTAGACTCAAGTGATCCTTCCACCTTGGTCTCCCAAAGTGTTGGGATTACAGGCATGAGCCACTGCACTAAGCACAAAGGTTCACTTTTTTTGAGACAGAGTCTCACTCTGGTGCCAGGTTGGAGTGCAGTGGCGCGATCTCTACTCACTGCAACTTCCGACTCCCTGATTCAAGCGATTCTCCTGCCTCAGCCTCCTGAGTAGCTGGGATTATAGGCATGCGCCACGACACCCAGCTAATTTTTGTATTTTTAGTAGAGATGGGGTTTCACCATGTTGGCCAGGACTGTCTTGAACTCCTGACCTCATGATCCGCCTGCCTCAGCCTCCCAAAGTGCTGTGATTACAGGTGTGAGCCATCGCACCTGGCCAAAAATGTTCACTTCTTTTTTTTTTTTTTTTTTTTTTTTTTTGAGACGGAGTCTTGCTTTGTGGCCCAGGCTGGAGTGCAGTGGCCGGATCTCAGCTCACTGCAAGCTCCGCCTCCTGGGTTTATGCCATTCTCCTGCCTCAGCCTCCCGAGTAGCTGGGACTACAGGCGCCCACCACCTCGCCCGGCTAGTTTTTTGTATTTTTTAGTAGAGACGGGGTTTCACCATGTTAGCCAGGATGGTCTCCATCTCCTCACCTCGTAATCTGCCCGTCTCGGCCTCCCAAAGTGCTGGGATTACAGGCCTGAGCCACCGTGCCCGGCCAAATGTTCACTTCTTACTCCAATTAATATAAGCATCTTGAGTCAGCTGGGGGCAGTCACCTTCTTGAATATACTCCATGGCTCAGAGAAAGAGGGCCCTAGAAGGCCTTACATTAGCAATTAAATGCTCCTTCCCATAAGATGGGCCCATTCCCATCTTATTGGCCAGACTAGTGACATGGCCCTACTGACAAACACAAGGGGGCCTGGAAATGAAATCTCACCCTGCCGGTGGACAGCAGGAAAGTACCCCAGGTTGAATTTGGGGTACTTTTTTGCCCAACTTGCTAACAGCAGTTCAGCAAGTGGAGGCACCCTGCCTAGGCCCCACAGATAGAGCAGCCTGAGGGCTTTTCATTGTGAATAATAGAAAGTCACACCCAGAGAAGAAAAACCTCAAAGCCACTTCTCAACTTGAAGTGCTAAGCAGAGAAACAAAAAGACACACATTGCTGCCAACATGCATGAAGAAGGAAGTAAACCGCTGAAGAGGGCAGATGCTACTTACCAAGAACTCCTAGGCTAATTAAGGTGCTAAGTACACTGGAAGGGCAGAGGCCAGGGGTGGAATCGGGGCTTTCAAACTGCATTCTGCAGAACAAGCTCATGTTGCCTGTAATGCTTCATGAGTGGAGCTCATTTTCAGAGCTTTTGCCCACTTTCTGAACTGTTTTATGTTTATGCTTGAGTGAGGGATGTTCTTTCTGAATTTAGTGCCTGCTGTATCCTGGGTCCACCTGTGATGCTCGTCACATCCCACTGGCGTTTCTGTGCCCACATCCGAAAGCCCACCGCGGCATCTCAGAACCATTCAAGAGGCCGGGTGCAGTGGCTCACACCTGTAATCTTAGCACTTTGAGAAGCTGAGGCAGGTGGATTGCCTGAGCTCAGGAGCTCGAGACCAGCCTGGCCAACATGGCGAAACCTCGTCTCTACTAAAAATACAAAAATTAGCCAGTCGTGTGCCACCATGGGAGGCTGAGGCAGGAGAATTGCTTGAAGCTGGAAGGTGGAGGTTGCGGTGAGCTGGGATCATGCCATTGCACTCCAGACTGGGCAACAAGAGTGAAACTCCGTCTCAAAAAACAAACAAACAAACAAACAAATTAATAAATAAATTAGCTGGGTGTGGTGGCACGTTCCTGTAATCCCAGCTACTCAGGAGGCCAGGAGGCTGAGGCACGGAATCGCTTGGAGCCGGGAGGTGGAGGTTTCAGTGAGTCAAGATCGTGCCACTGCACTACAGCCTAGACAACAGAGCAAGACTCTATCTCAAAAAAAAGAAAAGAAAAAGAAAAAGAACCATTCAAGAGCAGCAGGGGAGGTAAGGACAGTGATGTGGCCATCTCTGGCAGAGGTTTCTGGGGTTGTCTCCAGCACGGATAAGGAAACTCAGGAAGAAGACAGTTGACAACACCCTATAGCCTGCACTCTTCAATTTCCTGAGCTGTGGTTAAGAGGCCCCTTGTCCCAGGGAACTGTTGGACCCCTTGCTACAACTCCCTATTTCTCACTTTGTTGCCAAGTGGCCCTGAGTCAGTCATTTTTCCTCCTCTGTGTCTCAGTTGTCTCATATGTAAATTGATGCAGTTCAGAAGACCAGAGGCATACTTGAGAGGAGAGTGACAGGCTGGTGAGGGTATTCCTATAGCCAACAGCAAGGTGACATGTGAGACAGCTCACTCAGCCCTCCAAAAGTCTGTGGAGCTCAGAGTAAGGGGATGACTCAATGGGGAGAGGGGCTTTTGTCATTGCTGTCACAGGGCACTCACCTCAGTTGAATAATGCATTTGGGGCCAGGTGCAGTGGCTCATGCCTGTAATCCCAGCACTTTGGGAGGCTGAAGGGGGCAGATGACTTGAGGTCAAGAGTTCGAGACCAGTATAGTCAACATGGTGAAACCCTATCTCTACTAAAAATACAAAAAGTAGCCAGTGTGGTGGTGCGCACCTGTAATCCCAGCTACCTGGGAGGCTGAGGCAGGAGAATAGCTTGAACCCAGGAGGTGGAGGTTGCAGTGAGCTGAGATCATACTCCAGCCTGGGTGACTGAGCGAGACTCTGTCTCAAAAAAAAAAAAAAGAATAATGCCTTTGGTAGTAAAATGATTGTATATCCTGGGCTCAGCTTCCCACTGGACAGTGAGCTACACGAGAGAGGTATCTAAATATTTAAAACGATATTTGCTTATCATTGTCAAACCAACAGCCTGAACAGTGCCTGGCACATGGTAGAAGCTAATATTGGTGCTAAATATATTTGTATCTAATGAATGAATAAACAAATGGACACGCAACTCCTTCTAACTTTGACTGAATCTGTGACTTGCAGGCTTCTATTTCTTTTTTTTTTTTTAGACAGTCTTGCTCTGTCACCCAGGCTAGAGTGCAATGGCACGATCTTAGCTCACTGCAACCTCCACCTCCTGGGTTCAAGTGATTCTCCTGCCTCGGCCTCCCGAGTAGCTGGGATTACAGGCACCTGCCACCACGCCTGGATAATTTTTTGTATTTTTAATAGAGACGGAGTTTCACTATGTTGGCCAGGCTGGTCTCGAACTCCTGACCTCAGGTGATCCACCCACCTCGGCCTCCCAAAGTACTGGGATTACAGGCGTGAGCCACCGCGCGTGGCCGACTTGCAGACTTCTTATGAGGCGTGAGGAGGTCAGAGAGAGTCCTTGGGCTTCACCCAAACCCAGCTTCCAGTCCCAACTGAGTCACCTTGGGCAAGTCACCAAAATCCTTGGTGTCAGTCTCCTCTCCACACAGTGGGGAGAGCAGCACAACCGCATCTCACAGGCCGTGGTGGAGGCTCCAGAAGGATGGAGGATTCAGAGATATTCTGGCAACTGCCAAGCCCCATGCAAAGGAAGGGTTAATTGTTTTCAGGACCCAGGAATGAGGTGGACTCTTTGGGTACACAAAGAAGGTGGCATCAGAGCTGGTGAGGTGGAGAGTTCTGGAATAGTTGTTATTAGGAATGGCATAGCTACCATTTATTGGACACTTGCTATAACACCAGGCCCTATGCCAAACACTTGGTGTGCACCGTCGGCTTCACACTGGTCCAAGAGAAAGGCATCACTATTCCCATTTTACAGATGAGAGAAACCAAGTCTCAGAAGGCTCAGGTGACTTGCTTAATTAAGGTCACACATTTATTTAGTCAGTGCCCAGGCCTGTCACTCCAATGCAGGTTCTAGATCCTGCCCCATGCAGAGGTGGAAAAAATGCTTGTTTCTTAGGCATCAGTAATAATACAAGTTCCCCTTTCCCAAGTACCTACTAGGTACCAGGAACTATAGATGTTATGGTTGATCCTTTTGACTACTCAAGAAGTACCAGATTATTATATCTTTTTTTTTTTTTTTTTTTTTGAGATGGAGTCTCACTTTGTCACCCAGGCTGGAGTACAGTGGTGTGCTCTCGGCTCACTGTAACCTCTGCCTACTGGGTTCAAGCGAGTCTCCTGCCTCAGCCTGCAGATTAGCTGGGATTACAGGCGTGTGCCACCATACCCAGCTAATTTTTTATATTTTCAGAAGAGACGAGGTTTCACCATGTTGGCCAGGCTGGTCTCGAACTCCTAATCTCCACCCACCTTGGCCTCTCAAAGTGCTGGGATTACAGGAGTTAGCCACCAGGCCCAGCCTATTACATCTATTTTATAGATGAGTAAACTTAGGCTCAGAGAGGGTGAAGTGATTTAACCTAGTGTCACACAGCAAGAAATTAGGTTGGAGAGTTGGGACTTGAATCCAGGGCTGTCTCATTCCAAGAATAAGTAAAGAAAAAGCCATTTCCACAGTGCCTGAATTAAGAGGGTATTTTGTTTATTTGTTTTAACTTCCTGCTAGAGTTTCTGATATCTCATCTTTAGAAATTAGTTCTTGGAAGGCCTTTTATGTTCAAGTCAGTTTATTACAAGAGACCCAGGAAAATCTAATGGAGGAAAAAAAAAAAAAAAAGACAAAACCACCACATAGTTTTCCAGTAAATTCTCAGACTTTGAATACCCCCAGCCATGCAACAGCTTGCTTTGAGTTTATCACTCTTTCTGAGCAATGAATCAGGCAGAAAGCCAATTGAGAGAGGTTGCAACCTGGACAAGCAAGAGATGAGCAAGAAACCCTCACAGAGCTGCTTAGGGGTGGGTGGGAGCCGCAGGACGGATCCTGCAGGGGAGGTTAGCAGGGCTGAGCTCCCAGCCACAGGGACCATGGTGAAGTAAGGGCAGGAGGGCTTAAGTAGAAACCGGGCTGACGCCATCTCTGAGCAGTCACAGGGACTTTGGGTTCTGGAGACGGGTAACCTAAAGGAAAAGGAGAATAAAAATAACGGGTCCTAGAAGGCCCCAGCTGGGAAGGTTCTTCAAGAGGATTTCATTGAACTCGATTTCATTGACCATTTTTATGTAGGGTGACCCTTTCCTCCAGATGAGCACACTTTTGAGAGTAAAGGGGGCAGCTACAAGAATTCACCTGTTAACTGATCCACAGCAGGGGTAAACTACAGAACTGTCCTAGGGAAAGCAGTTCATAGGGTCACCCTGATTTCACAGGAGTTTCCCTGAGGCCCACTTTCCAGGTAGAGTTGGAGAAGAAACTACAGCCACCACAGGTGGAAGAGAAAAAGTACAAAAAGCAAAAATAGGAGAATGGTGAAAAAACCACAAGAGATGGGATCCAGAGGCAGGGAGGTGTGGTGACTTCCTTCAGTGGCATCTACGGAGGGCCGCCTTGTACCGAGCCAGCCTGGGTGCCCGTCGGCAGGCACTGAGGGATGCAGATGCATCTGTCGTCTGTGAGCACATGTGTCCCTGGCACCAGACTGGACTGGCAAGGCACGGGAGTGAGCCTGACTCATTTCTGTACCTGTCCCATTCCCAGGCACAGGCCTAGGTAATGAGTGAATGCCCTCCAGATGTTCACTGATGGAGTCAACGCCGGCGAGCAGCTTTCCCAAAGTGTTACAAGGATGATGCTTTGCCTGTAGAGGAGACAGTCAGGGAGCCCTATTTCCAAAGAGCTGTGATATTCAATGGGAAAGGCGATGTGAATACAGACAGAGCTTATTGACTCTCTGATATTGTCTGTGTTACTGAAGCTCTAAGCCTTGATTTCCCCATCTGGGAAGTGGGGAGGGTGTTCATTGACTGCAGAAAGGATTAAATTAGACCTTGTATAGAGATTTGTGGTAAACTTTATTATTATTGATAATGTTCTGGGAGGCTGAGCTCAGTTCCACACTGAAAAGATGTGTTTTACAATCTCAATGGTCCAGAGATGAAACAGGCTGCCTGGGAAGGTGGTGAGTTCCCTGTCACTAGACGGCTCCAAGCAGAGGCTGTCTGGCATGGATACTGTAAATGGGGTGAGCACCTTTGGGAGGGAGGCTGGGCTAGCTAGACACTGGGAGAATTGACGGTTCCCACTGGTGCAACAGACTGAAGGACTTGGACCCGCATGAATGGCAGTGACTTTATTTATTCCTTCGGTCACCTGGAAGATGGTGCCGGTGCCCAGCCAGGAGAAGCATACGGGAACAACAAGGCTGAGACTGAGAGTTGGCCCCTTGAGAGATGGTATCTGCCTCTGGGAGGGAGAATAGGAAACAGGCAGAGGCCACTTCTTCCCATGCAAAATGCCCCTTTGCTGCTGCTGGGGCCTCCCAGTTTGACAGAGGGAGGGAGAAGCCTTCTTTAGAACGCAGCAGTTCTGATGGTGGCCAGATAAAGCAGAGGATTAGGCACACCTGCTGGTGTCTGCCTCCCCAGCGCAGCATGTGTCTCCTCCACCCAAAGACCCAGAGGCTGTGGACCTGCCCTCCCGATGGTCTCTGGAGCTGTATCACGTGCCCGCAGCTCTGAAAGCACCAACCACACCAATGCAAGGGATCTTCACCTGGAATCCAACTAGGCATCAGGGGTGCCATGAACCCCTGAAGCTGGGATGCAAGTGCAGAGTGAGACAAACTAGGCCACTCTTTCGCAGAGAGTGGGTGGAATGAGCCAGGCGCATGCAAGGAGCTGCCTGGAGCTGGAGGCAGGGCTGAAAACAGTTGGGGTTCCTGGTTCCCAGACCTGCCTGGGCCCTTGCCTGCGTGGCACAGGATTTATTCTGCACCCCCGTTTGCCTGGCACCCGTTGGAATTTGCAGACAGCTGTGTGGATCCCTGTCATCCCCACCCCAGGCATTCTTGTGTGGCTTTCTTCCCCTTTCCAGAGGTAAATGGGGCCAGAGGTGGCCAGGGGAGAGCACTGAGGGGAAAGCTGGGGCTCCAGACTGGTCTTCACATGCGGCTTTTGCTGCAGCTTCCCCTGCTCTAACTCGATGCCTTGCAGCACTTGGCAACTTCTGGCATCCATGGCGCCTTTGCTCCTGATTCTCCTCCCGCCTCTTTGGCTGTGTCCCTCAGGTTTCAGGGTGGTGCCCGTGAAGGATGCCCCATTCTGTCTTCCATTCTTCTCCTCCACACATCACACCTGCTGGCTCCCGCCCACCTTGGTTTCCCCTTTGCCTGTACGCTTGTACCTCCCAAATCGGACTCCAGCTGGGCTCTCTCTCCTGGGTCCCACTGCCAAGGTGTCTGCAGCAGGTTCCTCAAATACAACACATCGAGAACCAAACTCACCAACTGACTGTGGAACAGGGGGAGCAGAGTGGAGCTTTGCAAACTTCAGTGGTCTTCCAGATCATCTGGACAACCGGTTCATGCAGAGATTCCCGGGTCCCACCAGGGACTTTCTGACTCCATTGGGCTGCAGCCGTGGCCTGGTGGTCTGCATTTCTATTAGCTCCAGGTGATGCTAACCCTGTTGGCTGCTTGCCACCCATATTTTGAGCAGTGGACTAGATTCACTTGGCTGACCTCTGTATCCCATTGCTTACTATTATTGTTATTCTTACTATCCATTTTTATTTTTATTTTACTTTTAGAGACAGGGTCTCACTCTATCACCTAGACTGAAGTGCAGTGGTGTGATCACAGCTCACTACAGCCTCAACCTTCCAGGCTAAAGCAATCTTCCTGCCTCAGGCTCCCAAACAGCTGGGATTACAGGCACATACCACCATGCCTGGCTAATTTTTATGTTTTTGTTTGTTTGTTTATTTTTGTGGAGACGGGGTCTCACTATGTTGCCCAGGCTGGTCTTGAACTCCTGGACTTAAGCGATCCTCCAACCTGGGCCTCCCAAAGTGCTAGGGCTTACAGGCAGGAACCACCTTGCCTGGCCACCATCCATTTTTAAAGTAGTTAGCATTTATTGAACGTTTAGGTGCCAAGCCCTGTAAAAGGCATGCTTTTTAATTTACAAATATGTAATGAGTGCAAGATGTTTTTTCATTGGTGCAAAACATGCAAAAGTGACTGTCCCCAAATCTGATACTCCAGTAGAGGAAGAAAGAAATCTAAAAGATCAATAAGTAAACTACAAAAGGTTAGAAAGTAATTTTAAGTGAGGGAAGGTATTGCCAGGAAGGTGACATTAAAGCAAAGTTTGAAAGAGAATTTGTTTCATGTAACCTGAGGTCACAAGATGGTACTTCCTTCATTTTTCTCAAACCATTGCTGCTTTTCTAAAACCAACCAAACAAAAAAGCAGAGTCTTGCTCTCCAGGCTGGCATGCAGTGGTGCACTCATGGCTCACTGAAGCCTCGATCCTCTGGGCTCAAGCCATCCTCCCACCTCAGCCTCCCTAGTAGCTGGGACTACAGGCATATGCCACTGTGCCTTGCTAATTTTTGTATTTTTTGTAGAGATGGGGTTTCACCATGTTGCCCAGCCTGGTCTCGAATTCCTGGGCTCAAGGTATCCATCTGCCTCCCTCTCCCAAAGTGCTGAGATTACAGGAATGAGCCACCACGCCTGGCCCACTGCTGCTTTCTTATCTTCCAGCGCATTCCACTGGTTTAGGTGTTTACTCTTTCACTTGGACATCAGCTGGTAGCTCCCTGGCCGCTCTCCCTGGGTGGAGAATTTCCTTCTTCCCTCCACCCTCACCCGGCAGCCGAGTGAGCCTTCTGAAAAGAAAATCAGGTAACGCCCTTTGCTGATGTCACTCAAGGACTCCCCAGGACCTTCAGACTGAGAGGCAGATTCCTGCTAAGCTTCCGGGTGACCTTGCCCCCTACTGTGCTCTCCACCCTTCAGCTGCTCTGGATGAGAACTTCTCAATTTCCTGTCCTCACCAAACCACCCATCCTTGGCTCCTTCCCTTTTGTGCAAGTAGGGTAAGCACCTTCTGCCTGTCACAGGGGCACCCCACTCTGGCCCCCACGGGGACGCTCTTCAACTCTTCAACAACTGTCCTCTCCTCTGAATCTTCACACTTTCTCCTTGGCTTGGCCTCATCCAGGGTCCCCCACTGCCTGTGGCACACCCGGGAGCATTTCCCTTTCTCTAGCTGACAGCCTGTCCCCAGTCCTTCCCAGACAAGCTTCTTGAAAGAATCTCTTATGTGGACTGATGTCACTTCCTCACCTGACATTCCCTCCTCCACCCACTGCATTCTTGGCTCTGTACTTCCACGAGTCCCCCTGTTGCCAGCTATCCCGGGGGCCCGCCCTCTCTCCACGCCCTACCCCATGTAGAATGCTGTCTTCCACTCCCTCTTGGTAATTCCCAGAGCTGAGTCTCAACAGAGTGGCGGCATCTCTCCTGGACAGCCCACAGGCTCCCTAAACCCAGCAGGTGCTCCCTGTCCCAGGGAGGCATTTCTCCCCTTCCTATGCGCACTCTCCCCTCCTCTTTAATCCCTCTCTAGAAAATCCTGGTCAAATACAGATGCTGTAAGGAGCCTATCCATTTTCCTCTTTCTCAGGAACAACCTCTTTCCTTCTTTTTTTTTTTTTTTTGTGATGGAGTCTCACTCTGTTGCCCAGGTTGGAGTGCAGTGGCACCATCTCGGCTCACTGCAACCTCCACCTCCTGGACTCAAGTGATTCTCCCGCCTCAGCCTCCTGAGTAGCTGGGATTACAGGCCTCTGCCACCATGCCCAGCTAATTTTTTTTTAAATATATTTTTAATAGAGACGGGGTTTTACCATGTTGGCCAGGCTGGTCTTGAACTCCTGACCTCAAGTGATCCACCTGCCTTGGCCTCCCAGAATGCTGGGATTACAGGCATGAGCCACCGTGCCCAGTCTGCTTTTAACTCTATAATTGAATGTACTCAGTTTGGGGCAATTTGTCAAGGCAGTGTTAGGAAACTAATCCACTGTCCATCTGTCCGTCCACCCTCCTGTCCATTCCTCAGCTCCCCCTCCACACCATGCTCCATGTGAGGATCCCCAGGCACCCCACTGCTGCCCTTGAGAACTTCCATGGGGAGGGCATGCTGGGTCCTGGCATCCTGAGACAAGCGCCGCACAGGGGCTGTGGGACTTTAAGGGGAGAACTAGTTCCAGCCAGGAAGGGGATCTCTGAGGAGCTGGTGTTTGGATTTTGAAGGCTGCGCATTCACCAGGCAGGTTTGCTGAGCAAGAGAGAACAGGCTCTCCACAGCCACCAAGCCCTGCGGGTCCCCACCAAGTCCTCGCCACCCTGAAAACAACAAATCAAAGAGCCACAAGGAGTCCTGGGGATGCTGGGAATGAATGTCAGCTTCAACCTCCTTCATGCCGGGATGGGAGCTGTGAGGCTCAGACAGGGAAAAGCCCTTGCCTGAGGCCACATGGCCCGTGGAACTGTGTCATTGGACTTAGAAAGCATTTTGAAGACCTTTTTTTTTGAGACAGAGTCTCGATTTGTCACCCAGGCTGGAGTGCAGTGGTGCAATGTCAGCTCACTGCAACCTTCGCCTCCCAGGTTCAAGCAATTCTCCCACCTCAGCCTCCCAAGTACCTGGGATTACAGGCGTCTGCCACCACGACTGGCTCATTTTTGTATTTTTAGTAGAGATGGGGTTTCACCATGTGGGCCAGGCTGGTATTGAACTCCTGATCTCAGATGATCCACCCGTCTCGGCCTCTCAAATGCTGGGATTATAAGTGTGAGCCACTGCGCCCGGCCCAGACAATTATCTTAATTTAAGGCTGTAAAAAAATTTGACTTCAATCTGATTTTGGCAGAAGTTCCCCAGTTTACCACAGACCCCACCACTCCTGATTGCCTTACATCTGGTCAGATTCACACACTCCTACTGCCTGCCTGGCCCCTGAAGCCTTTCACTCAGTATTCATTCAACAACTATCTGTTGAGGTTGGCGCAGTGGCTCACGCCTGTAATCTCAATACTTTGGGAGGCTGAGGCAGGTGGATCACTTGAGGTCAGGAGTTCAAGACCAGTCTGGCCAACATGGCAAAACCTCGTCTCTACTAAAAATACAAAAATTAGCGAAGTGTGATGGTGCAGGCCTGTAATGTCAGCTACTCAGGAGGTTGAGGCAGGAGAATTGTTTGAACCCGGGAGGCGGAGGTTGCAGTGAGCCAAGATTGCGCTACTACACTCCAGCCTGGGCAATGGAGAAACTCAATCTCAAAATGAGGGGGAAAAAAAAAAAAAGAGCAAAAACACACGTATCTATTGAGCATCTAATGGGTGTCAGGTACTGTTCTAGGTACTGGGAAAACCCAGCAGTGAATGAGAAGGTAAGACTGCATTTCTAGTGACAAGCCCCTGCCTTGTACCACATCCATTAGCATCCCAGTTTGGTCTGGCTTCACCACCAGGGGTAGAAGAGGTTAAGGTGAGATAGAATCGTGGAAAAATCCCACCTTTGTCTTCCACTGGATTTGTGGCTGAAAACACACAACTCTGCAAGGTTCTTGCCTGATCTTCAATTTCTTTCTTGTAACTTGGAACTATAATATTTGCCCTATTTACCTTCTAGGGTTATATGAAAGTCAGGTAGGGTTTTGTAGATGGCAATAGTCAGGGCCTGACTGTGACATTGAGGGAAATGAGATCTTACCTGTTTAAGACACAGCTCTGCCCTGAGGCAGGGGGCTGTCTTGCGTGGCTTCTGGAGACTCTCTCAACCCAGGGGAGTGGTGAGGTCTCCCAGAAGGGCGAGAGCAGCCTTCTGGATCAGATTGTGATCAGAGAAACCAGGTGCCTCTTTCTCACCTCCATCTGGGGCCATCAGCTCAGGAGGTGGTAGGAGGAACTCGGGGCAGGAGGACAGCAGAGGTTCCTTGGTTGGGAAATCCTCCACCCAGCTGTGTCTGGCGCTCAAGCGCAGGCTGCTATCGGTGCCTGGAACCTTGCCCCTCGTGTGGGAGCTCCTCATACCTCTTAGAAGGTAAGACTTACAGTACAAACCCTTCTGACTGCAGTTGTTTATTTGATAGGCCTTCACCAAGATCATGGCAGCTGAGACTCATGGGTCTGTGGCAACCCTCAACAATCATGGATACATGTTAGAAACCTCCCCTTTCTCCCTTCCCCCTCATCCAGGACCGATACGGTCAAAAGGTATATTTGATACACAAATGCAAAACTGAGTGAAAGACAACATTGGATTAATTGAACACCAGACACTAACAATTAGTTATTGAACAACTTGAGACACTGCTGATACTTTTGAAGGACTATCCCCTTTAATTCTTGCAGTAATCAGTTTCATGTAATAGCATTTACCATGTGCTAGCTGCCCTCCAAGTGCTATGACTGTCATTTTACAGATGTAGAAATGGAGGCACAGAGAAGTCAGTTGCCCAGAACTGCACAGCATAAGGGGCAGAACCAAGACTCACATCCAGGCATCCAGGCCTAAGTCTATGCTCATAACCACCACGTTCTGCAGCCCATCAACTGCCCTGAGAGGTGGGGATTATGATTATCCCCTTTACACAGATCAGGAAATCAACAAATTGCTCTCTTACTTGCAAGCATCATCAAGCACGACTTTTTCGACCGCTCTAAACATGTTTAGGATTAAATGAATAGTGACAACTTGCAACCTTTGTGTCTGTAGCATTCTTTGCCAAGAACACTTAATCCTCACACCTCCACAGAGGTAAGCAGGGTGGAGATCGTGACCTTCAAGTTTCTCAGCAGGAAGTGACCTGGGACAGGAAGCCAGGGCTCTTTACATTTGGGCTGTAGCTGCCTCTACAACACTGAGGCCGTACAATTCTCTGACTCAGGATGTGGGAGATGGACAGATATTGAACGCTGGCTGCTATCTGATAGATCTATGGGCTGTTTGGGCTGTAATGATGAGATTAGTCGACTCGGGGCTAGGCGTGGTGCCAAGCTCTTACCTGGGCAGCCTCTGGACAGCTTGGATCAGCAAGACTCCAGCCCGAGGCTTGTTTGCTACAGTTCTCTGCCTTCCAATTAAGGAATGACCCTAAATGTGTGCTCCTTTGTTTTGAGAGTTTGAGGATGAAAGTGTATCAGGGAAGGCGGAGGGCTGTGTTTGAATTTTCTAGAAGCTGAATTGCCTCCCTTCCAGGTTTGCACGCTCTCTGCCGAGCTGCGGCTGACCACCCACAAGCCTTATTCATCTGATCAGTAGTGTTCCCTGGAGGCACCTGGGTAGGAAGAACAGCACTGGCTGCAAGGAAAAGAGGTCCGAGCTGGTGACCTCGAATGAGTCACTGAGACTCTCAGAGCCTCTGTTGACCTTTGAAAATAGTGAAGGGCCCTGTTCTACCACTTCACGGGTCATTGTGCGGATCCACTGAGATAAAAGAAAGAGGCTGTTCTGTAAACTGCAAAGTGGGAGGCACATGAGACCTGGGATCAGCGCTTCCTCATGGAGAGGACCAGTTTATCTCATCCTAGCGCTTTAGGTTTCATAATCAAGTTTTCTTTCCTTCCCCACTGACCATAGGTCCATGAATGGCTTTTAAAATTATTTTTATTTTCTTTCTTTTTTTTTTTTTGAGATGGAGTCTCGTTCTGTCACCCAGGCTGGAGTGCAGTTGCGTGATCTTGGCTCACTGCAACCTCCACTCCCCCTCCGCGGGTTCAAATGATTCTCCTGCCTCAGCCTCCCGAATAACTGGGACTACAGGCACGTGCCACCACACCCAGCTGATCTGGTAAATTTTTCAAATTTGTTTTTTTGAGATGGAGTTTTGCTCTGTTGCCCAGGCTGGAGTGCAGTGGCACAATCTCGCCTCACTGCATCCTCCACCTCCCAGGTTTAAGCAATTCTCTTGTCTTTGCCTCCCGAGTAGCTAGGATTACAGGCACACACTACCATGCCCAGCTGATTTTTGTATTTTTGTAGAGACGAAGTTTCACCATGTTGGCCAGGCTGGTCTTGAACTCCCAACCTCAGGAGATCCACCCGCCTCAACCTCTCAAAGTGCTGGAATTACAGGCATGAGCCACCATGCCCAGTGATTTTTTAATTATTTTTTTGAGACGGGGTCTCATTCTGTCTCCCAAGCTGGAGTGCAGTGGTGCAATTTGGTTCCCTGCAACCTCCGCCTCCTAGGCTCAAGCGATCCTCTCACCTCAGTCTCCTGAGTACCTGGGACTACAGGCACATGCCACCATGCCCAGCTCATTTTTACAGTTTTTGTGGAGATGGGCTGTCACTATATTGCCTAGGCTGGTCTCCATTTCCTGGGTTCAATTGATCCTACCACCTCAGCCTCCCAAAGTGCTGGGATTACAGGCCTGAGCCACCGTGCCCAGCCTTCTAGATGGTTTTAACACAACAGATTGTCCCTGAGCCCCTCCTGAGGTATTTGTGGTGCCTGGGATTGGGGATGCAGGGCCCACCCATGGTCCTGTGGCCCTAGCAGGGAAAGACAGTGCCCAAGAGAGCTCAGCTCCCAGAAGGAAGATTTCTGTTACTTTTTATTCTTTGTTTTGTTTTGTTTTGTTTTGAGACAGAGTTTCACTCTTGTTGTCCAGGCTGGAGTGCAATGGTGCGATCTCAGTTCACCGCAACCTCTACCTCGTGGGTTCAAGCGATTCTCCTGCCTCAGCCTCCCGAGTAGCTGGGATTACAGGCATGTGCCACCATGCCCGGCTAATTTTGTATTTTTAGTAGAGACGGGGTTTCTCCATGTTGATCACGCTGGTCTCAAACTCCCGACCTCAGGTGATCCACCCACCTTGGCCTCCCACAGTGCTGGGATTACAGGCGTGAGCCACTGTGCCCAACCACTTTCTATTCTTTTTTTTTTTTTTTTTTTTTTTGAGACGGAGTCTTGCTCTGTCACCAGGCTGGATTGTAGTGGTGCAATCTCGGCTCACTGTAACCTCCGCTTCCCAGGTTCAAGTGATTCTCCTGCCTCAGCCTCCCGAGTAGCTGGGACTATAGGCATGTGCCACCACACCTGGCTGATTTTTTTGTATTTTTAATAGAGACGGGGTTTCACCATGTTGGCCAGAATGGTCTCGATCTCTTGAACTCATGATCCACCTGCCTCAGCCTTCCAAAGTGCTGGGATTACAGGCATGAGCCACCACGCCCAGCCCATTTTTTATTCTTAACATTCATACAAAACGGGCACATTTGTGATGCATTTTCACAAAGTGGACACATGTGTGTAATCACTACCTGAAACAGCACATGACCAGCCCCCCCAGAACTTCCCTGGGCTGGCCCCAGTCAGCACCGCCCCTAAGGAAGCTGTCTTGACTTCTACTACCACAAGTTAGTTTTGCCTTTTTGTTTGTTTGTTTTTCATTTGTTTGTTTTCAGACAGAGTCTCGCTCTGTAGCTCAGGCTGGAGTGCAGTGGCGCAATCTCGGCTCACTGCAACCTCCGCCTCCGGGTTCAAGCGATTCTCCTGTCTTAGCCTCCTGAGTAGCTGGGATTACAGGCACACGCCACCACACTCAGCTAATTTTTGTATTTTTAGTAGAGACGGGGTTTCACCATGTTGGTCAGGCTGGTCTCAAACTGCTGACCTCAGATAATCCACCTACCTCAGCCTCCCAAAGTGCTGGGATTACAGGCATGAGCTGCCACCACCCCCTGCCAGTTTTGCCTATTTTTGAACTTTAAATAAATGGAATCATCCAGTGTATACATTTTATGCCAGGTTTCTTTCACTCAGCGCTGTGAGTGTGAGATTTTCCTTGTTGACGTGAGTAGCTGTAGCTCGCTCATTCTCTTTGCTCTAGATAGAATCCCACTGTGGGACTAGGTGACAATTTACCTGTTCTGATGATAGGCCTTGGGGGAGCATCCAGTTTGGGGTGTGCTATGAGTATTCTAATGCATGTGTCTTGGTGAACATCCACACACTTTCTTTTGAGTGTGGAACTGGGAGCAGAATGACAGGATAGGAAAGTGTGCATCTGTCTGGCTTAAACAGATATCCACAGGAAGGATTTAAGCAAGGTATTAGGAAGAACTTCTGGACCCTAAAGGTTGTGGCCAACTAACTCATGCCCTTAAGAGGTGGAAGCTGTAAAATTTCCTTCTGGGGAACGGGAGGAAGAGGCTGGATTAGGCACTACTGAGCGACCAGGGGGCCAGTCGTTGACTCCTTCCTGTCCAGCTTTGGTCCCCTGTCTTCCATCTGGGGTTTCCAGACTGTACTCCCTGGAGGTGTCTCAGCCATGTGGGAGGATGAAGAAGGGGCTTTGAGTGTCATTTCCCTGCTTTAGCCAAAGGGTTCCATGTGTTCTTTTTCAGGTCGTGGGGGTTCTGAGAATGACTTTATTTGCTTTTTGAAAAAGTCTAAGCTGTTTCGACGCTGGAAAATCTACTGCCCGTAGGTCCCTTCCAGCTGCAAGATTCTATTTTGGGAGCAGGAGGAGGGTATGGGAAGGGTTAAGCATTATTCAGCCGAAGAGCAGAGTTGAGCCTTGGTGACCTTTCACAGTTCTTGTAGTGTGCTTTGTGATGTGGGAGATTCCGTAACATTCTATAAAAATGTAGTGTTCAAACCAAACAGCGACTTCTGAAGCCTAAAAGATGAAGAGGAAGGACTTAACTTTGAGGAACATTTAGGTAGAATTTCCACGAGTCTTGAGGACTCTCAAGATAGCCCTGTATCCACTCCCCTCTGGTGTGTGTGTGTTTGTATGTGTGTTTTACTGTCTCCATTGGCTGCTCCTAGGAGCAGTCACTTGAGGTTGTTTGGGTTCAGAATGGTTCCCATTTTAACCCAGGAGTGTGTGATGTGGGCCCCCTGGCTGCCCCTCTCAAGGGTGGGTGGTGGCCTTTCCTCCTCCCATACTAGGCCCAGTTTGGACCATGGTTTTGCTTGGCAAGGAGGCTGGGCCGCTCCTAGATCCAGAGAGGGACATTTCTGCCTTGGTACACAGCTCTGAGTCAACAGGCGTGATAAACAGCCCATTTCCCAAGGCCTGCAAGGAACAAAGGCCCTGGCCGCTGAGGGCTCTGTCTACTCCCTATCTGCTGAGGCAGCTGTTTATTCTTTTGACAGGAGTTGAAACCAGCATCTTCCCTTCATCTGAGTCCTGCCTCCTTCTGCAGAAGAGAGCTCAAAAGAACTTTGTTGTTTTGCCTTTTACTCTGGGGTGAAAGCAGCAGACGATAAGGTATGTGAGATGGTGAAATGATTTGCTTCTGCCACACTGGGGTCACTGGTGAATCCCCCTAACTCTCTCGGTGGCCCCTTCAGTAGTTTTGGAAGAGGACCAAGTCCTTGTCTCTCCAGCAGTGGATCTGGAAGCAGGATGCTGGCTCAGGGACTTCACTGTAAGTTCAGCTTTATTTTGCTCTCCCGGCAGGACCTCACAGGGCTGCAGCTCCAGCCTGGAGTTTTTCCTGAAGGATTTGAGGTGTTAATGCAGGAGCAGGGGACAAGAATTGGGGCCCAGGGGTGAAGTTATGGATGGAGGCAGAGCCCTCTCAGAATTGTGTAGCATCTTTCATTTATCTTACACTGGTTCTCTGGGAAAAACCCTTGCAGTGATTTCTAGACCAGGCAGCATGGAAAAGCTGGCTGGATCCAGCCTTTAGATTTCCCAAAGGGGATTCGAGAGAAAGCACTATAAGATATACTTCAGAGAACAGGTCGTTCCATTTGAGATGGCTGGAGTGACAGTGGGCCGTGTATTTAGTCTGAGACCTGTTTCTTATTTTCCTATGTCTGTTTCCTCTGACCCTTATAATGAAAAACATAACCAGAGACAACCTTCCATGCACCTCCCCTGCTTCCCGGTGAATTGTACCATGGAAGCATTTCCTTTTAAGACCCACCAGCTCACTGAGGTTTTAAGAAAATACAGCACTCTTCCTCCTTACACCCAGCACCATCCGTATGCCAAGGGCTGGGCCTGGGAGGCAGGCATTTTAAATCTGGCACCAAGACTTCTGGGCATGCCCAGTGATCTCCGGCAAGCTATGCCCCTTTGCTAAAGCTCAGTTTCCTCAGCTAAAAAACCACACTAAGGCCACCGCACTGACCATCATGAGGAATAAACAAGATGCTGTGTGTGAGGACACCCCACACCAGGCACACAGAAGGTGCCTGGAAATGCTAGGAGAGTTGAGCCGATGCTCACCAGCTTGTCCAAGGAAGAGCTGGCCCCACAGCGATTAACCCACGCAGAAGTCTTCATGTTTCCTAGAGCAACAGAGTGGTTAAAAGAGAGGGCACTGGGGCCTGGCTCCCTGGATTTGAACCCCAACTCCACCACTTTGTGCTATGTGACAACGGGGCAAGTTACTTCACTTTTCTGAGCCTCTGTTTTTATGTCTGTAAAATGGGGATAATAATAGAGTAACTTCACGGGGTTGTCATGGGGCTTAACTAAGAGACTCCTGAAAAGGGGTTTAGCCCAGGGCCTGACCTGGCCTGGCTCGATCAGGGAAAATCCAGGTGTTGCAGGACTTGAAGCTGATTCCATCTGGGGAGACCTCTTTAAGGAAAAGAATGGGCCGGGCGCGGTGGCTCACGCCTGTAATCCCAGCACTTTGGGAGGCTGAGGCAGGCAGATCACGAGGTGAGGAAATTGAGACCATCCTGGCTAACACGGTGAAACCCCGTCTCTACTAAAAATACAAAAAAAAAAAAAAAATCGCTTCTCGGCCTTTTGGCTAAGATCAAGTGTAAAAATACCAAAAAAAATTTGCCAGGCATGGTGGTGGGCACCTGTAGTCCCAGTTACTCGGGAGGCTGAGGCATGAGAATGGCATGAACCCAGGAGGCGGAGCTTGCAGTGAGCCAAGATCGCACCACTGCACTCCAGCCTGGGCAACAGAGCCAGACTCCATCTCAAAAAAGAAAAGAAAAGAAAAGAATGCAAAGTTGCAAATACAATGTTAGGTGTGGAAGTAAGTGTCTGAAATATGAGAAGCAATATCACAACAAATAACAAAAACTGACAAACATTCCAAATGTAACAAAATCCAGAAAACAATGACATAAAACGATGTAAAAGTAATACAAAAATGGTTAGTATTACTTAACTGCCTGTTGCATCTGTCATGTTTGGGCTACATACTCTTTGCCACATTATCTGACAACAGTTTTCTAGAATCATTTCCAATAAAAGAGAAAAGACAGATAAATCGGTTTCGCCTGTGGCATGGTTAATCAATGGGTGCATTTTATTACTGAGAGTTTAGAGGAGTTTCTTTTAGCTTCCCAACTTGTTATTGGCGATGCCACATCTGTAAAGTCTTTTGACAGTTTCTCAGGTGGCTCCAGCCAGATCATGAGAAAACTCAGCTCTGGATCCTTGCTAGGCACAGTGAGGCAGCTGAACCTGGGTGGAGCATGAGGTGGCTGTGAGACCTGGATCATAGTGACTCCTGAGCAGGGAGCAGAGAGAGCAGTGTGTAGTTCATCTCCTTCTCCTTGAGGCCAAAGGAGGAGGGGCCCAGGTGCTCAACAAAGTCCACCTGGGACAGGTTGTTCCTGGGACCTAGGTGGGTGTGCAGGTAATGGGTCAGCATCCCAGCTCAGCCTGCAGCCCTTGGACAGGCACTGAGGCTAGAGAGTGACTCTTCCAGGCAGGGCAGCACTCTTTCCCTCTGGGAAGCATTTGGGGCTTTCTCATGCTCACCCTAATGGGAAAACAAGCCCAGTCTTGCAAGGGGTCCTGCGCACATGAGGACCTGACACCTAAGCTTCGTTAGCTCCTGGTAAGTCAGCCTCTCCACTCAGTGCATGTTGGTTGGTGGTTCCTACACATGATCTGAGCCAAAAGGCTGAGAAGTGATAGTTGATGAATCCTATCATTTGCTCATCACACCAAGGAGCCAGTGTAGGTCACTGCAGCAGGGTGAGCTCTATGTGGCTAAAAGAATAACCCTCTTAAAAAATGCGGTTTCCAGCCCTGAGGTTGATTTCTCACGCATGTCCTGGGTCCATCAGAGAAGCCTAATGGGGCATCTTAGCTCCAAAGGACTTGTTTCAGGGACAAGGAGTCTGAGGCCAGAGAAACTCATGACCCCAGTTTAGAAAGCTGGCCTTGTGTTGGCGCTGGGGCTGTCCTGCAGGACTATGACAAGGCTGGGGATGGGGGGCGGGCAGGGATGAAGCAGGGAGGTGGGGTGGGGTGCGAATGGAGGAGCAGCCGGTCTGGTCAAAGCTGTGTTCCCGGGATAGAGCGGGGCGTGGAGCTGACTTTATCACAACATGCAGTTGGCGTGTGGACTTGCCCCGACTGTTCTGAGAGGTGCTGCCCATCGAGATTCCTCTCTCACATGAACTCACAGCTCTGCTTTCACACCAAGCTCTGAGCCATGCATTTCTGAATCTCTCCCATTAAAAAAGCATCATCGTTATTATAGGTACTGTGTGTGGAGCATTAACAGATCATGGGCACAGTATGCTTTCAAGAACCGATTGAGGAGGGTGTTAGAATCTCCATCTTGTATATGTAAATAGAGGCCCAGAGCATTAAAGGAACTTGCCCAACATGTACATCTAGGATTCTGCTGATTTAAAAGTCTTTGCACTTAGCCTAATTTTCACCTGGAATGCTGGAGCTGAAACATTCTCCTTTATAATCAAGGATATGGAGGACTAAAGACTAGAGTCTTGTCCAAGGTCATCAACACCCAGTTACTTACTGCACTCTTCTCCATCCCCTTGTCTGTTTTCCTTCTCTTTGCAACACTGTCACTACCTGACGTTATATATCCTGTTGAGTCTCTTGTCTCCCATTGGAACAGAAGCTCTATGATAATCTTGTTCACTAAAGCATCTCTAGTTCCAAAAACCGTCTGGTGCACAGTAGCCTAGTTCCATGTTTGTTGATGAGTCCATGGCAGAGCAGAACTGAAGTGCCTCAGAACTCTCCTTACTCATTTCTTTACCCCAAACACTTGTGTTACAGGAAGGGGTTCTGGATCCAGACCCCAAGAGAGGGTTCTTGGATCTCACTCAAGAAAGAATTGAGGGCGAATCTGTAAAGTGAAAGCAAGTTTATTAGGGAAGTAGAGGAATAAAAGAATGGCTACTCCATAGGCAGAGCAGCCCTAAGGGTTGCTGGTTACCCATTTTTGTGGTTATTTCTTGATTATATGCTAAATAAGGGATGGATTATTCTTGCCTCCCCTTTTTAGACATATAGGGTAACTTCCTGACATTGCCATGTCAGGAAGGTATTTGTAAACTGTCATGATGCTGATGGGAGTGTAGCAGTGAGGATGACCGAGGTCACTCTCATCGCCATCTTGGTTTTGGTGGGTTTTAGCCGGCTTCTTTACTGAAGCCTATTTTACCAGCAAGGTCTCTATGACATGCATCTGGTGCTGATTTCCTGTCTCATCCTGTGACTTACAATGCCTTAACCATCTGGGAATGCAGCTCAGTGGGTTTCAGCCTTATTTTACCCAGCTCCCATTCAAGATGGAGTTGCTGTGGTTCAAAGGGCTCTGACACTTGTGGGAGCCGGGGCCCGTGCCAGTCTGGACCCATCACAATAGCCTGAAAGTGATTAGGGCTCAAGAGGAGGAGGGGTGGGCTCTAGGGGCCTGATGTAGGAATCTCAGGCTGGGAGGAGAATTCTTTAGCCTGCAGAGAGGTAGAGCCTGCGGAGAAGGCTTAGTTTGTCCTGCCACCACTTTCACCCTGCCGGATTCCTGCTCTCCGTGATAATGGCTTTTCCATGGCCTCTGAGTGCATGGCATTCAGCTGAGAGGTTCACCTTTTCCTCTGACGTGAGATGGAGAAGATAGGATCTGCTATAATTCCTTTCAGAGTGGAATTCTGTTTGGAAGGAATACCTTGGCTTCACCCAGTTGGGGTGGAACTGTGAGATTCTCGGAGGGTGTGTGTGTTGTTCTGTGTGAGAAGGATTGCAGGTGGGTGGTAGGGAAGAATTCATTTATGGGCCATATGGAAAAGTCTGTCTGACACTCCAGGGAAAGAGAAGCGGAAAAGGAGGAGGGTAAGGGTAGAGTGAGGAAGGTGGAGAAATGACAGGCTGAACAACGTGACCCTGCCTTGCAAAATGCCTCTACATTTTTAGCATAATCTGCACATGTTCCAGGAATGGGGGTGAGAGTGGTTGCATTTGGGAAGCTGTGCAGGCACTGAGTTCTGCTTAACTGAGTTCTACAAATGGTCTGGGGTCATAGAATGGATTCAAAGAGAAAGTACAAGAGTATTAATGCAGAGGGTCTGAGAGATGGCAGGAGGGCTCTGGACCATTGCAGGCTGTGCAACTGGGGCTGGCCAAGTTCACCCAGTTCTCTGAGGGGTGAGACCCAGGGGACATCAGGGTTCCACTCTCCCACTTAAGACAGGGTGTTAATACTTGACAGGTCCTAATTCTGTGCTCCACCCCTTGAAAGGAGAATTTTAAAACTTTTCTTTTTCACTCTTCTCCTCTCCTCTCTTCTCCTCTCCTCTTCTCTCCTCTCTTCTCTCTCTCTCTCTCTCTCTCTCTCTCCCCTTCTCTCTTTCTCTCTTTCTCTCTTTCTTTCTTGCAGGATCTCACTCTGTCGCCCAGGCTGGAGTGCAGTGGCTTGATCACGGCTCACTGTAGCCTGGACCTTCCCAGGCTCTGGTGATCTTCTTACCTCAGCTTCCCCAGTAGCTGGACTACAGGTATGCACCTTCACACCCAGTTACTTTTTGTATTTTTTGTAGAGAGGGAGTTTCCCCACGTTGACCAGGCTGGTGTCGAACTCCTGGGCTCAAGCAATCTGTCCATCTTGGCCTCCCAAAATGCTGGGATTACAAGCATGAGCTACTGTGCCTGGCCCAAACCCATGTTTCTTACTGGTGGATAGGACAGTGAACCACCAATCTTCAGAATTACACAGTTGAAAATTCAGAGAGACAAACACACAAGGGAAGAAATTTTAGACCACGTTGGCTGCCAAATGCCTCATATTTTGGCCAGAGAGGAAAAAAAAATGTTTTAAAAGACCCATTGGCCACCCTGCCAACCCTTCCTCCCTGGAGGTTTGGATTCCAGATTCCGGAAGCATGTCACTGCCTATTTGTAATGCTTTGCTAAAGGATGCAAAATGGGCTCATTCGGACAGCTTCCATTTGTAAGTCTTTTTTTTTTTTTTTTTTTTTTTTTAGATGGAGTCTTGCTCTGTCACCTAGGCTGGAGTACAGTGGTGCGATCTCGGCTCACTGCAGCCTCTGCCTCCCAGGTTCAAGTGATTCTCCTGCCTCAGCCTCCCAAGCAGCTGGGATTACAGGCACGTGCCACAACACCCAGCTAATTTTTGTATTTTTAGTACAGAAGGGGTTTTGCCATGTTGGCCAGGCTGGTCTCGAACTCCTAACCTCAAGTGATTCGCCCACCTCAGCCTCCCAAAGTGCTGAGATTTCAGGCGTGAGCCACTGCACCCGGCCATCCAATTGTAAGTCTTCAACAAGAGTGACGATTGACCACAGCAAAAAAGGAGACAGATTCAAGCCATATATGAGCTCCAGAAAGAAGTGGGCTTCGAGAGTTGCTTCTGATGCTAATTTTTGGAATTAAAAAAAATCATAAACACTTGTGTATTTGGAGATGGGATTTGAAGGTATGTCTGATTTGGGCTATCCCTGATGTAAGCGCCAATGTTTCCAACCGTGAGAGTGCCTAACATTCCTTACAACTTGCATTTGATCCTCAGCAGGTGGGGTCCGCAAGACTAGGGACACACACAGCCAGCCTCTGTTGCCTCCTCAGCACACTCGGGGGGTTGTAGCAGTGCCTGGGGCTTGATCAAACAAAGAGAATCAAAGTCACGTCCCACTTCTGAGGCATCCTTAATCAGGCTGAGACACAGAACAGATGGGTAAATCTTTAGAGTTCCTCATTTGCATTTATTTGCACTTCATTGTATAACAGGTTCTTATTCCAAATTCCTCCTTTCTTTCCTTCAAATCTGTTTTGAGCATTTGCTAAGTACCAGGCACATTGCTATCTCATTGGATCCTCTCAACAGCCTGTTTTATGGATATCAGTAATAAGAACTAGTGTGCTTTGTGTGTGTGTGTGTGTGTGTGTGTGTGCATTTATACTATGCCAGGCACAGTGCTAAGTATTTTATGGACAACATTATCTCTTGTAATCACCACTATTAATTTAATGTGATCCAGTAGAGGTCCACAATCTCTTATCTGAAACCCAGGGGCCAAATGTGTTGGATTTCAGAATTTTTTGGACATGGATTATGTATCATATATAACATTCCTAGTGCAGCAGCACCACATAATAAAATACATCAGTATTTATGCAAAGAAATGTTTAAACAGTCTCACCCAGTGGGATAAAGATTATAAATGGCCTCATGTCAGTTATGGCCTTGATGCCAACTGAATTACAAAAAAGGTGTTTGGTTTTCAGAGCTTTCTGGAGTTGTGGATGAGGGCCACTGCTCAGGGTTACCCAGCTTCATTTGTCAAAGTTGAGACTCACATCCCCACATCACTCCAAAGCCTGTGGTTACTACCATCCACACTTCTCTGGAAGTGAGGACATCGGCACAGAGAGGTGGCCGCAGCCTTAGGTTTTTGCACCCCAAACCAAGATTTTTCCAGCACTCAGTGCTAGTGCTTCGGATGCAGACTCTAGTGGCTTTTTTTCAGCAGTGGGGATGAGTTTCCTGCAGCCATCTGCCTTTTCTGACTTTGCCATGGGCCCGGGGCTGTATGTGCTGGCTCACATGGTACTTAGGGGGAAGAGGCCTGAGACTGAGCTTTATCCAGCAAACTCACCATCTCCGGTCTCTGGAACCCTGCCCATCATAGTTGTATGGAAAGCTGGAAGTTGGGTTATAACATTGAATTCAGCCCGGCTTTTTTGTTTCCAAACAGAGCTCACTTTCTGAAGATCCCATTCTTTCTCTTCTTTAACTGGATTTGATAATAAAGGGTTTGTAAGATATGAGATCTGAGTCTGGAATCATCTAAGAAATCTCTTTGAAAAGAGTTGGAAAATGACCTGTGTCCAGAGGGGACAAATCTAAATATCATTCTTACTTGATTTCATTCACTCAGCAAACATTAATGGAGTGACTCATGTGCTCTATGTGAGGCACTGGGGATTCAAGGTTGAATAAAACACACCTCCTGCCCTCAGGAAGCTCACAGACTAACTGATACCAGCGGCAGAGCCACCTCCAAAAACAGCAAGTACAGTAATGTGAACAGAGACAGGGGGAGCCCAAGAAGAGAATGAGGACTCAGCCGCTGGTTGGGCAGGGGTGGGAGGTGGCTTCACGAAGCAATGACATTTGGTGTGTGGCTGGCCTCTTAGCTTCCAGAGGTCCACAGTCTTGGTTTTCTTCCTCCCTCCTGGGCTTCTCCTTCTCAATCCTACTTCAAAATGTTGACATTTTCAGGCTTCAGCCCAGGGCCAGCTTCTTTCCTTTTCCTCTCTCTACATTCTCTCACAAGGTAATCTTGTAACCGCTCCAGGGGTTCACCTTGCCCGCTGCCTAGATGGAGCTGATTTATCAAGACAAGGGAATTTCAAAAGAGAAAGAGTAATTCACACAGAGCCAGCTGTGCGGGAGCCCGAAGTTTTATTATTACTCAAATCAGTCTCCCCGAAAATCTTATGACCTCTGGAATAATAGCTGGTAATATTTAGAATTCCAGCCCCTCTCATTCTAACTTGGTGGCTGGTGGCCTTTCATTCATTTTACAAGAAGAGTTTAGCTTTTGGGAAGGGCTATTATTTAAACTATAAACTAAATTCCTTCCCAAGGCTAGTTAAGCCTACGCCCAGGAATGGATGACAGGTTAGGGGCAAGATGGAATTGGTTAGGTCTGATGTCTTTTACTGTCATAATTTATTTAGTTATAATTTTGCAAAGACAGTTATAGCCTCATTCATTTCTTTCACATTAACTACCTTCCATATGTGAACAACTCTTCCAGTTGCATGTCTAGCCCACATCTCTGTTGAACTTCAGACCCGAATGTCCATTTGCCTCTTGTCATCTCCATTTAGGAGTGTAGACACCTCAAAATTAACATGTCCAAGTGGGAACTCATTATTCTTATCCCTCAAACCGATTCCTCTTCCATCCAACCCATCTCAGAAAATGCTACAATTATCCAGCGGACTGCTGAGACAGAAACCTTGCTCCTTTCCTCTCCCTTGGTCATCTACATGACCAGCCAAATCCTACCAATTCTCTTGCTGAGGTATATTTTGAATAATCTACCACTTTCCATCTCTCCACCTCCTTTTTAACACAGGCCACTGTTCTGTATTCTTTTATGTGATGGTCAGTCCTGTGTGATCACCAGAGGAGACACAGGAAAAGCTCAGGAAAAAACAATGTTTATTATGCTCACAGGTCCTAAAGACAGGAGGCACAGCACACCACATGGGACCACATGGGAAAGACACGAGGGTGGTCAAGAGACAGAAGACAGGGAGCAAGGGGAAGACTGAGGCCAGAGCCCTTATTGGGGTTTCCATGGGAAAGACAGGGCAGGGTGAACAGTTTAGGATGGACTAGTTTGAGTAATTTCAGAGGGCTTTAAGCTCTAGGGATGGCCCCTAGTTGTCTGGTACCTGCCCCTGATGGGCTGATTAAGGCCAAGTCATATTGCCTCCTGGGGTGTGCAGGGCGGGTGAAGATCTACAGCTCAGCATTGGTTCGTTTGTATATCAAAGGCATGCTTCTAGCTGAGCCCTGGCTATCTCTAAGAACTGGCTAGTTGTAGAAGAGGACATTATCCCGCCAGCCAGAGAGGTTTTCGAAGATGTGAAAGCATCATAACATATAGCCAAGAAAAAAACATGTATGCAATACAGCCACCCCTTCGTTTTGGCCATCAGAGTAGTCTGCCACCTCACTCTCCATGCTGCTGTCAGCTCTGATCCACCCTCCACACCCCAGCACACAGGCAGGCATCTCTGCATGAAGTTAAATCTGGTTATTCTCTGGCTTCTGAGGTGCTTGTGACTCCCTTCCCTCCCTCCCATGCCTTTCATGGTGTATTTGCCCTGTCCACCATCCTGTTGCCAACTAGCACCCCTCCTTGGATCCAGTCATGCTGAGGTGCGAGTATTTTTCTTCTTTAATGCTGTCTGTTTAAATACAAGAAGTTTTTTCTCCTGTCAGCCTGTTACAGATGTTGCTTCCAAAATAGTCTCATTCCTTCTTTTGGTGCTTTTCATCCTTTTCCAACCCTCTTTATCCCTTGGGACTCAACTTAACTTTTACCTACACAGTGAACCTTCCCTGATCACCCACATTAAAGTACTTCCTGGCCTGTTATTCTTTACACAGCACTCCTGCTTTTTTAGACAATTTCACACAGTGATCAGGAAATATCTATGCACCTGCTGTGCACCAATTTTTTGCTTGCCTGTGAGTGTGATGGGGCTACACTAGGGGTAGCTGGGAAGTGAATGAGGCCTAGCTTGTAAACCCAGGGTCATTTTCCCCTCTGAGCAGGGGAATGTGTTATCAGTATATCAAGAGCATGGAGCTTGGGGTTGGGGTGGCTCCTCACAGTCACGAGATGAAAGGTGGGGTGATCAGACTTGGAAGGCAACCAGAGTCCCTGGGAACCATGTACAGCTACTTCCATTGTCTCCTACATCCATGGCAGATAGGGATACCTCCTCTCTGACCCCCAGTATGGCCTTAGCACCCTTGCCAATGTAGGCAGCTTCCTCTATTAACCAAACTGACCTGATCTGCCACTGCAGGTCTATGCAATTTAAGGTAGAACAGACTCCTCGGCTCTAGTTAGACTATCCTAAATGTATTCTTTTGGAAAGAATTAGGTGGGCGTATAAATTAGTTCAACCATTGTGGAAGACAGTGTGGCGATTCCTCAAGGATCTAGAACCAGAAATACCAGTTAACTCAGCAATCCTATTACTGGGTATATACCCAAAGGATTATAAATCATTCTACTATAAAGATACATGCACATGTATGTTTATTACAGTACTATTCACAATAGCAAAGACTTGGAACCAAACCACATGCCCATCAATGATAGACTGGATAAAGAAAATGTGGCATATATACGCCATAGAATACTATGCAGCCATAAAAAAGGATGAGTTCATGTCCTTTTGCTGGGATGAACGATGGATGAAGCTGGAAACCATCATTCTCAGCAAACTAACACAGGAACAGAACACCAAGTACCACATGTTCTCACTCATAAGTGGGAGTTGAACAATGAGAACACATAGACACAGGGAGGGGAACATCACACACTGGGGCCTGTCAGGGGGTGGGGGGCTAAGGGAGGGATAGCATTAGGAGAAACACCTAATGTAGATGATGGGGTTGATGGGTGCAGCAAACCACCATGGCACATGCATACCCATGTAACAAACCTGCACATTCTGCACATGTATCCCAGAACTTAAAGTATAATAATAATTTAAAAAAAGAATTAGGTAAAAGCATTTTTTAAAAACCACATCTCACTCTGAAGTTCATTGATTTAATCTGTTCTCTTTTTTTCTCCCTCTTCTTTTTTCCTAGGAGAAAATAATGAATGTCAAAGGAAAAGTAATTCTGTCAATGCTGGTTGTCTCAACTGTGATCATTGTGTTTTGGGAATATATCAATAGGTAATTATGAAACATGATGAAGTGATGTGGATGAAAACACTGCTTTCATTCTATCCTACTATTATCATCCAAGTCGCCAGGTAGAATTGAAATTCGGATTAACTAAAACCATAAATAAGGGATTCCACCCTTCCTGAATCCCTAAGCCCTGGACTGTCTTTAAAATCATTAGCTCTCCCAAGGGACTTCTGGCTAACTACTTATCTTCCTTCCTGCCTTGTTCCTAATATCATAATTTTTGTAATAGTAGGCTAGATCCAGAGAAAGAGATCAAATTAAGCCCAATGTAATTTTAAATAACTCGTATAATCAAATATGGAAATCACCTTAAGAAATTTCAGACCGGAATTCCTTGAGAAATCCACCCTGAATTTTGAAATCCTAAAATATTTGCAGAGTTTAAAGGGGCAATTTAAGTTGTTGACTTTTGCTGCAAAATACGTGCTGAGTTGCTGGTGATTCGTTTGTGCCTGGCTAAAATCTCTGAGTGTGTGTGCCTGTGTGTGTGTGTGTTTAACTTTGAAAATCAAAAGGAATTAAGCATTTCTAAGTTTTCAAATTCGTCTTTGGATTCACCCCAAATATATGAGCTGCCTCTGTGCCTTCTGAAACTACAATGCCTTGGAGATTCCAGCTGGAGAGGCTTCTGACAGACGTCTTCATAAGCAGCCACAGAAATGCCTGACGCCTTTGACTCAAAAGACTGGAAAAGCTCAGCCTTAAGGTTCAAAAAGTCTACTGTACAATTGAGTTGTACAGAGCTATTTTGGTACCATGAATATTTTCATAGCAGAGTGTTTCAGTGGCCCCTAAGTTCAAGATGGTAGCCTGGATTAACATTTGAATATCTCTTTTGATTCTTTTCTTTTTTTTTTTTTTTTAGACAGAGTCTCTCTCTGTCTCCTAGGCTGGAATACAGTGGCGCGATCTCGGCTCACTGCAACCTCTGCCTTCCGCCTCCCAAGTAGCTGTGATTACAGGCGTGTACCACCACACCCAGCTAATTTTTGTATTTTTAGTGGAGACAGGGTTTCACCATGTTGGCCAGGCTGGTCTTGAACTCCTGACCTCAAATGATCCACCCCCCTCAGCCTCCCAAAGTGCTGAGATTACAGGTGTGAGCCACCATGCCCAGCCTCTTTTGATTCTTAAATTCTAAGATTTGATGAGCTAGGAGGACTGTCTTGGTTACTAAAAATGGAACTGTGCCTTTAGGTGCATGAGTAGCAGAAGAAATCTCCTAATGCTGGAGCCATTAGTCCCTGTGGTGCCGCACGGATGTAACCACTTCTGGAATGTTGCTTTGTTTCGTTCTGCACAACTCATTTTAAGAAAAACATGACAAACTAGCATATGACCAAAGTTAAAAGGGTCTGGAAACTAGGTCTTTTGAATTGAAAAAACTGAGGGGATTTAGTTCAAAAGAGAGATGACTCAGAGTTTGGTGTGGGGACCCTGGAACTCTCTTAGGCAACTGAGGGCTGAGGACATTTCCCACTCAGACTCTAGAACTAGAATGCCCCTTGGGCAAGTTACTCAGCCACTCTGTTCTTGTTTAGTTTCCCTATCTTTAAAAATTGGAGATAACAGGCTGGGCATGGTGGCTCACACCTGTAATCCCCAACACTTTGGGAGGCCAAGGAGGACAGATTGCTTGAAGCCAGGAGTTCAAGACCAGCCCTGGCAAAATAGGAAGACCCTGTCTCTACAAAAATAAAATTAAAAAATTAGCCAGGCATGGTGGTGCGCACCTGTAGTCTCAGCTACTCAAGAGGCTGAGGTGGGAGGATCACTTGAACCTGGGAGGTTGAGGCTGCAGTGAGCTGTGGTCCTGCCACTACACTCCAGCCTGGGTGACAGAGTGAGGCGCTGTCTCAAAAAAAAAAGTTGGGGAAGGGATTATAATAGTCCCGGCCTCATAGCGTTGTTGGCAGAATTAAATAAGTTGTTGTGTGTAAAGCACTGGGAAGCAACGCCTAGGGCTTAATAAACACTCAGTAAATGCTAGCTGTCATCCTCCTCCTCCTCTTCCTCATCATCATTTCATTCAGGCCACTATAACAAAGTACCACAAAGTGGTTTAAGCAACAGGAATTTAATTCTCTCAGTTCTAGAGGCTGGGGAGTCCAAGATCCCCAGTGAGGGCTCTTCCTGGCTAGCAGATGGTCACCTCCTCCCTGTATCCACACATGATGGAGAGCAAGTAAGCTACTGCCTCCTCCTCTTCTCGTAAGGACACTAATTCCTTCATTGGAGTCCTACTCTCATAACCTCATCTAATTACATCCCAGAAGCCCCACCTCCAAATATCATCACACTAAGGGCAGGGCCTCCACATATGAATTTTGAAGAGATACAACATTCACTTCATGACAGTCATCATCATCATGATCTGTTCCAGAGGACAGAACAAAAAAGGGGATTTTGGTAAACAGAAGAGCTCTAGCAGCTGGGAGAGTCCAACAGAAGAACAAGTGCCCTTTGGGGTTCCTGGCTGGAGTCAGAATGTCTGCTTGGATAACCTTCAAGCTCTGAGTTTGAACACTTGATTAGATAACTTTGGTGTTTGGAATTGTAACCAGAGTTGTACGTGCATTACTGAGCCAAAGGCTCAAACGTGCGTGTATACACCGGCCTCTGAGAAAGAGGGTTACTTTCAGTTCTGGGCACACTTTCTCTGCACGGTGGCCACAGCAGGTTCTGGCTGCTCTTCAGGCCAATCGTCTGGCACCTGGACTCTGGCCACAACATCCTCTGATGTGCAGAATCCACTTGAACATCTGCAAGAAACTTCAAGGGGAGGAGTTTTTTGTTGTTGTTGTTTTGTTTTGTTTTTTGCCACTTTACGAATTGGCCACACAATAGCTTGAGGTGAGCTGAGGGCACTAACCTTACACAGGTAGGCAGCACTAAACTAAAATGGATTGAAAATAACTAACTGAAACATGTCAACCAATTAGTAAATAGAAGAATTGTCAGTAAAGCATATTGAAAGAATATCATCTAGGATAGCATTTGATTTCAGGCTGGAGGATAATCTTCGAATTTTAGAGAATTAGAGGAAGCCTTCAAAATTATGATGAAATATCATGATGGTGGTGATCATGATAGGAGCTCCTAGTTATTGAGTGCTTGCATGTGCCAGGACCCTTGCTATGCATTACTGCCGATTCTTTTTTTTCTTTTTTTGAGATGGAGTCTCGGTACTTTGGAAGGCCAAGGCAGGCGCATCACTTGAGGTCAGGAGTTCGAGACCAGCCTGACCAACATTTAGAAACCCCGTCTCTACTAAAAATACAAAAATTAGCCAGGCATGGTGGTGTATGCCTGTAGCCCCAGCTACTCAGGAGGCTGAGGCAGGAAAATCCCTTGAACCCGGGAGGCAGAGGTTGCAGTGAGCTGAGATCGTGCCACTGCACTCCAGCCTGGGCAACAGAACGAGACTCCATCTAAAAATAAATAAATAAATAAATAAAAAAGCTTAAGGAGGCAAAAATTTTGTTGGAGAAGGATCCGTTGTTTTGCATCCATTCACAGATAATAATTTATTGAGTACCCACTATGTACCTGGCACTGTGCTAGGATCATATCAAGCAAGGCATTGAAAAGGTGGCATTTGAGTGGAGGCTTAAAGCATGAATACGTGTTTAAAAGCCACTGCAATGTGGATATTGCTGTGACCATTGTGCTGTTGAAGGATTCTGGAGAGGAGGGTGAGGAGAAGGGCTGTTGAAGAGATATGAAAAGTTGGTGAGCCTGAATCTATAAATCCACGGCCTGAGTGCCAGGTAGGGTTCTGAGTGCTAGGATGCAGCACTTGTAGGGGCTTTAAGAGTCTCACTGCCTTCACTAGTTAAAGAAATGCTTTTTGGGGCTGTTCTATTGAAGGCTCTGAGTTGGCCATGGCATTAGGCTCTGTAGTTGATGCTTTGTTTTCTGGAGGAAGATAAATCCTGGGGGAAGGATGTCTGGGCCACGGCATTTCCATCCTTTTAGGGCCTTCGTCATCACCAGATACCTGAGTAGGTGGCAGGAGAGGACCCATCTCTGCAATGGAGAGCTGTCTTCTTAAAAAACAAACAGACAGACAAAAACAAAACAGAATTTGAGGCCAGGCGTGGTGACTCACACCTGTAATCTCAGCACTTTGGGAGACCAATGGGGGTGGATCTCTTGAGCTCAGGAGTTTGAGACCAGCCTGGGCAACATGACAAAACCCCGTCTCTACAATACACACATACAAACGCACAATTTGAGATTTTGCAGAAAACTGTTTCCCCTTGAGATCCTGAAGTGAAAATTTCCAGCCTCCTGATGTCATTGGTTATGTCTCAAAGGAAGGTAGAAACTGGGAAGCAGCTAAAACTCAGGCTCTCAGCTCAGCCCCGGGCTCAGTGATAATGGTTACAAACTCGCCTTTCTCAGAATTAAAAGTAACATGATATGTTTTTGTTTCTCTTTCACTTTTAGCCCAGAAGGTTCTTTCTTGGGGATATATCGCTCAAAGTAAGTGCTTTGAATTCTAGATTTCTAGCGGATGTTTTCCCCAGTCACTCTGGCACCCCCTACAGTCCATTCTTCACATGGCAGCCAGCCATGGTGCTCGGCCAAAGTGGGAGGAGTGGGTGGATTCCTGGGGTCTCGAACGTTATTTCTGCAGTCTCCCTAAACTTATCTGTATAGAACCATGGCTTGTATCTTGCCCTCAGTTCTCCTCAAAGTTCTCTTAAGTGGCATCATTTGGGGAACATTCCTGTCTTGCTGATAAAAAGCATCTGGGGAGATATTGTCTATTATTCTGCTCTTTAAACGTTATATAAAGACCCATGCAAGAAATTGCTCTAAGAATAAGAATCAGGAAAAAAAATTTTGAGCCTCTTGAGAAACTAGTGTGTATCACTAAAATTTTCTTATTTTTTGAAAAGAAAATGAGAGCCATGTAAACCTTTATATTTCCCATGGTTGGGCTGGTTGTCAGAAAGCTCAAAGCAAAGTATTGCACTTAACTGCTTGCACTTGCCCCAGCCTTCATTTCTGATATAGTTTATCCCCTGGTGTGAAATCCTGGCTTTTATGCCCACATGCACGTGACCTTGGAAATTCGCTGAAATCCACCCAGCCAGTATCTCAGCTCTGAAATGAAGGTAAAGGTGAAACTTTTCTTTGGAATGACTAAGGTCACGTGAAAATACATACCTGGGTGACTAAATCAATGTATCTCTTTCTGTTCTCTCTTGTGTTTTTTTATTCTCCTGTTGTTTCTCTGTTTCTTGTACCTACGTATTGGAAGTCATCTCAAACACTTCCAAGAGTTAATGGGCTTTAAAACAGGTTTCATAATATTATGCCTGGCCGGGTGCTGTGGCTCAAGCCTGTAATCCCAGCACTTTGGGAGGCCGAGACGGGCGGATCACGAGGTCAGGAGATCGAGACCATCCTGGCTAACACGGTGAAACCCCGTCTCTACTAAAAATACGAAAAAAAAAACTAGCCGGGCTCGGTGGTGGGCGCCTGTAGTTCCAGCTACTCGGGAGGCTGAGGCAGGAGAATGGCGTAAACCCGGGAGGCGGAGCTTGCAGTGAGCTGAGATCCGGCCACTGCACTCCAGCCTGGGCGGCAGAACGAGACTCCGTCTCAAAAACAAAAACAAAAACATAATATTATGCCTGTTCATGAGTTACCTCACCACTGTATTTGTCCATCGGAAGGGCATTGTATCCACTGGCTTTCCTCTTTCCCCATCCTCCAGGAGGCCCCCACCTTTTCTTTCCTTTCTTTTATTTTTATTTTTTTTTAATTTTCTGAGACGGAGTCTTGCTCTGTCACCCAGGCTGGAGTGCAGTGGTGCCATCTTGGCTCACAGCAACCTCCTTCTCCTGGGTTCAAGCAATCCTCCCGCCTCAGCCTCCCAAGTAGCTGAGATTACAGGCGCCTGCCGCCACGCCAGGCTAATTTTTTGTATTTTTATTAGAGATGGGGTTTCACTGTGTTGGCCAGGCTGGTCTTGAATGCCTGACCCCGGGTGATCTGCTGGCCTTAGCCTCCCAAAGTGCTGGGATTACAGACGTGAGCCACCGTGCCTACCCCCGACCTTGAAGAGACCTTCACAACGAATGAGGGTGTGGAAACTTTCTCAAATGGGTGGCTACAGTGGCTTCTAAGTCGTTTCCTGAACTTCTTGTTCAGCGACCCTCAGATTTCCTGAGGCTGTTACTGCTAACCTTTGGGCAACCTGAATTTTTCTCTAGACTTTTACAGCAAGCTGAATTCTGCTGGTTTCCGCTAAAGAAACATGGAAACATGCATTGGTTTTTCATGAAGCCTGTAACTTGTTACAGTCATTTTCAACTCATAAAGCTCTCTTATGTATGCTATTTCATTCAGTCTTCAAAATTACCTTTATGGTAGGTCTATTATTAGTATTATTAACTATACTTTTTGGAGGAGAAAGTCAAAATTCAGAGAGGGAAAATGTCCTATCACAGTGACACAGCTAGTAAGTGGCAGATCTAGAACCCAGGTTAATGCATTAATACCACGGCCACTCCAGCCCCCTTTTCCCTCCTCTTCCTCTAGGGCCCCCAGGATGAGCTGAGAACTGGGGGCTGCCCAGGGGAGAAGAGACTGAGGGAGCTTCAGGTCTATTCTCTCTCATTTAGCTAGAGCGTCTCATTTCTGTCTGTTTTATAAATTGGCGTTGTAAGTTTTTTTGTTTTTTTAGAGTAATCTTGGCTATGAAAAGAATTTGGAAACCCTAAGTTTGAGGACACCACATTTTCTAAAAACATTTGTAATGTTTTTCATTTCTTAGAAACCCAGAGGTTGATGACAGCAGTGCTCAGAAGAGCTGGTGGTTTCCGAGCTGGTTTAACAATGGGTAAGGTGATCAGACAGCAGTCGGTGTTTGCCCACCCACCTGGTGCTTGCAGAGGGTCCACACACAATGGTTTCATGTTCATGACCTTCTCAGTCACTCATCTTTCTTGCTTATTGAAATTATATGAAGAATATTTTGTGAGTGGGACTAGGACATTTAAGGGTTGGTTTTGTTTTTGAGACAGGGTCTCGCTGTCACTCAGGCTGGAGTGCAGTGGTGCAAACATAGCTCACTGCAGCTTCAAACTCCTGGGCTCAAGTGATTCTCCTGCCTCAGCCTCCAGAGTAGCCAGACTATAGGCATGCAGTACCACACCCAGATAAATACGTTTTTTGTTTTGTTTTGTTTTGTTTCAGTTAACTTGGGGGCTGAGGCTTGGGCTGAAGTTTATTTTTTTATTTATTTTTTTGAGATGGAGTTTCTCTCTTGTTGCCCAGGCTGGAGTGCAATGGCGTGGTCTCGGCTCCCTGCAACCTCCACCTCCTGGCTTCAAGTGATCCTCCTGCCTCAGCCTCCCAAGTAGCTGGGATTACAGGTGCCCACCACCACATCTGGCTAACTTTTGTATTTTTAGTAGAGACGGGGTTTCACCATGTTGGCCATGCTGGTCTCGATCTCCTGACAGGTGCTCCGTCCACCTTGGCCTCCCAAATTGCTGAGATTATAAGCGTGAGCCACCATGCCTGGCCTGGGCTGAAGTTTAGATTGCAGAAAAGACAATCATAAACTAAAATGTTCTTAGAGGAATTGTCTTATCAAGTTTCCCTCACCCCACTGAAATAACCTGATGGTTGCTGGGTCATTACGTTGCTAATTGCACTGACTTGGAAGGGTAATGAGGTGAGTACTACATCTTTTCATCAAAAATATGTCTTTGTGAATAAACGCTTAGTGCCTAGAGCCTTCTTCTGGTCCCTTCACTTAATGCATGCATAATCTGCCTTGGACCATATTTCCACAAGATATTCACCAGTTCTCTGACCACCGCAGTCACCTTCCCTGCCTTACCTGGTTTACTTTCCCTTTGTACTTAGGATCCACAATCATCAACAAGAGGAAGAAGACATAGACAAAAAAGAGGAAGAGTGGAGACCAAAGAAAGGAAGATGACACAACAGAGCTTCGGCTATGGGACTGATTTAATCCAAAGTAAGAAAAGCGGCGTCACTCCCTGTGCAGCAAATTCATGGCCCTGCAGGAGGTGGTGTGGCAGTGGAGGCAACAGTGCCGTTGAGAACATTCCTGATTTGGGAGAAAGACCCTTAGCACATTAGACCTTTAACAGTAGACATAGGTGTATGTGCATCTCTTTGATTGTGATGTAAAGTATATTTCTCACTGTGAGTTATGGTCAAAAACACTGTGCTAGGCATTGTGTTAGGGAAAGGAGACAGGAGAAATCAATCAACATGGTTATATTTGAGAAGTTCATGGTTTTAGAGGGGATGTTACTGTAAAACTAGTATTTGCCTAGATTGGTAGGAGGCAGGATCAACTGGAAGGATGTGGTCCTGGGAGTGAGGAGATGGGAGCTGTCCAGGGTGACTTTGAGACCTGAGAGACTGGTGGGTGGTGGTACCATTGGCCAGAAAGGGGACTGGAGGAGGAGACACAGGCCTCAGAGCTGGGGGATGTGGGGACCTCTATTAGGAACACATGTGGATGCAGGTGCTTATGGGACATCTGGACAGAGTCACAGGGTGCTCCTGAGCTTGGCAGATGGTATGTGCTGGAGATGTGCAGTGAGGTATCATCAGAGTAATCAGGAGAGAATGGCATCATTTTTTAAAAAAATTTAAATTTTTAATTTTTATTCATTTTGAGACAGGGTCTTGCTCTGTTACCCAGGCTGTAGCCCAGTGGTGCAATCGTGGCTCACTGCAGCCTTGACCTTCCAGGCTTAGCCTCCTGAGTAAGGAGGCTTGGTGTGTGCCACCACGGCTAGCTCATTTTTAATTCTTTTGTAGAGACAGGGTCTTACTATGTTGTCCAGGCTGCTCTTGAACTCCTGGGCTTAAGTGATCCTCCCGCCTTGGCCTTCTAAAGTGCTGGGATTACAGGTGTGAGCCACCAGGCCCAGCCTGAAAATAGCACCTATCCCATTGTGAAGGATCTTGGGCTCTGGAAAGACTGAATGTGTTCTGGCAAATTCTCTCATTGTTTGGGGATACAGGATCCATGCCAGTGGGGAGGGATGGGACTTTTAGCTTCCCATATGTCATTTGATGATCTGCACAACAGGGTAGGCATCTCTGAAATGCTAAACCACTCATAGAAACGTGAGAAGATGGAAACATTGTTGCTTTGATAAAGCCCCTTAGATGGGGGATTGAGACTCTCCCAGGGGCAGGCTAGATGGGCCAGAGATGGTCCCTAAAGGCCCTTCTAAGGAGAATAGGGCAATTTTACTGTGGCACTTGTGCTTTGCTGAGCAGAACTTGGGAGGTGGGGCTGGGGCTGAATGACTGGGGGCAGAGAGGAGGGACAGACCACAGTCACCAGCTTTCACCCTCTCCACTCTTCCCCTTGCATGGCTTTGTCTCCAAATGAGTAGGGAGCAGATATTTGTTTTTAATTTGTCATTTATTTATTTATTTATTTATTTATTTATTTATTTGAGACAGGGTCTCACTCTGCCACCAGGCTGGAGTGCAGTGGCACAATCATGGTTCACTGTAGCCTCCACCTACTAGGCTCAAGCAATCCTCCCGCCTCAGCCTTCCAAGCCACTGGGACCACAGGCATGCACCACCATGCCTGGCTAATTTTTGTATTTTTTGTAGAGACGGGGTCTTGCCATGTTGCCCAGGCTGGTCTTGAACTCCTGGTCTCAAGCGATCCCCTGCCTCAGCCTCCCAAAGTGCTAGGATTACAGGCATGAGCCTCCGCTCCTGGACACAAGCAGATTATTGAAAGAATGTTGGTTTGAAGTGGCACCAAATGTAAGTCTTCTCAGGGCACCTGAGTCTATTTCTTGTGTAAATGAATGATTGGATGAAGGAATGCATGAACAAATAAATATACTTTGTATAAATGTATCCTTTTCGGCTCACGCCTGTAATCCTAGCACTTGAGAGGCCGAGACAGGTGGATTGCCTGAGCTCAGGAGTTCAAGACCAGCCTGCACAACATGGTGAAAGTCTCTACTGCAAAACAAAAAATCAGCCGGGAGTGGTTGCGGGCGTCTGTAATCTCAGCTACTCTGGAGGCTGAGGCACAAGAATTGCTTGAACCCAGGAGGCAGAGGTTGCAGTGAGTCAAGATCATGCCACTGTACTCCAACCTGGGCAACAAAGCAAAACTCTGTCTCAAAAAAAAAAAAAAAGAAGAAGTATCCTTTTCTGTAAACTACCTAAAACCACAGTATATCGTGCATATTTCCATATAAAGGTCACTTTGCTTCAATGACACCACATCCTCATTTGTAACTGTCTCCCAAGAGGGGCAGCTCCCTCTTCCCAACTGTCAGAGATTAGAGTTTATGGGAGCTAAGTCCAGCATCCTCTTCTCTGTTCTTTAGACACCATTTTCCAATGTGCTCTCATAATTTTCATGGCATTAGGTGCCACTAGTGAGATTAGATACCATCCCATATTTAAATGTTTAGCCCAGATGTTGCCTTCGAGCTGTGACTTGTGTCTACCTGCTTGCCTGACATCTCTGCATGTCTCACATGGCCAGAACGGATTTCTCAATTCCACCACACCCTTGCTCTCCTCACTTCCCGTCCCAGCAAATGGCTCAAGACACATAGTCTGGGAGACCTTTTCCTCTGTCTACCTCACGGTCTAATTCATTAGCATGTTCTGTCAATTCCTTCTCCAAAATCCTTTCCACTTCATTCCCTTCTCTCCACTCCACAGCTGCCATGCCCTCCCTGTTCATGTTGCCATCAGCTTTTCTCTGCATCCTTGTCTAGCCAGCCTGCTGTTGCTTAGAGGGAATTCAGTCAATAATGAGTTGTGTTGGACACAGTGGCTTGTGCCTGTAATTCCAGCACTTTGGGAGGCTGAGGCGGGAGGATCGCTTGTGTCCAGAAGTTCAAGACTAGCCTGGGCAACTTAGTGAAACCCTGTCTCTACAACAAAATAAAAAATTAGCTAGATGCAGTGGCGCATGCCTCTAGTCCCAGCCACTCAGGAGGCTAAGGTGGGAGGATCACTTGTATTCCACATCTTTTTTTAACCTACTCCATGATTCATAGATTTTTAACACTTCCAGCTGGGCATGGTGGCTCATGCCTATAATCCCAGCACTTTGGGAGGCCGAGGTGGGTGGATCACCTGAGGTCGGGAGTTCGAGACCAGCCTGACCAACATGCAAAACCCAGTCTCTACTAAAAATACAAAATTAGCCAGGTGTGGTGACCCATACCTGTGATCCCAGCTACTCAGGAGGCTGAGGCAGGAGAATCACTTGAACCCGTGAGGCAGAGGTTGCAGTGAGCTGAGATCACGCTATTGCATTCCAGCCTGGGCAACAAGAGTGAAACTCCATCTGAAAAAAAAAATAGAATTTTAACTCTTCCTCTACCCACTCCTTGGGTACCAAAATGTACCATAAATAAATACATAAAATTTAAAAGCTGCCAATAACCTAGGGAGGTGCGTGCTTTGGTTAGGGGGCCCTTTTATTTTGGGGGAAGCTTTTGTGGAACTCCACACACTGGCATCACACCGTTGCATGCCCTATGTGGAAGGAAAGCATCCGAGCAGTTCTTTCCTGGCACTTTTTTCTCTCTTTTTAGTGCCTCATCTTTGTGATCTTGGACTTCTCTGACAGTTGACATTGTCAAAGACTAGCTTTTCACATGTGTGAGCTGCCCTCCATCACTTCTTTTTTGGGGGGTTTTGTGGATTTTGATGACTAAGACTCCTTGATGCAGCGGTTCATCCAGAAAGCTGATCTTGATCTCATTCTCCCTCCTTCCCCTTCTCCCCAGCTGCCTGCATTTTCAGGCTGCTGTGTGGCTTTGTAGTCAGGGTCACTGACTTGCTGGAATTGTCAGTGGAATCAAATAATTAACAGCTGGGAAATAGAATATTTTAATTTTTAATGTTGCTACTTTTTCTTCCTGCTTGAAGGAATCCAAGTAACTAAACTGGACTCTGGTTTTCTGACTCAGTCCTTCTAGAAGACCTGGACTGAGTGATCATGTAGTTGAGGTGTGTGTAGCAGGCGGACCACCTGCTGGGACTGCGAGATTCTCAAGGGGAAGGACTGGGTCTCATTTATCCCATCTCAGTGCTTAGCAGGATGACCTGGTATAGAGCAGGGAACTGGGAAATGTGGATCGAGGGATCAGGCACCCCAGTTGGGTCCTTTATGTAAATTAAATGGCAAAAGGCTCCATTCCCTTCTCCTTCTTTCCTACCCTCCACTTTATCTGCAAAATGGGAATGATGAGAACACTCACTTCGCAGAGTGGTCATGGAGATCAAATGAGAGAATAAAAGTCAAGCACTTAGCCCGTGGTGCATAATAAGTTTTAAATAAGTATACCTTTTCCTCCTTTTCCTTTTTTAAAAATAATATTACCAAATGTCCAGCTTATACACAGTTATAAGACTTAGCTAGCGGGCTAGGTCAGAACTACTAAAAGATCTTTGACAAGCTAAAACTAAGATGCAATTAATGAGATGAAATGAACAAGATAGTTTTAAGTTCAGAAATGGTTACAGAAGTATAAGATAGCTGTGTGGGTGGTTTTCGGTTTTTGGTTTTTGGTTTGCAATCTCATCATTCAACAAAGCTGGGAGTTTTATAGAACTAAAAGCACCATGTAAGCTACTAAAAACAACAACAAAAAAGGCTCATCATTTCTCAGTGTGAATTGACAAAAATGCCAATGCAAATAAAAATAATTATTTTTTATTTTATTTTGTTTGTTTATTTATTTATTTATTTATTTCGAGATGGAGTTTCACTCTTGTTACCCTGGCTGGAGTGCAATGGCATGATCTTGGCTCACTGCAACCTCCGCCTCCTGGGTTCAAGCAATTCTCCTGCCTCAGCCTCCCAAGTAGCTGGGATTACAGGTGTGCACTACCATGCCTGGCTAATTTTGTATTTTTTTAGTAGAGACAGGGTTTCACCATGTTGGCTAGGCTGGTCTTGAACTCCTGATCTCAAGTGATCCACCTGCCTTGGTCTCCTAAAGTGCTAGGATTACAGGCATGAGCCACTGCACCCGACTTATTTTTTAAATGGAAATAATGTTACCTTTAGATCTGGACAAACCTGGGCTTTAACCCCAACTCATCAGCAGAGGAATGAAAGGTCATATAAGAAATAGTGTACATGGTGGCTCAGCTCAGAGCATGGCCTCCAGAGTCAGATGATCTTGTTTAAATCCCAGCTTTAACCCCTACTAGCTGTGCAACCTCAGGCAAGTTATTTGACTTCTCTGTGCTAGCTTCTTCATTGATAAAATGGGAATCAAAATAGCACCTACCTCAGAAGGGTGAGCCCTTTGCACGGTGCCTGGTCGCAAAGGAATTGCTCAGTGTGTGTTAGCTGGTATCATTAGTGACCAGCTGCTTGGCCTTTGACAAGATAATAAGCTGCTCTGAGACTTGGTTTTCTTACCTGGACCATGGACAGGACACATTGCAGGGCTGTTGCAGAGACTAAATGAGAAAGTGTACGTGATGGGTGCCTGGCACAGGTTGGTGCAGAGGGCATAGTAGCTTCTTTCATGATTGAAGGAAACCAAGGGCAACTGTGTCCTCCATGCAGCAGGCGTACCTGGGGTGCTGAGGGCAGAGCTAAGTCTTAGAGTTTGAGACTCTGGACAAGACGAGTCAAACCAGGAGAGCACCCTGAAAGTGTTTCCCCTGTCTGCCATCTGGACCAACCTGGGGCAATTTCAGCATTGGGGGCGAAATGTAGGAAACAGGTCACTTCGAGCTGTGATGGAATCTGGGAGGCAGACCAGATGTGATGCCTGGGGATGGGGTGGGAGGGCAGAGTCAGCTCAAGAACTGTAGGTGCAGCGTTGGGGGACAAGGGACAGGAGGCCTGAGAGGAGAGCTACTGAGGCTCCTCTTCCACTCTGAGGCTGGGGTGAGGCAGGGGAAGACCCAGCTGCACTCACCAGCCTCGCTGTGGGAAAAACCCAACTTTGCTGATGGGTGGGGGGCTTCTGTGAAAATCCAGGCCTCCACTGGCCGTGCTGGCCTGAGGCATTTGCTAACCTCACTTTTGTCAGGTGAGGCCCTGACAGCCTCACCAGGGCCACGGAAGTGCAGCCAGCAGGGATCACCAGGACTTTGCCCCACTCACTCACCTTCCTGAGGTTGAACCAAGATGCTGCCCACAGTGAATCCAGTAATACAAGCAAATGCCAAGCAGGGTGCCAGGCCCATATTGGGGTTGAATCTAAATGAGCCTGTGCCAGTCTCTGCTTCCCAACAGGGAAAATGCAGCCACCTCCCGAGCCAAAAGGGAGTCAAAGCCTCCCCCTGCCTGGAGCTCCACCCTCACACTGGGGCCCCCGCTGCTCTGTGCTTTCTGCATTTACCCTTCAGGGCTTCAGGGTTTTGGGCTTTGTCATAGCTTCCTGCCTTTGTGTTGACCTTGCCAAGTCCCGTTCAAGCTCTCTGAGCACAGCAAAGCGCCCTCCCTCTCCTCTCGCCCCTTTTGTGTGCCTAGCAAAGAGGCTCCTGGTCTAAGGAGAAGGTCCTTGCCGGAGCGTTGGGCTCCAGTCTTGGCCTTGCTGGGCCTCTATCAAGTACGTTCCTTTCTGGTGCCTTCGTCTCCTTGTTTGTAAAGTGAGCAGTAACATCAGAATCCCTTTAATCTGGGGCCCTTTTTGGCCAATGACCAGGTTCTCACGCAGGTATCCCTCCTGGCAAAAGGCAAATGGAAACAGCTTTTTCTCTTTCGAATCTAATGTCACTCTCTCATCCGCCTGTATCAAGGCTTAGGATCTCCTTAGGCTCAGATGACATCCACAGGAATAAATAACACCCAAAGTTGCTACTGGTAGCTTAGGAAGGAGTTGGGAAAGTAGGGAAAGGGATTTAGAAGTAGGAAGAGAACAAAGAAAGTAGAAGAGGAAAGAAGGTATGAGATGTAGAGATAAGAGCCTCATAAGGGACCCCCAAAACAGCCCTCAGAAGGCTGGGCGCAGTGACTCATGCCTATAAGCCTGGCATTTTGGGAGGCTGAGGCTGGTGGATCACCTGAGGTCAGGAGTTCAAGAGCAGCCTGGCCAACATGGTGAAACCCCATCTCTACTAAAAATACAAAAATTAGCCAGGCGTGTTGGGATATGCTTATAATCCCAGCTACTTGGGAGGCTGAGGCAGGAGGATCACTTGCACCTGGGAGGCGGAGACTGCAGTGAGCCAAGATCCAGCCACTGCACTCCAGCCTGGGTGACAGAGGGATATCTCTCTCTCAAAAAAAAAGATAGCCCTCAGATGCACCTGAGCCAAAGCCTCCTCTTCCTCACCCAGAAGATGCTACCCCTGCAAATGGCACACCTCCCAGTCAAGTGTTTGGCGTTAAGCTACAGTCAGGATTCAAGGACAGTCCCTGCAGATCATAGCTGACCCCCCTTTTCCTTGGATAGTCTCTGCCCCACAATGGCAAAGCTGCCCTGACTCAGGGAACTCTCTGTTTTATCACCAGGAAATGCCCAGAGGTGGTGAGAGTGACCAGACGGAAGGCACCGGTTATGTGGAAAGGCACTTACAACAAAGCCATCCTAGGAAATTATTATGCCAAACAGAAAATTACGGTGGGATTGATGGCTTTTGCTATTGGAAGTGGGTGTCACTGATGAAACTGTCCTTGACTATTTCTTGTTCCACTGTCAAGACATTTTTGTGGAGACTCCTGAACTGATGGAGGCCAGCCATGATTTTTTGATTTATTAGATAGAAAAATGTTTTCATGGAACTGTTTTAGTCTCCTTTCTGCTGAGGCCCTAAAATGCTGAGAACAAAATAATAGTAGGTAAGTCCACTCATTCCTACCTCAAAATGAGGGTCTTGGGTTGCAGGAACACATGTCTGTTCCACCCACCAAGCCCAGGGTCAACAGCGTACCCACAACCACCTCCTCCCTAACCACCATGGCTTCCTTTAGAAATTCCACAAGTGCTAGCTGCTAGACAGCCCAGAGTGCATCATTCTTTCTCCTATGCTCTACAGCCCAGGACCAACTACAGAGAGATTTATAGCAAGTTCTAGGTGCAGCGTGACCTAAGCACAGTGGCTTTCCACGCTGGAGCACAGTTGACCACTCTTCCATGGGTTCCTCAGATCACTTCTACTTTTTCTCTCATGGAGGATTTGGCCCTAGAAGTTTTGCTGGTCAGAGCTTGCTCTTCCAAAGGTTGGATATGTTCCAGTTTCAGCTCCCTTGTTCAGAACATATGATGCAGAAAAACTACAATCATTCTTTCTTGAAAGTTCTAGCTCTAGGCCAGGTGCGGGCTCACGCCTGTAATCCCAGCACTTTGGGAGGCCGAGGTGGATGGATCACAAGGTCAGGAGATCGAGACCATCCTGACTAACACAGTGAAACCCCGTCTCTACTAAAAATACAAAAAATTAGCTGGCAGAGGTGGCGGGCGCCTATAGTCCCAGCTACTCAGGAGGCTGAGGCAGGAGAATGGCATGAACCCGGGAGGCGGAGCTTGCAGTGAGCCGAGATCTGGCCACTGCACTCCAGCCTGGGTGACACGGGGAGACTCCGTCTCAAAAAAAAAGAAAAAAAAAAAGTTCTAGCTCTAATATTAGTTATTGAAGATAATCCATTTTGCTTTTTTTGGAGAATTTTCCTTTTTTTTTTTCCAAAATAAAACTGAAAGTCCAATTTTCCTATTTTTTTTTTCTGCCCTCTGGGCCTTTCCCTCTGTATCTCTTCTGAAGAAGCTTCATGGAAAGTTGATTCTTTGCCTTGTATAAAGAGAGTTGAAGGCTTAGGTTGATTTGAGCTTTGCCAAGGTGGGGCTTAAAGAGAGCTCCGTAAAGATCTGATAGTTCTCCAGAGATAACCTTCCCCAACCCAGAGCCCAGCAGCTGTTACTGTTCTGTCATTCACAATACCAATCAAGTTCTAATGTCACTGAATGTGCGGATCCTAGGGACCTATGTGGTCTCTCTAGCAGAGAAAGGTGACTGTGGAGTTTTGACATGTTTACTAGAAGAATCTGTACTCATATAGGTTGGGAGCCACCTAATTAGATTAGGTGAGCCACCCAGCTCACCGAATCCTTTGGCACAAAAGGGGCTAACCCAGCCACGTTGCAGATTGATTTGATCCTGGTGTTTCCAAAAAGAACAGAACATTGCCCAGTGCCCCACAACGGCTTCAGCCATCCAATTCCAGCTCTGCAGAACTAAACTGTAAATCACACATCCTGGTGAAAGCACTCTGCCCTCAGCTCTGAGACAAGAGAGGACTGCTTGTACTCAGCAGCAATAGATCTCTACAAGTGGATTTTGACTTTTAGGAGGTGTAATGTTTGGTTTGTTTTCAAGCAACAATGCATGGAGCCAACTGCAATGCTTTAATCTCTTAACAATGTAAAACCTCACAATGACTCTCCCCTGTACTTAACTCTACCCCACCCTACCCCAGTATTGTTTCCCAAGCTTCAGAGCACAATACATTTTTCTTGAAGTCCCAGAATACTGAAGGATTTCCTGGCCACTACCCACAGAGCCACACTGAAGTCCTTTTTTATATTCCTCAGATGTATTTTCTCCATTTAAAGAATCAGTACTATAAACCCTTGGATTACCACATGCCAATATTAAAAGCGCATTTTATTTTGGTAACAAAGAAAGGGAATCCAAGCAGCAACAAAAAGCGAAAAGAAGTGCCAGTCATTATTACTCACAAAACACCATGATTGGCCAGAAGTGTGATCAGCACATTAAATTCAGTCCACATGAGTTTAGGGTTTGGTCAAGTTGTATGAAACCATCTGGCTTATTCTTCCTCTTCCTGGTAATCTCCATAGCATAGCTTCACAAATAGTCCATAGCTTGGGCTTACAGAAGACTCCAATAAAATGTTTTTATTTTCTTTTCTTTTTTTTCTTTTTTTTTTTTTTGAGACGGAGTCTCGCTCTGTCGCCCAGGCTGGAGTGCAGTGGCCGGATCTCAGCTCACTGCAAGCTCCGCCTCCCGGGTTCACGCCATTCTCCTGCCTCAGCCTCCTCAGTAGCTGGGACTACAGGCGTCCGCCACCTCGCCTGGCTAGTTTTTTGTATTTTTTTTGGTAGAGACGGGGTTTCACCGTGTTAGCCATGATGGTCTCGATTTCCTGACCTCGTGATCCGCCTGTCTGGCCTCCCAAAGTGCTGGGATTACAGGCTTGAGCCACCGTGCCTGGCCTTTTTTTTTTTTTTTTGAGATGGAGTCTTGCTCTGTTGCCCAGGCTGGAGTGCAGTGGCACCATCTCAGCTCACTACAACCTCTGCCTCCCTGGTTCCAGCAATTCTCCTGCCTTAGCCTCCCAAGCAGCTGGGACTACAGGCATGTGCCACCATGCCCAGATAATTTTGGTATTTTTAGTAGAGACCAGGTTTCACCATATTGGCCAGGCTGGTCTCAAACTCCTGACCTTGTGATCCACCTGCCTTGGCCTCCCAAAGTGCTGGGATTACAGGCGTGAGCCACCTTGCCCAGCAATGGGGGACAGCGTGCAATGTTTTTCAAAGGAATAGATAGTTAAAATACCACTAAATACCTACTAGAATGGCCAAAATTGAAAACACTGACAACACCAAATGCTGACAAGGATGTAGAGCAACAGGAACACTTATTCATTGCTGGTAGGAATGCAAAATGGTACAGCCACTTTGGAAGACAATTTGGCAGTTTCTTACAGAACTAAATATACTCTTACCATACGATCCAGCAATCGTGCTCCTTGGTATTCACCCAAGTGAGTTAAAAACTTATGTCTACACAAAAACCTGCACATGGATATTTACAGAAGCTTTATTTCATAATTACCAAAACTTGAAAGCAACCAAGATGTCCTTTGGTAGGTGAATAGAAAAATGAACTAAGCCACATCCAGGTAATGGAATATTATTCTGTGCTAAAAAGAAATGAGCTATCAAGTCATGAAAGATATAAAAGAACCTTAAATGCATCTTACTAAGTAAAAGAAGCCACGCTGAAAAGGCTACATGCTGTATGCTTATATGACGTTCTGGAAAACGTAAAACTATGGAGACAGTAAAAAGGTCAGTGATTGTTTGGGGTTGTTCGGGGAGGGAAGGATTAATAAGCAAAGCTCAGATAATTTTTAGGGCAGTGATGATATTTTGTATGATACTACAATGGTGGATACATGTCATTATACTTTTGTTAAACCCTTAGAATGTACCACACCAAGAGTGAACCCTAATGTAAACTATGGATGTTGGGTGATAGTGATATGTCTGTGTAGCTTCATTGATCGTAACAAATGCACCACTCTGGGGCAAGGATGTTGATAGTGGGGGGATGGGGGCTGTGCAAATGTGGGAGCAGGAGGTATATGGGAATTCCGTACTTTTGGCCCAATTTTTTTGTGAACCTAAAACTTCTCTAAACAACATAGTCCTTTTTTCTTTTTTTTATTTTTTAAATTTTTTTATCTTCTCTTTTCATCTATGTTTACTCAGCCACCAAACGTGGCTTACTGCTAACATAGTCCTTTTTTTAAGATAAAGAAAAAGTAGTTAAAATAAGGTTAAATCAGAAGTTGCTCATTCTAGTATTTGGATGGACTAGTATTTTGGATGATGGTGTGTGGACAATGGGTTGGTGTTTTAGGTGACTAGTGGGAGGCTCATAGGATGACTATGTAACATGAAAGCAGATCTAGATCTCATAACTCATTCTCTGTATCACACAGGACAAAGGAGTTCCGCTGTTTGGGCTTAATGCATCCCCATTGGATCTAAGGGTCACATCACCCTTGTACCTGGTCTGGCAGTAGCAACATTGGGGTTTATGTTAGGGTTTTTGAATTGAGCTCAAGAACAAGTACCCCCTTTGACTGTCCAAAGTCTGAACCAATTGGTAAATTGGACAAAGGGGTAAGGAAGGCAGAGAGCGGTAAATATCACCCTCATTATAGTTAAAGCTCATATTGGAGAATGTGGCTTATATCTGCAGGCCCTGTGCCTCCTAAATATTCAACCCCCAGAGTTAGAAAGACTTGAGCATCCAGGCACCTACAGGCCTCTGGATGTGAAAATAGATCCTGTACTAAGCTTCCTGCAAAACCCAGAGCAGTTGAGAACACATGCTGTCTTGGACTGGCTGGTTCCCAAAAGCCAGAGGAGAGGAAGGATAGGGTAGTGCATGTCTAGTTCTAGCTGCTCTTCCAAAATTGGCAGTCAGGTCAGTCATTCCAGCTTCCCACGGACTGAGTGACTGAATGGTGGAGAGTAGTCAGGGGCATTACACTAACATGAAAACATACCCGGGGTGGGAAGAAATCATTCTTCTACTAACTACAAAATACAGACATGATTATAACAACATGTGATTTCTTTCAGGAATCCCAAAGCTTAAATGTTTTGCTTTTCTTCTTTGTTTCAGATATATTGAGCATTACTTGGAAGAGTTCATAACACCTGCTAATAGGTACTTCAAGGTCGGCCACAAAGTCATATTTTACATTATAGTGGATGATGTCTCCAAGGTGCTGTTTATAGAGCTGGGTCCTCTGCATTCCTTAAAAGTGTTTGAGGTCAAGCCAGAGAAGAGGTGGCAACACATCAGCATGATGCCTGTGAAGATCATCAGGGAGCACATCTTGGCCCACATCCAACACGAGGTCGACTTCCTCTTCTGCATGGATGTAGACCAGGTCTTCCAAGACAATTTTGGGGTGAAGACCCTAGGCCAGTCAGTGGCTCAGCTACAGCCCTGGTGGTACAAGGCAGATCCTGATGACTTTACCTAGGAGAGGCAGAAAGAGTCAGCAGCATGCATTCCATTTGGCCAGGAGGATTTTTATGACCACACAGCCATTTTTGGAGGAACACCCATTCAGGTTCTCGACATCCCCCAGGAGTGCTTTAAGAGAATCCTCCTGGAAAAGAAAAATGACATAGAAGCTGAGTGGCATGATGAAAGCCACCTAAACCAGTATTTCCTTCTCAACAAACCCTCTAAAATCTTATCCCTAGAATACTGCTGGGATTATCATATCAGCCTGCCTTCAGATATTAAAACTGTCAAGCGGTCGTGGCAGACAAAAGAGTATAATTTGGTTAGAAATATCATCTGACTTCAAATTGTGCCAGTAGATTTCTGAATTTGAGAGAGGAGTATTCTGGCTACTTCCTCAGAAAAGTAACACTTAATTTTAAGTTAAAAAAAAAATACTAGGCCGGGCGCGGTGGCTCAAGCCTGTAATCCCAGCACTTTGGGAGGCCGAGACGGGCGGATCACGAGGTCAGGAGTTCGAGACCATCCTGGCTAACACGGTGAAACCCCGTCTCTACTAAAAAATACAAAAAACTAGCCGGGCGAGGTGGCGGGCGCCTGTAGTCCCGGCTACTCGGGAGGCTGAGGCAGGAGAATGGCGTAAAAACCCGGGAGGCAGAGCTTGCAGTGAGCTGAGATCCGGCCACTGCACTCCAGCCTGGGCGACACAGCGAGACTCCGTCTCAAAAAAAAAAAAAAAAAAAATACTAATGAAACACCAACATGGCAAACACATACCATTCCTCCTTGTAACTTGAGGCTTTGTAATGTGGGAGAATGAATCTAGGGTAATCAGATGTAAATTCCCAGTGATTTCTTATCTATTTTGGGTTTGGGGGAAATACTATCAACTGAACCAAAAAGAACTTGTCATAGGCAAAGATAAAGCCAGAAGCACTCTACACATGCCACATAACATCTGGAGAAAAGGGTGCTAAGGGAAGCGTTTGGCAGCAAGATATGATTGTAAGGGGTTGTCCCTTGAGTTCAATGCCTGCCTATTTCCGATGGATCTAAAACAACGTGAAGTTACTGTGCAGCAGAGCTCTCAGTAAAGACACCATTTGCCTTGGCAATCCTCAAAATGCTTCAATAGCAGATTGCTTCAGGCCATCTGTAGTCCGTCCTTTTCTCATCAGGATGTTGTTTGGCTTCTGTGCGAAAAATTGGTGGAGTGTCCTAGTAGATATCATGGTGGTGCGTGATCAGAGTCCCAAGGAACCTGAATGAGCCAAGGTGCCCAGTATGAAGTCAAAACAAAGCCTTGACATGAGTTTGCATGAAATAGCAAACAGAGAGTGGAAGAGAGGAGCCGATCACTGTGGGGCAGTGCCACCCTGGGGGCACTTAGGGTATGGGGTTGGTGCTTAAATACATCACGGATCCAGGCACTGAATGGGAGGAAGTGTGAGTGATTTCCAGCCTCGTTGACCCTATGAATGACAAGCAGCGGGGACTTGAACGGAATATGTTTCTTGTGTTGCCTAAGTGGTATTCAGTCTACCAGACTGCAACTTGCATCTTCTAATCCTCGGCAAAGAGATGTGGATGGTGTCCGAGAAGGCAAAGGCCTGCAGTGGATTGAAGAGGCTTGCAAGCAGTTCCGTTTCTAGGATGTGGGCTTCATCAGAGGACACTCAGTCATCAGCTGGTCTCACCACTTAGTTAGTCTAAACCTCAGGGTTCCTCAGCCCCTCATACCCCAACTTGGAGGGCTGAAATCCAGGAGTAGACTGCAGAAACAGCCCTCCCATCAAGTAACCTCTTGTTTTCTCCTGCTCCATCTGCACTGTGGAAGTGTAACAATTAGACATGCTTGGCAAAACGGTTAATTGATTTTGTAACAGAAGCATGAGCCATAACAATGGGAGATCTAGTTATCATGACTGAACAGTTTAACATTCAATTCCCTTCTCTAAGAGAAGCTGTGATATCCTACATATTATTTAAAGTTAACCAAATCAATGTAAAGGAAGTTAGGAGGCAACATGTACATATGCACATATCTTTGTATTTTGCTTGTGTTCCAGTCTAGGTCATTTGTTTCTATTTTCAAGCAATTTATTTGAAAAGCCATTGCACTAGCCTGTTGTATACTGCAATGAGCTTCTTTTATAAAATGAAACTTAGATTTTTCTTGACCATTTCACTGTGCCTCCTACTTCATTTCTTGCCAAAAAGTCTGACATCCAACAAAACAAAACAAAACAAAAACTCTGAATTAGTGGGCTTTAAAAAGGAAAAAGTAGGGCTTTGAAAAAGGAAAAGTAGATCACACATCAGTTAAGACTCCTGCTTCTCTATTAGTCAGATTGTCTTGGATTCAGTCTGGAGTAGGGAGAGTTTAAGGGTTTTTAAGTCCTGAACCAAAGAAATGATTTAGCCTGAAAGTTTAGAGCAAAGAACTCATGTTTACTTTTAAGTGAATTTCTTGATTTTTAAAAAAATTTTAGTTAAAGTTTAAATCTCCAATGGACAAATTCATGATCTTGTTCATCGTTATTACTAAACTTTTTAAAAATTTTCCCAACTTACAATTAAATAAATTATTTTCTTAGTATATTCTGGTCTGGTCATGGATTGTGCATTTCCTCCCAAAGATATTCAAAATTGTCAATTAGAGAATTTTAGGTTTTCAGACTCAGAAAAGTCCTCACGCAATTCTGAAAATGTGTCCACTATTACAAAAATAGAACAGACTTGGGATTCCCAAATTTTTGTTTGTTTTTGAGACAGGGTCTCACTCTGTCACCCACGCTGGAGTGCAGTGGTGTGATCATGGTTCACTGCAGCCCCAACCTCCTGGGCTCAAGTGATCCTCTCACCTCAGCCTCCTGAGTAGCTGGGACTACAGGCGCTGCCACTCCCCACTAATTAAGAAAAAAACTTTTTTATAGAAATGGGGTCTCACTATGTTGCCTAGGGTGGTCTCAAACTCCTGGGCTCAAGTGGTCCTCCTGCCTTGGCCTCCCAAAATGCTGGGATTACAGGCGTAAGCCACCATGCCCGGCCAAGGGATTCCCCAACTTTTAAGCAACAAATATTTATATAGAGCTTTCCACAGCAATGCACTGAAATAATGAACTGCCAGTGAAAGAATCATTAGGGAAAGGCTTGCCCCTGAAGCCCAGCGTCGGGCATCAGGGCAGAGGAAGAAAACAATGCCATCACCATATCTGGGGATTATTAGTCCTGACGTCTGGGGAATATATCTGGTCAAGTGGGAAAAGTCTGGATTTCCAACAGGTGTACTTGTACTAAAAAATTTAAAGATGACCAGGCTAATTTAGTGAGATGCCCTGAATATACAACAGGGCATGATTACCTCATAGTGGAGAATTAATCTCATTTCATAAAAGAGGAAGATGAGGTCCAGAAGGGTTTTAGACTCAGAAAGGTCCTCATGTCCTTCTGAAAATGTGTCCACTATTACAAAAATAGAACGGACTTGGGATTCCCAGATTTTTGTTCGTTTTTGAGACAGGGTCTCACTCTGTCACCCATGTCGGAGTGTGGTGGTATAATCATGGCTCACTGCAGCCTCGACCTCCTGGGCTCAAGTGGTAAATTGTAGGTGACTGACGTGGGCTTCATCAGAGGACAGTCGGTCATCAGTTGGTCCCACTACTTAGCTAGTCTAAACCTCAGGGTTCCTCAGCCCATCATACCCTAACTTGGAGGGCTGACGTCAATGAGTAGACTGGAGAAATAGCCCTCCTATCAAGTAACCTTTTGTAAGTGGTAAGTGACTGAACTGAGGCTCAAAGCAGGGAAACTCACAAAGACAGATGTGCTGGCAGTGCATTCAGAGGGCCATGTTTCATATCATGGAAAGCGCAACTATATATCTTCCCAGGCCTCTACCATCTCCCACTTTTTATGCATTAAACCTACCCCAAACGCATTAAGTAAGTTTAAAAGCATCATGTTAAAAAAAATCGGTTAGGCATGGTGGCTTAACCTCCGTAATCCCAACACATTGGGAGGCCAAGGCAGTTGGATTGTTTAACTCCAGGAGTTCGAAATCAGTCTGGCAACAGGGTGAAACCCCATCTCTATAAAAAAATACAAAAATTAGCCAGGTGTGGTGGTGTGTGCCTGTAGTCCTAGCTATTTAGGAGGTTGAGGTGGGAAGATCACTTGAACCCAGGAGGTAGAGCCAAGATCGTGCCACCACACTCCAGCCTGGGCAACAGAGGCTCTGTCTCAAAAAATAAAATATTGTTATCATTCTTATCTTTACATTATGCATGGAGGGCTGATGTAAGCACCACGGCCATGCACTGAGCAGTTATATCAGGGCAAGGCTTCGGGAGGTGTGATCAGGCAGAGGAGTAGGTGGAAGGAACAAACCATACTTCCTCCTTCCACTCCACCTCAAATCTGGGAACCACATTCAGCTAAAAGGGGAAAAATGTGTTCAAGTCCTGAAGGATTTCTCTTTGTCCCTCTTTGCTCTCTCTTAGCCAAAGCCACCACTGTTAGGAACTTCAACTATGGCAGTACTTACAAGCACTTATTTAATGTACTGTTTGTTAAATGTGCCTAATGTAAACAAATAACACTGGCATGATTGCATATTTACAAGCGTGAAAAGTCATAGAAAGTGAATGTGTAACACACTACACATACCGTTTAAGGAAAGAAAAGAGTCAAGTAGGGATCCACTGGTGAATATCTGAGATCTGAAAGAGTGGCAATCCAGGATTTAAAACCGGGACTGTCTGCCTATAGATTGTCTTACTGTGCTCTTTCCACAGCTCCATACTTCTTTCTCACTCTGTTTTACACACACACACATACACACACACACACATTTTAACCATCTTATTGTTGAAATTGGGGAAAACAAAGAAGTCAACATCAAAGCTCTCAATGCCTTTGTTAGGCATTAAAGAGAGAGGATTTAGGAGACCCCAAACTCTTTAAAGGTAAAATGTAAGTCTAAAATTGGAGAAGCAGGAACATGAAACCTGACTAGGTATGAGGCATAGGTAGTACCAGGGCTAAGGGAGTATGAAAGAAGGATGGCTCAGGGAGGTGGAAGAAGCCTCAGAGAATCTGTCTCTGAACTGAGCTTTGAAAGGAGAGAAGGGGTCACTGTGAAGAGTGGATGGAATGAGGTTTCAGAGGGGGAAGCAGCAGGTCTGAAGCCCAGACTGCTGCAATAAGACCTTCAAGGAAACCAATAGGAATGGTGCTTTGGGACCGGATGAAATCACCCGGCAGAGCCTGTGTGAAAAGGGCTGGCTGACCACCCCACATTCACCCAGCATTTCTGGTGCTCTCTCTCCCTTCCCAGCAATCCCTGATCTCCCTCAGGAGTACTCCCTCAGCAAGTACTCTTGGCTAAATCAATCAATCAGGACTTTCCATTTCTCTGGTGACAACTATTGATTCAAGGGTGGGCAGGTGACCTAAAGTAGTCTAAACAAAGTGAATTTCAAGTCTTCTACTAGAAATTAGGACACACGTAATACTGGGGGCTGCTGGACAAGGGAAGTCCACCTTAGGATGAAATTGACAACAGGAAAGGAAGAGCAGAGACACTGAAGGAAACCCAGGCCCTGGTGACAACTTTGAGCCATTGAATCCAGCCTTCCCTAAGGTCTGCACTGTCTGTGGGCTTTTCAAATGCGTGGGCCAGTAAAGTCCCATGACTGTTTAAGCCAGCTGGAATTGGACTCTCTCTTACTTATAACTGGCAATATCTCCGTTGAACCCCTCTAGGATTATTAGCTCCTTAAAGGCAGGGCCATAGTCTGCCATTGCATCAGCTCTAGCACCTACTTCGGAAGTACATCACCTATTTCGGAAGTACTCCTTAACAAATATTTACTGAACAAATGAATGAATGCACCAACATTCATTCCGATCACGCATTGAAATGTTTTGCTTTAGTTGGAAGGTTTTACATTTTTTATTATAGGCTGTGTGTCCTATTAAAAAGCAAGTGTTTGGATATCTGGCACCTGGAACTTTTCCTCCTGTAGTATACAGTACGGGAACTCAGGAGTTGCAGCCTGGGCTGCAGGCTTAAGCTCCAACTTGGTGCCATAAGCTGGTGGGTTCAGTGCGACTTCAAGGTCAGCAATGTGTAGAATAAATTTGCTTCATCAGCATAGAGCAGTGGTTCTCAGCCTGGGAATCGCTCTCCTCTCCAACCCACGGGACATTTGGCAACGGCAATGTCTGGAGGTATTTTTGGTTGTCACAGTTGGTGGAGGGGTGGGTGCTATCTGCATACTGGGTAGAGGCCAGGAATGTTGCTAAACATCCTGGGCAACATGGCGAAACCCGTCTCCACACAAAATACAAAAAGAAAAAAAAATTAGCCGGGCGTGGTGGCTCAAGCCTGTAATCCCAGCACTTTGGGAGGCCGAGATGGGCGGATCAAGAGGTCAGGAGATCGAGTCCATCCTGGCTAACACGGTGAAACCCCGTCTCTACTAAAAAATACAAAAAACTAGCCGGGCGAGGTGGCGGGCGCCTGTAGTCCCAGCTACTTGGGAGGCTGAGGCAGGAGAATGGCGTGAACCCGGGAGGCGGAGGTTGCAGTGAGCCGAGATCGCGCCACTGCACTCCAGCCTGGGCGACAGAGCGAGACTCTGTCTCAAAAAAAAAAAAAAAAGAAAGAAAAAAAATTTAGCCAGGCATGGTGGCGTGTGCCTGTAGTCCCAGGTACTCAGGAGGCTGAGGTGAGAGGATCACCTGACCCCAGAGATTCAAGGCTGCAGTGAGCTATGATTGTACCACTGCTCTCCCACCTGGACAACAAAGTGAGACCCTGTCTTAAAAACAGAACAAAACAAAACCAGCCGAGCACGGTGGCTCCCGCCTGTAATCACAGCACTTTGGGAGGCCAAGGCGGATGGAGCACTTGAGGTCAGGAGTTCAAGACCAGTCTGGCCATCGTGGTGAAACCCTGTCTCTACTAAAAATACAAAAATTAGCCTGATGTGGTGGTGGGCACCTATAATCTCAGCTACTCGGGAGGCTGAGGCAGGAGAATCACTTGAACCCAGGAGGCGGAGGTTGCAATGAGCTGAGATTGTGCCACCGCACTCACTCCAGCCTGGGCGACAGAGCGAGACTGTGTCTCCAAAATCAAAACAAAACAAAAAACCAGGCCGGGCGCGGTGGCTCAAGCCTGTAATCCCAGCACTTTGGGAGGCCGAGACGGGCGGATCACGAGGTCAGGAGATCGAGACCATCCTGGCTAACACAATGAAACCCCGTCTCTACTAAAAATACAAAAAACTAGCCGGACGAGGTGGCGGGCGCCTGTAGTCCCAGCTACTCAGGAGGCTGAGGCAGGAGAATGGCGTAAACCCGGGAGGCGGAGCTTGCAGTGAGCTGAGATCCGGCCACTGCACTCCAGCCCGGGCTACAGAGCAAGACTCCGTCTCAAAAAAAAAAAAAACAAAACAAACAAACAAAAAAAAAACCATCCTGCAACAAAGACTTATCTAGCTCAACATGTCATTAGTACCGAGGTTGAGAAACCCAGGTATAAAGTTTTCTTGGGCTTCATTAATAAACAAACATTAGGGACTAATAAGCATTACACTCGCCCATCTACACCTGGGAGTAGTCCCCTGATCTGCATCAAGAGCCTCTAACTCACCTCCTGGTTGTCCGCTAACATTCACAGCTTTAGAGAACACAGAAGTAGTTCTCTATACTGGACACAAGAGGGCAGGAATTTCCAAAGATAAGCCTGTTAACCTAAGTGACTGCAGTGATTAAAAATATTCTTTTCCGGAGCTGCTGAAGACTCTGCACATTTGTAGAAATAGATATTGATTTTGTATACAAATGAAAATGGCAATTAATACTTAAAGGATGTGGCTATAAAAAAACAGCCTTATGGCCGGGCGCGGTGGCTCAAGCCTGTAATCCCAGCACTTTGGGAGGCCGAGGCGGGCGGATCACAAGGTCAGGAGATCGAGACCACAGTGAAACCCCGTCTCTACTAAAAATACAAAAAATTAGCCGGGCGCGGTGGCGGGCGCCTGTAGTCCCAGCTACTCAGGAGGCTGAGGCAGGAGAATGGCGGGAACCCGGGAAGCGGAGCTTGCAGTGAGCCGAGATCGCGCCACTGCACTCCAGCCTGGGCAACAGCGTGAGACTCCGTCTCAAAAAAAAAAAAAAAAAAAAAAAAAAAAAAACAGCCTTATTAGTTAAAATAAATGAGTTTAACAATTAGTTAAAATAAGCCTTAGCTGTCTAAACTCCAAAAGAAATTTACTGGGAGACTACTGGAGAGTTCTGTGAATACAAGGGAGAATTGACAGGGAAGCAGTGGCGTGCTGAAGCCAGCTCGTACTGGCTTGTGAGAGTCTATCATAGGCAATACTTCCCAACTCCCTGTTCAGTGACATCACTGTGACAGCTTGAAACAGGCCATGGTGGGAGTATTTACACCACAGGAGTCATCAAGCACTAGAAACCAGGGCTCCTTTTCCTTTCCTTAATTTCCTTCTTTCTTTCTTTTTTTTTAGAGTGTCACTTGTTAAAAATTTACCAGTATTATCACTGTAACCAGGCCATGAGTAAGAACCAGGAAAGCTTAGGGGTCTCTGCAAATGAAAATTGTGGACTCTCCCTAGAGGTCTGCCATTAATAGGACTCAATTCCAACTGTCTCCAGTCTCAGGGTTTCTTCCTTCAAAATTCTAAATTCTGAGGAAAGAAAACTTGAAAGTCACCATGCCCGGCTAAGATTTTTGTATTTTTAGAAGAGACAGGGTTTCACCATGTTGGCCAGGCTGGTTTTGAACTCCTGACCTCAAGTGATTCACCCATCTCAGCCTCCCAAAGTGCTGGGATTACAGGCGTGAGGCATTGTGCCTGGCCTGTATCCTTGCTAATACCCTTCCTCTGTCCTCACTTGGCCCCCTGGAACAGCCACCATCATGAACCCTGGTTTATCATTCTCTTGCTTTCTGTTTTAAAATATAAATTTATATCCTCTATATTCTGGGGGGAAATTCCATTTTTAATCTTTAGTTGTTTATAACTTTATAAAGAGGATATTACACTGCATGTAATTTTCAAGGGCCTATTTTTCTCCTTAATGTTAGATTGTGAAGATTCATCCAGAAAGTGTACATCATTGTAATTCATTTTGATGGCTGCATAATAATTGACTGTGGAAATACACCACAGTTTACTTATCCACGGCCTTGTTAATGAGCACTTCAATTGTTTCTAAGTTTTTGCTATTATAAACAGTGCTGCTATAAATATTCTTATCGATGGCTCTTTGGTTAGATGAGGAGCCCCTGAGTGGTAAAATATGTTAATATTTAACCTGTGAGATAGTGCCAACATTATTTTTCAAAGAAGACACATCAGTTTAAATTTTCACCAGCAAAGGAGAACTAATCCTGTTGATGTGCATGCTCTCAGACACTCTGTATTGCCAATAGAATGGGCAGAAAAATTTATCTCTTTGTAGCCGTTCGAATTTCTTTAATTACTAAAGCAGCGGGACATTTCTTCATGTGTTTGTTGGTCACACGTGCTTCCTCTTTAGTGAAATGTGTTCATATATTTTGCCCATTTCTGTTGAATTATTTGTGCTGTGTTGATTTATAGAATATATTATTGAGGCCGGGCACGGTGGCTCACACCTGTAATCCCAGCACTTTGGGAGGCCGAGGTAGGTGGATCACTTGAAGTCAGGAGTTTGAGACCAGCCTGCCCAAAACGGTGAAACCTGTCTCTACTAAAAATATAAAAATTAGCTGGGCATGGTGGCGCTTGCCTGTAATCCCAGCTGCTCAGGAGGCTGAGGCAGAAAAATCGTTTGAACCTGGGAGGCAGAGGTTGTAGTAAGCCGAGGTCACACCACTGCTCTCCAGCCTGGGTGACAGAGAGAGTGAGACTTTGTCTCAAAAAAAAAAAAAAAAAAAAAGAATATATTATTGATACTAATCCTTTGCCAGCTGTATGTACCATAAATGTCTTCTCTCAATTATAAATAAAATAGCTGTCCAATATTTATCTGTGACCTCATCTTCAACTATTGTCTCCCTCACTCCACTCCAATCACACTGGCCTCCTTGATGTTCCTCAGATACGTGAAGCACGCTTCGCCTCAGGGCCTTTGCACCTTCTGTTCTTTCTGCATGAACCATTCATCCTCCAAATAGCAAAATGGTTCATTCTTTCACTTCCTTCAAGACTCCTCTCAAATGTTACTTTATCAGTGAAGCCTCCTCCACCCAACCTGTATAAAATGACACAAACTCCCATTCTCTTTCTCTCTTACCCAGTTTTATCTTTCTCCACCGTACTCATCAACATCTGACATACTATATATTTGTTTATTCATTTATTATCTGTCTCTCCTCACTAGAATGTGCCTAGAAAAGTGCCTAGACATAGTAGAGGCTCAATAGTTATAGAGTAAATAAATGCATGTAATCTCTTGTCTAATTGCAATGACAAGCACTCTCAGAACAATGAAATAGTGGTAGTAGCAGGTATTCTTTAATTGGAAAGCTTGTGTTTTACTATTAAGAATCATTATTAGCTTTTAATTTAAGATACATAGAGAAGAAATGAAATGACTTCTTTAATATGTGAGATATTAGGGAAGATGCTCATTGTCGGTTCTTATTAAAATAAAAAACTACAGGCTTAAAGTAAATATGAAGGGATAAATGTCTCAGAACAGCCAAGGGAAGTGTGAAAAACAAGAAAGTTAAAGAGGATTTTGCCTTAACAAATATCAGAACATATTATAACACTACTGTAATCAAACCAACAAGGAATAGATTAGAGGAATAGTGAATACAAAATTAGGGCACAGTATATATGAAAATTAACATGTAACAATAGTATTTTTTAAATCGGTGAGAAAATAATGGGTTAGTTAATAAATTACACTACTCGCACTACTGGCAATCCAAGTGGAAAAGAGTGGGCCTCCACCTTATGCCATATATAAAAATAAACTCCTGATGGATTTATTTAATGTTAATATTTATTGAATTTTATTTACTTAATAAATTTACTTAATTTAAGACTTAAATGTAGAAAATAAAACAATAAAAATTATGTTACAAAATCTACAACATGCAAAATCTAGGTAAGGAGGAGATCTTAGAGTTTTTTGTTTATGTTGTTTTGTTTTGTTGTTGTTTGTTTTTTGAGATAGAGTCTTGCTCTGTTGCCCAGGCTTGAGTGCAGTGGCTCAATCTTGGCTCACTGCAACCTCCATCTCCCGGGTTCAAGCGATTCTCCTGCCTCAGCCTCCCGAGTAACTGGGATTACAGGCGTGCACCACCACGCCTAGCTAATTTTTGTATTTTTTTAGTAAAGATGGGGTTTCACCATGTTGGCCAGGCTGGTTTCAAACTCCTGACCTCAGGTGATCCACCCACCTCGGCCTCCCAAACTGCTGGGATTACAGGTGTGAGCCACTGCACCTGGCCTAATTTTTTAGGTTTTCTTGTTTGTTTGTTTGTTTGTTTGTTTTTTGGTAGAGTCAGGATCTCCCTATGTTACTGAGGCTGGTCTTGAACTGCTGGCCTCAAGCAGTCCTCCCACCTCAGCCTCCCAAAGTGCTGGGATTACAGGTGTGAGGTACCAGGCCCAGCCAAGATCTTAATGCCAGAAACCTAATAGCTGTTTAAAAAGCTATATTTGAATATACAAAAATTTCTAAATTTTTATTTGCTTAAAAAATTAATATATAAGAAAACCACCTGGTTAGAAATTATTTGTAATACAAATGAAAGAGTAATTATCTAAATACAAGGCACTTACAAATTGCTGAGAAAAATTTAACAATGCAATAAAAAATATGAAACTCATAATAGACTAAATCAAGATGACTAAAAAGCTTATGAAAAGATGCTCAGGCCAGGCACGGTGGCTCACACCTGTAATCCCAGAACTTTGGGAGACTGAGGCAGGCAGATCACCTGAGGTCAAGAGTTCGAGACCAGCTTGGCCAACATGGTGAAATCCCCCTCTCTACTAAAAATACAAAAATTAGCTGGGCATGGTGGTGCGTGCTTGTAGTCCCAGCTTCCCAGGAGTCTAAGGTGGGAGAATTGCTTGAACCCGGGAGGCAGAGGCTGCAATGAGCTGAGATTGCACCACTGCACTCCAGCCTAGGTGAAAGAGCGAGACTCCATCCAAAAAAAAAAAAAAAAGAAAAGAAATAAGAAAGAAAAGATGCTCAAATTCACTACAAATCAGATAGTTGCAAAATAATTTAATAACGAGCTGTTATTTATACCCATCAAACTGCAAAATGCTAGATCTAAAATTTTAAAAGGTAGGAAAAGTGCTGGTGGAAATGTGAAGTACTAGAGCATTTGAAAAATAACTGGGTAATATCTATTAAAAGTAAACAATACATATACCCTTAGGCCCAGCAATCTCACTCCTGGGATTATCCAGTAAAATAACAGCACCAATACATAAAGACATAAGATTAAGAAAGTTTATTGCATTTATTTTCCTAGTGACAAAAATTCCAGAGATAAAATGAATGTCCATTAGTAAGGAAATGGCTAAACAAAGCGTCCACATCTTGGAATATTATGTAGCCATTAAAAATAATGAATAAGAACTATTTTAGATAACCTGGGGAGATTTCACAAAGTAGCATTGAGTGAGAAAAGCAGATACAGAAAAGTGTCTGTTATTTCATTATTGTAAAATAAGCAAGATTTTAAGTGACTGCATATATACACATGTATGTGTATATGTATATATTTGTATTATACATGTTATCTATAGCATCACATAAATAATGCAAAAAAATGAAAGGTCACAAACTAGGCTACTAATAATGGTGATCCAGGCAGGAAGACAGGAGGTGAAGAAATTATATACTGATGGAACAGATGTGGGTAACAAATCCCCTGGACATTTTCTAGTACTATTCTATCAGTTTATGGTATAGTCCTCCTATATCACTTGTTTCTTTCTCCATTTAGATACATGCTCAGTTTCCTAGATCTAAATATAGGTCAATATAGCCTTGATTTACATGAGAAGACCCCACTCTTTCTCTAGATACACTTTTTGAACAAATTATACACTTCCACAATTATCATGAATCATATCTCATTAAATCTTAGTGATACCTTCTAGCATTGAAATTTCAAATTCATTTTAATACCTGTTATCTCTTTACCAAACATATGGATATCTTAGGTCATATATATTATTTCCCTCCTTTATGCTTCATTCTATATCATATCTATGATACTCCTCAGTGTGGTACCATGAAACTTTAGCATTTTATCTGTATACTTTCTTTCTGGAAACTTTCATTGCAAATATTATACTTCATAATCAGATCACCTGTGTCCTGCTGAACATTATCTGCTCAGGCCTCATGGTGTTTTCTAACCTCCTCAGATACTGAATCTGTAGGGATATAAGAGAAACAACTCAAGTAATATGCAGTAACTTCAATTATGGTATTGTTTGCAGAGATTTCGGCAAGGTTTAGAGACTCAACAAACGATATGTAGGCACCCAGGGGTTTGCAACAGCAGGAAGCTGTGACCACTCCTAGGCCTAAAGGGGCAAGGAAAGGAATGGCATTACCAGAGACCAAAGATTGCTGGAATCATGAAAGAGGAGCCATCCAACAGAAGTTATAGTCACAGAAGGACATGGCCACCCTCAATATCTCAACAAACTGGAGAGAGAAAGCAGAAAAATAGATAATTCAACCTTTCTATCTTTCTGCTCTCTCATCTTATGCTGGTGCCTCCCTTTAGCAGAACCCACTGGAAACCATAGATCAAGGGACCTTGGGTGATCAACCTGTTCCTAAGATATACAGCCAGGCAGAGAAAGGCTAAGGATAGGGGGAAAGTAAATGGAGAACAACTAGCACAGTCCACCCCTTTTTCCATTCAGCATCATTTCTCAACCTTCACTTAGATGAAGAATTTCATGTTACCAAAAAAGGAGAAACACAAAGTTCCATCAGCTACTGTATCATTATGAGGTGATAACAATTCAGTCATATTCCCACTGGAACTTAAACTCTAACACTAACCCTCTGGTATTCTAGATAAGGTAGCAGGGAAAGGGAAGAAAGTAACTAACATAATACATCACTACTAAGTCCCACCTCTGTTGCTGTTCAGGAGGCTAATAATAAAAGGAGGTAGTTAATTGCCACTGTTTCACGGTTTTCTTATCATATTCTTAACTGATAGTGACCCAAACCTCCATTCCTTAAGACTCATTTCCGAGTCCTTTAGTGGTCCTACCTTACTGAATGAGTTGCCACAATTTCCCACTGACCATTATTACTGGAAATGGAAGTACTAAGGGGCACCCCAGAGAATTCCTTGGGTTCTATATGCAGCTCTCTTTGCCATCACTGTGTAGTAGAAACTTAGTGTCTCCTTGATGATGAAGTTCAGTTGCCCCAGCCAGTACACTAACACTATTTCTGCCTATTAGTTCAGCAGGATGAGGAACCTCATATGATCTGCTATTAGCTTCACAGAACCACGACTTTATTCCCTAAAAGAAGATTCCTCCCTTAGAAACTAGGAACTCCAAACCCATGGAACCCGAGTTCACAACAAGAGCAAGCAAACATTCCATAAGCTGTAATCGTGAGCAGGAACATTCCCACATCCTCTTTGCTTTATGGACTGTGTATTTTAGCTTTGGAAGAAACAGTATCTTATATTGATCACTGATTCAAAGCATGATGACATATTATAGGATAGTGCCTCAACCTTTCAGGAATTGGTCTCTGAATCAGCACTGAAATTGAGACTTCTGCTGGCTGATCCACTTTCTACCAGACCAGCTGCCTCTGAACAATGAGGCGCATAGTAAGACCAAATAGTGTTATGGAAATGAGTCAACTGCCACACTACTTTCATCATAAAGTGTGTACCTTGGGTAAGGTAATGTTGTGTGTGATACCATAGTAATTAGTGAGTATTCTGTAAGTCAACAAAGCTGGCAGGTCTGCAGACAAGGAAAGCAAATCTGTACTCAGAACATGGGACTAACAGACATGTGCCACCACACCGGGCTAATTTTTGTACTTTTAGTAAAGACGGGTTTTGCCATGTAGGCCAGGCTGGCCTCGAACTCCTAGCCTCCAGTGATCTGCCTGCCTTGGTCTCTCAAAGGGCTGGGATTACAGGTGTGAGCCACCGAGTCCAGCCTATTAAACAATTTCTTAACAGGAGTTTTTAATTGCCTTCCGCTTTCAGAGACTCTTTTCCTTTTATTTTGGCAGCAAACCTTTAATCTGATCTCGTGAGGAAAGAGGGATAATGCTCAAACCCTTTCATCTTCTCAAATAGGTATCAATTTGCATCTGTAGCATGACTAATTTATAAGCATCATCACTATCACAAGGATACATCGGGCTAGTTGTAAGATGGATTTTGAGATTTGTGAGTCAATAGAAGTGTATGACTAGAAATTCTAAAAATAGAGAGGGGTTTTGGCCGGGAGCGTTGGTTCACGCCTGTAATCCCAGCACTTTGGGCCCAAGGTGGGCAGATCACCTGAGGTCAGGAGTTCAAGACCAGCCTGGCCAACATGGTGAAACCCCATCTCTACTAAAAATGCAAAAAAATTAGCCAGGCATGGTGGCAGGCACCTATAATCCCAGCTACTTGGGAGGTTGAGGCAGGAGAATCGCTTGAACCTGGGAGGCGGAGGTTGCAGTGAGCCAAGACTGTGCCATTGCACTCGAGCCTGGACAACAAAAACAAAACTCCATCTCAAAAAAAATAAGAGAGAGAGAGAGAGGGGTTTTAAATAACTGAATAAAAAAACAAATAAAATTGGCCAGGCACAGTGGCTCATGCCTGTAATCCCAGCACTTTGGGAGGCCACGGCGGGCGGATCACCTGAGGTCAGGAGTTCGAGACCAGCCTGGCCAACATGGTGAAACCCCGTCTCTACTAAAAATACAAAAATTAGCCGGGCGCAGTGGCTCACGCCTGTAATCCCAGCACTTTGGGAGGCCGAGACCGGTGGATCACGAGGTCAGGAGATCGAGACCATCCTGGCTAACACGGTGAAACCCCGTCTCTACTAAAAATACAAAAAATTAGCCGGGCGTGGTGGTGCGCGCCTGTAGTCCCAGCTCCTCGGAGGCTGAGGCAGGAGAATGGCGTGAACCTGGGAGGCGGAGCTTGCAGTGAGCCGAGATCCGGCCACTGCACTCCAGCCTGGGAGACAGAGCGAGACTCTGTCTCAAAAAAAAACAAAAACAAAAAAACAAAAAAACATAAAAATACAAAAATTAGCCAAGTGTGGTGGCACGCACCTGTAGTCCCAGCTACTTGAGAGGGTGAGGCAGAAGAATCACTTGAACCCAAGAAATGGAGGTTGCAGTGAGTCGAAATCGCACCACTGCACTCCAAAAACAAAACAAAACAAATAAAATTGTATGTTAAAGAAGTACTAAAACAGTAAGAGGGAATACTTTTGAAGGATTTATTATTTATTATATTATCATGGTGATGACTACTATTAATATACTATTAAAGGTTGCCAAATCCTACTTTGTCTGGGTCTGGATTTATAATTAAAATTTGCACCCATTAAAAGCAAAACGGCCGGGCGCGGTGGCTCAAGCCTGTAATCCCAGCACTTTGGGAGGCCGAGACGGGCGGATCACGAGGTCAGGAGATCGAGACCATCCTGGCTAACACGGTGAAACCCTGTCTCTACTAAAAAATACAAAAAAAAAACTAGCCGGGCGAGGTGGCGGGCGCCTGTAGTCCCGGCTACTCGGGAGGCTGAGGCAGGAGAATGGCGGGAACCCGGGAGGCGGAGCTTGCAGTGAGCTGAGATCCGGCCACAGCACTCCAGCCTGGGTGACAGAGCGAGACTCCGTCTCAAAAAAAAAAAAAAAAAAAGGCCGGGCGCGGTGGCTCAAGCCTGTAATCCCAGCACTTTGGGAGGCCGAGGCGGGTGGATCACGAGGTCAGGAGATCGAGACCATCCTGGCTAACATGGTGAAACCCCGTCTCTACTAAAAATACAAAAAACTAGCCGGGCGTGGTGGCGGGCGCCTGTAGTCCCAGCTACTCGGAGGCTGAGGCAGGAGAATGGCGTGAACCTGGGAGGCGGAGCTTGCAGTGAGCCGAGATCGCGCCACTGCACTCCAGCCTGGGTGACACAGCGCGAGACTCCGTCTCAAAAAAAAAAAAAAAAAAAAAAAAAAAAAAAAAAAAAAGCAAAACGGCATCTCACTTTGTATTCAATTCCTTTCAAAATGAAGGTCTTAATTTGCTTTAATCCTTTAATGCCTTGCCTTCAGCCAAACTATTCAGTATTATTAATGCTGCTACTTTTGCTGTCATTTTGTTATTATTAGAAACAAATCTAATGTTTTTTCTCCCTTTTGAGGCTAATGTAATTTTCTTCCAGGTTGCATCAATAGGTTTAAAGCACTAGGGAAAAGGTTAAAAATGGAGTAGTAGTATAGATCTTCCAGGAAGAGAGAAAAAGAGAAAAGAGGAGGCAAAAACAAAGAACACATAAGGACACAGTGATACTGTTGGGTTTAAGCAAAAATCATAGAGCTGTTCAGACATTGAGTTACCTAAGTTTAAACTGCAGTCAGAACTCAAAGAAAATAATCCCTGGGCTCAAAAGGCAATATCATGTAACTACTAAAGTATACACTCTGAAGCCAGGCTGGCTGGATCTTGAATCCTGATCTGCCATTTATTAGCTGTGTGATACTAAGAAATTTACTCTACCAATTTGTGCTCAAGTTTCCTCATGAAAAATAAGGATAATAATAGTACTTACCTTATAGGACATTGCAAGGATTAAATGAGTTATGTAAACATTTAAACACATAGTAAGTACTCTATAATCATTAGCCATTATCATTTGGACAACAACTTGTGAAGTCATAATCAAGTGCTATCTGCTTTATTTGTTTCTTATTTGTTCAACAGAAAACGACCGGATGTTGTAACAAGAACTGACTGGCTTGCTCTGGTCATATGGGAAGGAACTTACAACAGACCGGTCTTGGAAAAATATTACAAGAGGCTGAACATTACCATAGGGTTGACTGTATTTGATGCTGAAAAGTAGGTGCTACTAATAGTCATTCTTTTTTATTTTGGAAAAATATGGATGAGTACCCATGGATTTTCTACATCTAAAGATCTACTCATAATCCTAATCATTACTTCTGGTTGTCCTGTATAATTATTTACAGTGATTATTTTCTCCAGCCTTGGCTGAGTCCTTAAAACCACTTGAGCAGTCTTTTCATTAATATCCATTTAACTCTCTACTCTTTTTTCACAACAAACTTTATGATTTTTTTCAGGTCCCCAAACATATTACATTCTCTTTCACTAACCAATGCAATTGAAGCTACAGACCAACTTCTCTATACTTACCTTACTTAATGTCATTGACACATACGTGAGACAGCATGTTCAAATGGCATGTTCAAATGGCACATACTCTCCTGACAGTTTTTAGCAAAATAAATTTTTTTATGTTTCACAAATTTATAAATCAGTACCTGAAAGATTCATAAAATCTGCTAATAAGTACTTTATGACTGGCAACAATGTTATCCTTTATATCTTGTTGGATGACATCAACAAGCTACCTCGAATAGAGTTAGGTCCTCTTCAAACATGCAAAATATTTACCGTAGCATAATATCACATATGGCAAGACTTTAATTACATATACATGAAGAACTTAAATGAGTACCTCACAGATTACATCCAGCATGAAGTCGACTTTCTCTCCACTATCTCTGTAAACCAGATCTTCAAGAATGACTTTGGAGTAGAAACCCTGGGCACATATGTAGCTCGACTCCATGCATGGCGGTGTTTTAAAAATGCTAAAGATTTCCCTTATGAGAAAAGACTTAAATCATCAGCTTTCATCCCCTTCAGACAAGGAGATTTCTATTGCCATAGTGCAATTTTTGGTGGCACACTCCATGAGGTTGTAATCTTCATTAAAGAATATCAGAAAGGAATTGTTCAGGACACCACAAATAAATTTAACAGCCTATATGAAAGCTACCTAAACAAATATTTTCTTGTCAATAAACCTACTAAGCTGTTATCACAAGAATATAATTGGGATACAAAGTTTAGAACCCCTCTACAAATTAAAAATGTTAAGATAGCATGACAGTCAAAAAGGTGATGGTTATACCACTAGGTTTATGAATTAACAAAGGCATCACAATAATTTCTCAAGTATAAAATTCATGAAAGTTTTTAGCTTTTTAGGAACTTACAAAAATGTACTATCTTCCAAAATAAATTATGTTTCTCTTTGCAATTTTGAACCATCTAAATCTACCTATACTGGATAAAGAATAAATGGATGATAATTTAATGTTATTACTTATACAATGTGATATTATATATTATTATAAATAATGTGGAAATACTTTGGAGGCATAAAATTTTCTTATGATGAAACACACCCAGACTCTAGCTCAGAAACATATATATGTGTGTGTACATATATATGAGTATATACATGTGTGTATATATGTATGTATACACATACACGTATATATATAAAACACATCTATACATATATAAGTATATATGTATATATACGGGTGTGTATATATATGTGTGTGTCTATATATACACACACACATACACATACACTCATGCACAAAAACATGCACAGAGACTATGTCAAAGGGATATATATAAAAGGAGAAAAATGAATATTCATCAACTCATTCATCAGATATTTACTACATTTTTCAGTGTTTGAACATAAATTGTGATTAATCTCAATTAGTATTCAATCTGTCTAGCATCTGATTGAACTTAGGTGAACTAGAGATATCTTAATCAAATATATATCTTACTTTTATTGATACAAAGAGATGTTGAGTTCATATTTTTAAAAATGCTATGGGACTGGATTTTTTAAAAATAGATATTTACTGAGCTCCATAGTAAATGTACTCTTTTGGGTGCAGTCAGTTATAAAAAATGTTAAAAACCATAATTTGTCGGGCCGAGTGTGATGGCTTATGCCTGTAGTACTTTGGGAGGCTGAGGTGGGCAGATCACTTGAGCCCAGGAGTTGAAAACCAGCCTAGGCAACATGGTGATACCCCATCTCTACAAAATACACAACAATTAGCTGGTCATGGTGGCATGCACTTGTGGTCCCAGCTACTCAGGAGGCTGAGGTAAGATAACCGATTGAGCCCAGGAGGTCAAGGCTGCAGTAAGCCTTACTCAAGCCACTGCACTCCAGCCTAAGTGACAGAGTGAGACCCTGTCTCAAATAATAATAATAATAATTTATCCTCAAAGAGCCTACAGTCTAGCAAGGAAGAGAAGACTATTCACAAATACTTCTTTTGCAAGTTTAAAAGTGCTCAAAATCACAAGGAAGACATAGCTAAAATGCTATGATGGTTCAGGAAAGGAAGCACTTGCCTCTATAAGAATAGGTAATCATACTAACTTTTTCATAAATTTAGTGAGGCATCATAGCATAGATATAAGAAGGCTAGGCACAGTGGCTCGTGCCTGTAATCCCAGCACTTTGGGAGGCTGAGATGGGAGGATCCCTTGAACCCAGGAGTTGGAGACAAGCTGAAGCAACATAGTGAGATCCCCAATCTCTACAAAAAACAAACAAAAAAAGTAGCTGGGTGTGGTGGCATGCACCTGTAGTCCTGGCTATTCAGGAGGTTGAAGTGGGAGGATTGCTTAAGCTCAGGAGACTGAGGCTGCAGTGTGCTGTGATCATGCTACTGCACTCCAACCTGGATGACAGCGTGAGACTTTGTCTCAAAAAAAGAAAAAAGGCTCGCGCCTGTAATCCCAGCACTTTGGGAGGCTAAGGTGGGCAGATCACTTGAGATCAAGAGTTCGAGACCAACCTGACCAACATGGTGAAACCCCTTCTCTACTAAAAATACAAAAATTAACTGGGTGTGGTGGTGTGTGCCTATAATCCCAGCTACTTCAGGAGGCTGAGGCAGGAGTATAACTTGAACCTGGGAGATAGAGGTAGCAGTGAGCTGAGATCATGCCAATGCATTCCAGCCTGGGTGACAGAGAGAGAGAGAGAGAGAGAGAGAGAGAGAGAGGGAGGAGGGAGGGAGGGAGGGAGGAAGGAAGGAGAGAAAGAAAGAAAGAAGGAAAGAGAGAAAGAAAGAAAGAAAGAAAGAAAGAAAGAAAGAAAGAAAGAAAGAAAGAAAGAAAGAAAGAAAGAAAGAAGAAAGAGAAAGAAATTTTTTAAGAACTGGAGGTTCTAAAGTCACAATTAGTTATATTTTAATCCCCTTTAATGAGAGAAAAAATGGAAAAAAAAACTGAGGTTTAGTAAGTATTCTACAAATGATAAGTATTATTGGCCATTAAAACACTAAAATTGTAAGGAATATTGATAATGACTGTGGCAGACTCTACTATGGTCCTTAATGATCCACTTCTGGTATTCATGTCCTTGTGTAATCTACTTCCCCCACTCTCTAACCTTGAGTGTGAGCTGAATGTAGTGATTTGCTTCCAAGCAAGAGAATATGACAGAGGTAATGAGATGTCATTTTTATTGTTAGGTTACATAAGATTGTGACTTCTGTCTTGCTACTGGACTTGCTTGCTTGCTGCTTTGGATGTAGCAAGTTGCCATGTTGGACTGCTTCAGCAAGAAACTGAGGGCAGCCTCTAGCTGACAGCCAGAAAGGAACTGAGGCCCTTAGTCCAACAACCTTCAGAAACTGAATACATCTAACAACCACATCAGGGCACTTGAAAGCAGATCTTTCTCCAGTTGAGTATTCAGATGAGACCTCACTGGCAGCCAACATCATGATTATGGCTTCGTGAGAGACCCAGAAGCAGAAGATCTAGCCAAGCCATGCTGATTCCTGACCCGGAGTAACCCACACCCACCGTTCCCTGACACTCTCCCTCCAACATCAGTGGCAGAAGGCACCCAGGTAGATGCTTCCTACCTCAGCAGCAGTAGCAGAGATGCAGTAAGGAAGCTCATCAGCACCAAGTGACCTGATGAGCAGGCCCCGAGAATTACCGTCTATCCATAGCCCCAGCATCCTCCACCCACAAGCTGGCACTGGGGAGGGCAGGAAAGCACCTTCCATGCCCTCAGGTAACACCAGCAGGGATCAAGCAAGAGCCCCACTGGCACTGGCCAGCCCACAGGTCAGGTTCAGGGAAGCACTCACTGACCCATGGCCTGGCATCTCCCACACTTCACCCAGTGGAACCAGGCCTGCGAAAGGCACTCACCCCCGCAGGAAGCATCAGCAGAATCAAGCAGGAGCTTCAGTTGTACCAAGTGAACAAAGAAGACTCGAATAGCTCTGTATTGGCTCTGAAACCTATATTGCCATTGCAACCACAGCCTCAAAAGTAGGCAAGGAACGATGCACTGTACTAGTCAGGGTGCCCTAATGAAACAGCCAATAGGATGGAGACACATATATACAGTCAGCCTTCCATATCCCCAAGTTCTAAATCTGCAGATTCAACCCACCAAGGGTCAAAAATACTCAGAAAAAAAAAAAAATTATCCTGAATAAGTAGACTTCTTTTTCTGGTCATTATTTCCTAAAGCATACAACATAACAATTATTTACGTAGTGTTTATATTGTGTTAGGTATTATAAGTAACCTAGAGATGATTTAAAGTATACAGCAGGGTGTGTGTAGGTTACATGCAAATACTATACCATTTTATATAAGGAACTTGAACATCCGTAGATTTTGGTATCTACAGGGGTCCTCGAACAAATCCCTCACGGATACTGAGAACGACTGGGGTGTGTGTGTGTGTGTGTGTGTGTGTGTGTGTGTGTAGTGATAACACAGAAAGGAAGAGAAAATTTATTACAGGAATTGGCTCACACTGTTGAGACTGAGAAGTCCCACACTCTGCCATCTGCAAGCTGGAGAACCAGGAAAGCTGGTGGTGTAATTCAGTTCAAACACTAAGTCCTGAGCACCTGGAGTGCCAGTGTCTGAGGGCAGGGGAAGATGGATGCCCCCAGCTGAAAGAGGTAGCAAATTCACCCTCTATCTACCCTTTTGATCTACTCAGACACTCAATAAATTGGATGATGCCCACTCACATTGGTGACAGCAGATCTTCTTTACTCAGGCTCACTGATCCAAATGCTAATCTCTTCCAGAAACACCTTCATAGACACACCCATAAATAATGTTTTATCAGCTACCTAGGCATCCCTTAACTCATTCAAGTTTGTACATAAAATTGACTATCACAGATTATGTATGATTCCATTTACATGACATTTCGGAAAAGGCAAAACTATAGAGATGGTAAACAGATCAGTGATTGCCAGGATCTTGGGGAAGAGAGGGCTAAGTGAAGCCCAGGGGATTTTTCAAGATAGTGAAACTAATCTGTATGGTTCTGTAGTGGTTGATACATATCACTATGCATATGTCAAAGCCCATAGAACTTTACAGCACCAACCACATCTTAATGTATGCAAATTTTTGAAAAATCATATAGGGGGTCAGGAGATCACAGGGCAGAATATAGATTGTGACAAAAATAATCTAAATGTATTACAAATGCATGAAATGATCTCACTGAAGAGGTTGTGAGGAAAACATCCTGACCTAACTTTGGAAATGAGTGGAGACTGTAAGACTAAAAAGGAACTGTACATAAGCGCTGGACTCTAGTTGGTCAAATTGTTGTTTCCATGGGGGTACAGGTTAATAATTCTGAAACCACCATACATGGACATACTGGAATTGAACAGTTAAGTAAATGGATGGTGGATGGTGGGAGCCATGTTTCTTACTGTTGGAATGTGAGGTTACAGACAAACCAGAGGAGGAGGCCAGAATGATCCATGTGGTAATGAATGAGAGTTGGAGACATCAGTATGAACTCATGTTTAGCTTAATATCAATACAAATGAATACATGTAGAAATGTTTATAAACATATGTGTATATACACAGGTTAATAGAAATATATATTTCCTTGTTCTGTCAGCTGAGAGGGGCTTAGAAACAATGACACTCCAGTAGCAACAAATAGACCTAGAACCAAAATGTTGGTTTTTAATACCATTCTCCAATAAAAGGAACCAGAGCTCCTTGGAGAAATGGCTGATTCCAGAGGATGGGTATGGCATATGTACAAAAGGGGGACATATTCTCATACCGTTTCTGTACATTTTCCCTACCCATGCCAATGATCCCAAGATTATCCTGGAGTATACTCTAGTCCCAGAAGTAAGGAAGTGCTCAAAAAGAACACAATGATAAGGGTATGTCAAAGGCAAAAAAAAGCCAACTAAAAGAGCTTCCAATGGAAAAATTTGAGCAACAAAATAAATAATGTAGAACTGAATTCTAACCCAAAATATTAAACAAATATCCATGAGTCCACACAGATATGAATAAATGAATGATCGCAAAAGAATTCCAAATAATTGATGTAAATACTTACCCTCAAGGAGGTAGAGAATAATTTCCCATCCTTCTGGCTTCGTAAGTGTGGGCTGAACATAATGACTTCTGTCCAAAGAGAATAATATAGAAGCGGGGAGGAAGAGAGTAACTTTACCGTGGAGAAACTTGACAAAAACTACCTTAGCCAAGTGATTAAGGTTAACATCAATGGTGATAAGCCATGTTGATAACTTGTGTCCTTTATATGACGTGATGAGAATGGCACTGTTAATGGGTTAAATTGTGTCCCCCAAAAAAGATGTGCTGAAGTTCTTTTTTCCCCCAATTTAGAAAGTTTATTTTCCCAAGATTAAGGATGCACTTGCGACACCGCCTCAGGAGGTCCTGTCGACATGTGTTCAAGGTAGTTGCAGCACAGCTTAGTTTTATACATTTTAGGGAGACATGAGACATTAATCAACATGTGCAAGATGTACATTGGTTCGGTCTGAAAAGGCAGGACAACTCAAAGGGGCAGGAAGGAGGGCGGCTTTCAGGTCATAGGTAGATATGAGAGAAAAGGCTATACTCTTTTGAGCCTGATTAGCCTTTCACTGAATACACAATTTACATGTGAGAGGAGGGTAGAGGAATAACCTCTTATGCCTTAGTCTGCCTTAGTGAATCTACATTTTTACATAAACAACAGGGCAGAGGAAGCAATCAGGTAAGTGTTTGTCTCAGATGAGCAGAGGGATCACTTTGAGTTCTGTCTTTGGCCTGCACCTGTGAAGATAAGTTACCGATTTACTTTGCCAGGGTGAAATTCCACAGAACTGTTTTAGGGTAAAGATCTTGAGGCCCACAAGAAATTTCCTTGTGGATAAACTGTGAGGGAGGTATGTAGTTTTTTTTTTTTTTTTTAAATCTTTGCAGGTATCTTATTTAGGAATAAAATGGGAGGCAAGTTTGCCTAACACAGTTCCCAGCTTGACTTTTCCCTTTGGCTTACTGATTTTGGGGTCCTGAGACTTATTTTTTCTTTCAAATTTCCACTCTTTTCTTTTTAAAATCTTTCAGAGAAAGCATTTTAGAAGAAAATGAGTCTCTGTTCTCAAGTTTCGTCCACTCCAATCCTTGTGAATGGAACCTTATTTGCAGATAGTCTTTGCAGTTACAATTAGTTAAGGTGAGGTGATTAAGGTGGGCCTTAATCCAACATGACTAGTGTCTTTTATAAGAAGAGGGAAATTTTGACAGTCACACAGAGAGGATAGCTAGGCAAAGACAGAGGCAGAAATCAGAATGATGTATTTATAAGCTAAGGAACAACAAAAATTGACAGTCATCACCAGAAGCTAGGAGAGAGGTGTGGAATAGATTCTTCCTCACAGTCGTCAGAAGAAACCAACCTGGTTAACAGTTTTGGACTTCTGGCCTCCAGAACTGTGAGAAAGAATAAATTTCTGCTATTTGAAAGTCACACATTTTGTGGCACTTTGTTGTGACAGTCTCAGGAGTCTACTATAGGCAATTTATCTTTGTGGTCTTCCACCCAAAAACCCATAACTTTAGTGTGTTCATGATAAGCACATCGGACAAATCCCAACTGAGGGACATTCCATATGCCCTCAAAACTTTGCAGTTATTAACACTCCTCAAAACTGTCAAAGTCATCATAAACAAGGAAAGTCTGAGAAACTGTCAAAGCCAAGAGGAGTCTCAAGAGATCTGATGACTAAACATAGTGAGGAATCTTGGTTGGGAGCCTGGAACAGAAAAAGGACATTAGGTAAAAACTAAGGAAATCTAAAGTATAGATTATAGTCAATAATATGCACCAATATTGGCTCATTAATTGTGACAAATGTACTATACTAATGTAAGATGTTAATAGGGGAAATTGAGTGTGGGTCATATTAGAACTCTACTATTTTCCCAAATTTTTATAAATCTGAAAGTATTCAAAAACAAGTTTACAAAATGTAAAAAAAATTATTAGCTCATGGGTCATGCAAAAAGAGGCAGACCACAAAGCCATAATTTGTCAATCTCTAATCTAGGCAATAAGATCCAGCTCTTTTACCAATTGAGGATGTCACAGAGCTAACAAGATTATGTAGAATTCCCAACCTAGGATCTAAGAGGATAGAAGCTCAGGGAATAATGAGCCTGTGCCATCTTTACATCCTTTTCCATGGTCTTGCCCCAAATTTCATTAAAATGACAGGGGAAAATTAAAGCATCTACAAGAACAGAGAAAGCATTAGATGAGAGAGGTCATCAATCTTTTTGAAAAACTGCACTAGGAAATACAACCTAAGGCTGAGGACAAAAACAAACTGAAAAAAGCATTTAAAAAAATTTTTCTTTGTGACATCAGAAATCTATCATAACTCTTTGGAATTACTTAGCCAGGAGGGTGAGTAAGCCAGAAACACAGAGGCTCAGGAGGGTTAGCCTGGCATTTGAGATGACCTTTCCCCAGGGTCATCCGCCTATTTAATAAAAGTCCTTTAAGAGAATGAGTGGTGCGTTTGAAAACCTTGAGGGGCCAAGGGGATAAAGAAGGGGGTACAGAGCTCACTGATTTTTTTTTTTTTTTTTTTTTTTGAGACGGAGTCTCGCTCTGTCGCCCAGGCTGGAGTGCAGTGGCCGGATCTCAGCTCACTGCAAGCTCCGCCTCCCGGGTTCACGCCATTCTCCTGCCTCAGCCTCCCGAGTAGCTGGGACTACAGGCGCCTGCCACCTCGCCCGGCTAGTTTTTTGTATTTTTAGTAGAGACGGGGTTTCACCGTGTTAGCCAGGATGGTCTCGATCTCCTGACCTTGTGATCCGCCCATCTCGGCCTCCCAAAGTGCTGGGATTACAGGCTTGAGCCACCGCGCCCGGCCAGAGCTCACTGATTATTAATACTGATATGTTAGGGCTTAGGTCTGACATTTTTTCTTTTCTGTTTGTTCCCTTTGTTTTTTTTTGTTTTTGTTTTTGTTTTTGTTTCCTCTGTTTCTCTTTTCTTGCCTTTCTGTGGGTTACTTGAATATTTTTCAGAATTCCATTTTGATTTATTGATAGTGTTTTCAAGTGTATCTCTTCATATAGATTTTTTAAGTGATTTCTCTAGGTATTACATTGTACATACTTTTTATTGTACCAAGGACATTTCTTTTTTCTTTTTCTTCATTTTTGTCCTGATCTCGTTGGCAGGAAATTTTCTTTCATCCTAGTATGCTAAGAATTTTTATCATGAATATTTGGTAAATTTCATTAAACTGTGTGTCCATGGAGATGATCAAATAACTTTTTCCAGTATTTCTTAATAAAGTGAATTATATTGATTGGTTTTATTAATCAAAATTAAGCTTTCATTTCTGAAATAAATTCAAATTAGCCAAGTTCTATTAGAAGAGCCAAAATATTAATAAAAAATTGTTACAATACCAAGTTCTGGCAAGATGCAGAGAAACAACATTTCTCATCCCACCATTACTGATAATGAAATGGTATAGCCACTCTGAAAAATATTTTGGCAGTTTCTTAAAAAACTAAATATATACAACCATGCAACCCAGGAATTGCACTTTTAGTATTTGTCCTAGAGAAATCTTATGTCCATATAAAACCCTGCACACCAATGCTCATGGCTCTTTATTTGTAATAGCCAGAAACTGGAAACAACCAAAATGTCCTTCAATGGGTGAATGGTTACACAAACTGGTATACTCACACCATGGAATACAACTCAGCAAAGAAAGGAACTCAGATAGACCAAAAAGGCATCTTGTTGAGTGAAGAAAGATCGTTTCAAAAGGTTACATACTGTACGATTCCATCTATATAACATTTTTGAAATGACAAAATTAGAGAGGTGAACAGATAAATGGTTGCCAGGGGTTGGTGATGGTAGAAGTGAGGGGAGTAAGGTGAACTATAAAGATATCTTTGTGTTATAGCACAGCATAAGGAATATCTTTGTGAGGATGGAATAGTTCTGCATCTTTTTTTTTTTTTTTTAACAGAATGTGGCTCCATCACCCAGGCTGGAGTGCAGTGGCATGATCTCGGCTCACTACAACCTCCACCTCCCAGGTTCAAGCAATTCTCATTCCTCAGCCTCCCAAGTAGCTGGAACTACAAGCACGTACCACCACACCCAGCTAATTTTTGTATTTTTAGTAGAGATGGGGTTTTACCATGTTGGCCAGGCTGGTCTTCAACTCCTGGCCTCAAGTGATCCGCTCATCTCAGCCTCCCAAAGTGCTGGGATTACAAGTGTGAGCCACTGCTCCCAGCCTAGTTCAGGATCTTGACTGTGGTATTGGTACAGGAATCTATATGTGTGATAAAATGGCATACTACTATACACACACATTATACTAATGCTACTTTCTTGGTTTTTATACTGTACTATAGTTACACAAGAATGCAACTATTGGGGTAACTGGTGAAGGCTAATAGAACTCTCTGAATCATCTTTGTAACTTCCTGTAAACACATAATTATTTCAAACTAATTTTAAAAAAATATGTACCCTCAATGAGGTCTTGCATGTCTACCATTTTTTTTAAATTCCAGTAGTCCGTACCCTCCTTAACCTTTCCCTAGTTATTTTTCTTCATAGGCCTTAATCCCTTCTAAGGTACTAAAATATTATGTAATTTACCTATTTTATTTATTTATTATCTATCTCCCTGACCAGAATGTAAGCTTCATGAGAGCAGGATTTCCTGTCTGTTCACTGATGTATCCTCAATACATAGTAGGTGCTCAAAATATGTATTGAATGAATGAGTAATGTTTAGCAAAAACATTAATTGAGTAATATGTAGTTGAGTAATATGTAGCAAACCGACTAGTTATGGCTGGGCATAGTGGCTCACACCTGTAATTCCAGCACTTTGAAAGGCTGAGGCAGGAGGATCATTTGAGTCCAGAAGTTTGAGACCAGCCTGGGCAACATAGTGGGACCTTGTTTCTACCAGAAAAATGTGAAAATTAGCTGAGCGTGGTGGTGTACATCTGTAGTCCCAGCTACTCAGGAGGCTGAGGTGGGAGAATCACTTGAACCCAGGGCATCAAGACTACAGTGAGGTGCTATTGTGCACTCACTGCACTCTAGCCTGGGTGATAAAGTGAGACCCTGTCTCAAACAAACAAACAAACAAAACCCAACTAGTTATCTAGGCCAAGGTCTAGAGCATCATCAGTGCCCAGAAAAGAAGAAAGACTGACAATGTTCTATTTCTTTGCTAGCAGTGGTTTCTATTTAAAAAGACTAATAAAATTGACAAACCACTGGCAAAATTAGACAAGAAAAAAAGAAAGCACAAGTAACAGTATCATATAGAAAAGGGGAGCTACTGTTACCAATAATACAGATATTTAAAAGCTAACAAAGCATATTATAAGCAAGTTTAATAAATTTGAATATATGGATGAAATAGAAATTATTTTAGAAAAATATAAAATTATCAATGATATAAGAAGAAAATTGTCCCACAAAATAACACTAGGCCCTTACCTCAGACCGTTTACAAAAGTTAACTCAAAATGGATAAAAAATCTAAACATAAGAGCTAAAACTATGAAACTCTTAGACTAAAATATAGGAATAAATCATTATCTTGGATTTAGCAAAGATTTATTTCTTTAAAAAGAATTTTTTTTTAGAGACAAAGTTTCACTATGCTGTTTCACTATAATACACTGTTTCACTATACTACAGTATTAAAACCTCAAACTCCTGGGCTCAAGGGATCCTCCCGCCTCAGCCTCCCAAGAACTGGGACAACAAGCATGCACTACCATGCACAGCTGGCAATGGTTTCTTAGATATGACACCAAAAGCACAATCAAAAGAAAAAAATAAATTAGAATTCAACAAAATACAAAACTTTAGTGTATCAAAGAATACTATCAACAAAGTGGAAAGACAAACCATAAAATGGGAGAAAATACTTGCAAATAATTTATCTGATGAGTAAGGTATGTAGAATACATAAAGAACTCACACAACTCAACAAACTGCTTCCCACAGTAGCTGAACTAATTTACTTTCCCACCAATAGTGTATAAGTTTTCCTTTTCTCTGCAGACTTGCCAGCATCTATTTATTTTTATTTTTTAATAATAGCCAGCCAGGCGCGGTGGCTCACAACTGTAATCCCGGCACTTTGGGAGGCTGAGGCGGGTGGATCAGGAGATGAAGAGATGGAGACATCCTGGCCAACAAGGTGAAACCCCATCTCTACTAAAAATACAAAAATTAGCTGAGCATGGAGGGGTGTGCCTGTAGACCCAGCTACACAAGAGGCTGAGGCAGGAGAATCTCTTGAACCGGGAGGTGGAGGTTGCAGTGAGCTACTCGGGAGGCTGAGGCAGGAGAATGGCGTGAACCCGGAAGGCGGAACTTACAGTGAGCCGAGATCACGCCACTGCACTCCAGCCTGGCAACAGAGCAAGATTTCATCTAAAATATGATACAATAAAAATAAAATAAAATAAATAATAATAATAGCCATTCTAACTGGTATGAGATAGTATCTCATTATGGTTTTGATTTGCATTTCTCTGACAATTAGTGATGCGGAGCATTTTTTCACGTATTTGTTGCCCTCCTGTATATCTTCTTTTGAGAAGTGTCTGTTCATGTCTTTTGCTCACTTTTTAAATGGTGTTATTGGTTTTTTGCTTGTTGATTTGTTTAGGTTCCTTATAGCTCTAGATATTAGACTTTTGTCAGATGCAGTTTGCAAACGTTTTCTCCTATTCTGTAGGTTGTTTACGCTGTTGATAATTACTTTAATTGGTAGCTTTAATTGGAAGCTTGTTACTTTAATTAGGTACCACTGGTCAATTTGTTTCTGTTGCAATTGCTTTTGAGGACTCAGTTATGAATTATTTCCCAAGGCTGATGTCCAGAATGGGTTTCTTAGGTTTTCTTCTAGGATTCTTATAGTTTGAAGTCTTACATTTAAATATTTAATTCATCTTGAGTTAATTTTTGTATTTGGTGAAAGGTAGGGGTCCAGTTTCAGTTTTCTGCATATGGCTAGCCAGTTATCCCAGCACCATTTATTGAATAGATAGTCCTTTCCCCGTTGTTTATTTTTTTGCTGACTTTGTTAAAGATCAGGTGGGTGTTGGTGTGTGGCTTTACTTCTGTGTTCTCTATTCTGTTTTATTGGTCTATGCGTCTGTTTTTGTCCTAGTACCATGTTGTTTTGATATTGTAGCCTTGTAGTATAGTTTGAACTTGGTGATGTGATGCCTCCAGCTTTGTTGTTGTTGTTGTTGTTGTTGTTGTTTTTTTTTGCAGTGGCCGGATCTCAGCTCACTGCAAGCTCCGCCTCCCGGGTTCATGCCATTCTCCTGCCTCAGCCTCCCAAGTAGCTGGGACTACAGGCGTCCGCCACATCACCCGGCTAGTTTTTTGTATTTTTTAGTAGAGACGGGGTTTCACCATGTTAGCCAGGATGGTCTCGATCTCCTGACCTCGTGATCCACCCGTCTCGGCCTCCCAAAGTGCTGGGATTACAGGCTTGAGCCACTGCGCCCGGCCGCTTTGTTGTTTTTGCTTAGGATTGCTTTGGCTATCCAGACTCTTTTTTGGTTCCCTATGAATTTTAGAATACTTTTTTCTAGTTCTGTGAGAAATAATATTGGTAGCTTGATAAGAATAGCATTGAATCTGTAGATTGCTTTTAGCCATTTTAATGGTATCGATTCTTCTAATCCATGAGCATGGACTGTTTTTCCATTTCTTTGGCCATGTATGGGTTTTTCAGCAGTGTTTCGTAGTTCTTGGAGAGATCTTTCACCTCCGTCATTACTTGTATTCTTAGGGTTTTTTTGTTTGTTTGTTTTTGGCTTTTTGCAGCATTGTAAATGGGATTGCATTCGTTTGGCTCTCAGCTTGAATGTTACTGGGGTATAGAAATATTACTGCTTTTTGTACATTGATTTTGTATCTGGAAATTTTGTTGAAGTTGTTTATCAGTTCTAGGAGACTTTTGGCAGTCTTTAGGGTTTTCTATGTATAGATTCCTACCATCAGCAAAGAGAGATAGTTTGACTTCTTCTTTTCCTATTTGGATGTATTTTCTTTCTTTCTTTTGCCTGATTGCTCTGGCAAGGACTTTCATTACTGTGTTGAATAGGAGTGGTAAGAGTGGGCATTCTTGTCTTGCTCCAGTTCTCCAGGGTAATGCTTCCAGTTTTTGCCCCTTCAGTATGATGTTGGCTGGTTTATCATAGATGGCTCTTATTTTGAGGTATGTTCCTTAGGTGACTATTTTTTTTAAAGGGCTTGTATCATAAAGGGATGTTGAATTTTATAAAAAGCTTTTTCTGTGTCTATTGAGAAGATCATATGGTTTTTGTTTTTAATTCTGTTTATGCGGTGAATCACATTTATTGATTTGTGTATGTTGAACCAACCTTGCACCCCAGGAATGAAACCAACTTGATCATGATGAATTAACTTTTTAATGTGCTTCTGGATTCAGTTTACTAGTATTTTGTTAGGATTTTTGCATATACAGTCATCAGGGATGTTGGCCTGTAGTTTTCTTTTATCATTGTGTCTTTGCCAGATTTTGGTATCCAGGTGATGCTGGCTTTATACAATGAGTTGGGGAGGCATCCTTCCTCCTCGAATTTTTTTAATAGTTTCAGTAGAATTGGTACCAGTTCTTCACCACATTAAGAGATTCAAGCAGAAAAAAAGTTATAGTATTTCTATATAGATGCAAAATTTCTAAAGCATTTGATAAAACTTAATATCCATTCATTATTTTTAAACGTTTAAAAAAAAAGAAATAGAACGAAAGTTCCTAATCTAATAAAAAGCATCTGTAGAAAAACAAAGAAAATTAGTGTTTTGGTTTTTTTTTTTTTTTTTTGAGACGGAGTCTTGCTCTGTCACCCAGGCTGGAATGCAGTGGCCGGATCTCGGCTCACTGCAATCTCCGCCTCCCGGGTTCACGCCATTCTCCTGCCTCAGCCTCCCGAGTAGCTGGGACTACAGGCGCCCGCCACCTCGCCTGGCTAGTTTTTTGTATTTTTTAGTGGAGATGGGGTTTCACGGTGTTAGCCAGGATGGTCTCGATCTCCTGACCTCGTGATCCGCCCGTCTTGGCCTCCCAAAGTGCTGGGATTACAGGCTTGAGCCACCTCGCCTGGCTGAAAATTAGTGTTTTATGTCAATAGTTTTTCCTCTAAAGTCAGGAACAATTAAAGTCTGCCTAATATCGCCATTTCTATTCTATGTTATACTAGAGTTTCTAACTAGTACATGAAGGATAAGAAAAATAAATTAATGGTATAGTTATCTACAGACAATAAATTGTATATGTAGGAAAAAGAGATTTATTCAAATTATAAGAGCATTTAACAAAATTCCTAGATGAATAATCAGTATGACAAAAGTAGTTATATTTCTAAACACCAGTCATAAATTGTTAGCAAATAATTTTTTAAAGATGCCTTTTTAGCCTTAAAAAAATCAAGTATCTACAAATAAATGTACCAAAAGATATATAAGACTTTTATATCTGTTGAAAGACACTAAGGAAGACTGAAGTAAATAGTGAATTGGAAGGCTCAATAGTATAAAAACGTCAGTTCATTCTAGAATGATTTAATGATTCAGTTCAACCCCAATAAATATTCTCAATAGGGTTTTTTGGACAGAATTTGACAGACTGATTTTAAACTTTATGGAAAATTTAAAGGCCAAGAACCCAAACATTCTTTTAAAAAATAAGGTGGGAGTTCTTGTTGTACTAAATATTAATAATGATTATAAAGTAAAATCATAAAGACAATATGATATTGTCACAGAAATTGACAAATAAATCAAGGGAGCATAACCGAGATTATGCAATGACTCACACATAAATGGACACTTCATATATAACAGTAACGGCACTGCAGAGTCCTAAAGAAAAAAGATAATCTTTTCAGTAAATGGTGCTTTGAAAACAGAACATTCACATAGGGAAAAAAATGAAATGTACTCTTTCATCAATGAGTTCAGGGTTCTTTCAGTTTTGTTCACAGCTGTAACCCCAATGCCTAGAAATGTAACTGGAATATAGAAGGTACACATACTCAGTATTTGTGAAGTGAATGAATGAATGAATGAACGAATAAATGACGACTTTGGAAACAGCTCAAGTTTTTAATTCACCTACCTTCTTTTAAACAGCTAACTAGGAAAAAGTACATGAGAATAACCACTAGATGGTGCAACATAACAAAGAAAGTAATCAACACATTTCCTTCTGAAAGGAATTGCTTCAAGAAAAGCCTGCTGATGTCACCTTTGCTGTAATAACTAGTATTTCACTGATTTATGCCCCACTGCACAGATGTTATTCTGCTCTGCTAAGTATTTTAGTTCTTCTTGTACCAGTACAGGTTACCAGTTCCTCCTTCTCCCTTTCCCCACCCTCTCCATCCTTTGCAACTCCCCCAACCTGTATTTAACTGAATTTCCCAATGTACTAAAGCCCTCAGGTTTCCAGAGCTGTGGAGTAGTCCATGGTGAGAAAGAATCTGTCCCCTCTGAGTTACACTCTGTTAAACGGGGTCACAGATTAGTGAAACAGTTCTTTCGTATTTTACTTCCAACTCCCTTTCTCCGTGGAACCCCATATTGGATCCATTGTGGGGGTAGATTTGAATGGCAAATACCACGCATTATCAAGGACCATCATTTCTTTGCACCACTAAAGGCTCTCTTGACAAGTCATGGTTATCCCAGAAGGTGTTTCAGTGCTTATGCCGATAAGCTCCTATCACTAATCTGTCCACCCGTTCATATTAGGCTAGTGTGACCAATTTGTCCTGGCTTGCTGGGGACTTTCACAGTTTTAGCACTGGAAGTCTCACATCCCAAGAAATCGAAATCCTTTAATCTTGGATAAACCAGAACAGCTGGTCACTCTACACTAGGCCCAGATCTCTCTGAATCCCACTCAAGCTCAAACCAGATTGTGTCACACAAGTATAAAACTTTTAACCACATATATAAATTCTTGTTCTCTCTTCCCACTCCACATATAGTCAGCCACCAAGTCTGTCAATTCCACTTCCTATGTATCATTTAAATTCATTTTCTCCTCTAATTCGCACTACCTTACTTAGCTCATGTCTCATCATTTTATTCAGAATTACTAGGTAATTTTAAATAATAGTTCTACCCCTAGTACTGCTCATCTCCAATTCTCCCTCATGGAATATCTTTCACACCAATGCGATGTGATCACATTACAGCCCTGCCAAAAAAAAAAAAAAAAAAAAATCACTACGTTTCCCTCAGCCTAGGATTTTGTCCACCTTCTTCATATGGTACATAAAGCTCCTTCCAGTATAGCCCTATCTAACATTTCCAATTTTATCTCCCAACACTCCACTCTTCATACTCTTAACCTCTAGTGCTACTTACTACTCAACTGAATTAATTACTGCTCCCAGAACCCACCATGCCCATAGGCCTTTGCTTCCACTGATCTTATTTTCTAGAATGCCCTCTTGCTTTGCTATCTGGTAATTTACCTTTACTCATCAGAACCACCCAAATTGGGAAGGGAAGTTTGCCCAGACCAAGAGATGCTAGTTAGACCAAAAAGAAAGAAATATTCAGACAGCTTACAGGACACATATACGTGTCTTACCATAATACAAGTCCAAAAAGGTTCCTACTTAACAAAATATACTATTTTATATACAACCACATATGAAGGGAAAACAACCAAAGTCACGTCTGGCTGCTATATCAATAGGTAATGTTATGCAGCCTTTGTTCTCCAAGTTCAGGATTATTGTGCCAGTCCTGGGCCTCTTTAGATTTTGCAGGCAACACAAACCACAAGTGGATGCTCTACTCTGATCCGGTTACACCAAGTAACTTGTAAGGCTGCTACTTCTGAATAGTGCCTGAAGCAAGAGAAGGCGCTACAGTGGGTCGAGGCAGTGCCATTCTAGTCTGTCTATCCAGTGGTGCTCCAAGTGTCTGTGGTAAGAATGCTGCACGGCTCTTTTGGCAAGTCTCAACAGGAAAATTACACAACACATAGCTAGCTTACAGAACCATACCCTCCTCTGCTCCCTTAAAGAAGCAGCTCATAGCTCACTATTATGCCCTGGTAGAAACTGTTTAACCGTGGAATTCCTATTACATGACCTAACTATTACATGACATAACTTGCCCATTATAAACAAGACCTAGCTATAATAGTATGCAGCAGCAATCCATTATCAAATAGACATAGTATGTGCAAGAACAGACTTGAGCAAGCTCAGAGCATAAGCAAGTTACACAAGCAGGTGGCCCAGATCCCCACAGTACCTACTTCTGATGCCTTTTGGCCTCTCCCTCAACCGGCACTTGTGGTTTCATGGGGAGTTCCTTATGACCTGTTGAAAGAGGGGGAAAAATACACTTGGGCCTCATCCCTGTCAAAATACTAATGACATTCTTCATAGAAACAAAAAAATCCTAAAATTTATGTAGGACCACAAAAGATCTTGAATAGCCAAGGCAAACACAAGCCAAAAAACAAAGCTGGAGGCATGATACCACCTGACTTCAAAATATACCACAAAGCCATAGTAACCAAAACAGCATGGCACTGATATAAAAACAGACACATAGACCAATGAGACAGAATAGAGAATCCAGAAATTAATCTATGTATCTACAGCCAACTGATTTTTGGCAAAGGGACCAAGAACATACATTGGGGAAAGGACAGTCTCTTCAATAAACAGTGCTGGGCCAGGCATGATGGCTCATGCCTGTAATCACAACACTTTGGGAGGGTGAGCAGGGAGGATTGCTTGCACCCAGAAGTTCAAGACAAGTCTGGGCAACAAAGGGAGACCCCTCTCTACAAACACACAGAATATATATTTTTTAAACAGCCAGGTGTAGTGGCATGCACCAATAGTCCTAGTGACTTGGGAGGCTGAGGTGGGAGGATCCCTTGAGCCTGGGAAGTTGAGGCTGCAGTAAACCATGATTGCACCATTGTACTGCAGTCTGGGTGATAAAGCAAGACCCTGTCTCAAATAAATAAATAAATAAATAGTGCTGGGAAAACTGAATATCTATACACAGAAGAATGAAACTAGGCCCCTATCTCTCACCATACACAAAAATCAACTCAAAATGGATCAAAGACCTAAATGTAAAACAAAAACTATAAAAGTACTAGAAGAAAGCTTTTAGGGGAAATGCTTCAGGACATTGCTCTGGGAAAAGATTTTATGAATAAGACCTCAAAAGCACAGGCAACAAATGCAAAAATAAATGGGATTATATCAAACTAAAAAGCTTCTGCACAGCAAAGAAAACAATCAACACAGTAAAAAGACAACTTACAGAATGAGAGAAAATATCTGCAAACTACTCATCTAACCAGGGATTGATATCCAGAATATACAGGAACTCAAATATCTTAACAGCAAAAAAACAAACAAACAAACAATATGACTAAAAAATGGGCAAGTGATCTGAACATTTTTCGAAAGAAGACATACGAATGACCAACATGTATATGATAAAATGCTCAATATCAATTATCAGGGAAATGTAAATCACAACCACAGTGATATAACATCTCACCACAGTCACGCTGGCTATTATAAAAAAGACAAGGCCGGGCGCGGTGGCTCAAGCCTGTAATCCCAGCACTTTGGGAGGCCGAGACGGGCGGATCACAAGGTCAGGAGATCGAGACCATCCTGGCTAACACGGCGAAACCCCGTCTCTACTAAAAACACAAAAAATTAGCCGGGCGAGGTGGCGGCGCCTGTGGTCCCAGCTACTCGGGAGGCTGAGGCAGGAGAATGGTGTGAACCCGGGAGGCGGAGCTTGCAGTGAGCTGAGATCTGGCCACTGCACTCCAGCCTGGGCGACAGAGCGAGACTCCGTCTCAAAAAAAAAAAAAAAATAAATAAAAAAATAAAAAATAAAAAAGACAAAAAAAAAATGCTGGCAAAGATGCAGACAGAAGGGAACTCTCATACACTTGGTGGGAATGTAAACTAGTACAGCCAGTAGGGAGAATAGTATGGAGGTTCCTCAAAAAACTACAAATAGAGCCACAATATGATTCAGAAATTCCTCTACTGGGTATTTATCCAAAGGAAAGGAAATCAACGTATTGAAAAGAAACCTGCATCCCCATGTTTACTGCAGCACTATTCATGAGAGCCAAGATATGGAACCAATCTACATGTCCAACAACAGATGGATGAATAAGAAAAATGTGAGAGATATATATATACACACACACACACACACACACACACATATATACATACACACACACACAATGGAGTACTATTGAGCCATAATAAAGAATAAAATCCTGTAATTCAGGGCAACATGGATGGAAATGGAGAATATTATGTTAAGTGAAATAAGCCAGGAACAGAAAGTCCAACACTGCATGTTCTCACTCATATGTGGAAGCTAAAAAAAAGTTGATCTCATAGAAGTAAAAAGTAGAACAAAGGATACTAAAGGCTGAGAAGAGTAGGGGGAAAAGGGAGATAGAGATTTGTTAAAGGATACAAATAGATAGGAGAAATAAGTTATAGTGTTCTATGCCACTATAGGATGACTATAATTAATAATATCTTATAGTTTCAAATAGCTAGAAAAAGGATATTGAATGTTCCCAACACAAAGAAATGATAAATGTTTGAGGTAATGGACATGCTAATTACCCTGACCTGATCACTATACATTGTATAAATCACAACATAACTATGTACCTCATAAATATGTACAATTATTATGTATCAATTTAAAATTTTCCAAAAAAAAAATTAAAAACAAATTTAAACCAACTTGGGCCTGGTTCACAGAAGGGTGTCCACATTACAATAGTACCAGTATACTCACTCAGAGATGCCGCTGAAGAGGAATGGTGAAGGAAAACCCTCCCAGAGGGCAGAAGTTTTGGCAGTACACCTTGAAGTCCCCTCAGCCAGGAAGGAGGGATGGCCTGTGGTACACTCATCTGTGGACAGTGAATAATGCTTTGGTCACCTGGTCAGGAAATTGAAAAGAACAAGCCTGGAAGATTGATAACTAGGAAGACTGAAGAAGAGACACATGCACAGATCTTTCAGAATGAGTGCTAAATGTGAAGGAAATTGTGTGAGTGCTTACCAAGGTACATCCACTGTAGAGGAGGCTTCAACAATAGGGGTGAACAAAGTGACTTGTTCTGGGACTATCAGTCAGCATCTTTCCTCATCTTCTGTTTTAATGGGCTTATGTACAAAATGGTCACAGTGGCAGAAATGAAGCACAGACCCAACAAAGTGGACTTCCCCTCACCAAGCTAATCTGTTGGCACTGAGTGCCCAAATTATCAAGAACAGAATCTAAACTGTGAGTCTCCAATATGGCACCATTTCCCAAGGCGATCAGTCAACTGCATGTTGGTACATTGATTATAAACACCCCTTCCATCATGGAAATGTAAGCCATTTGTTTGTGCTAGAATAGACATCTATTCTGTGTATGGATTTGCCTTTCCTGCCCATTGTGTTTCTGCCAACACTACCACATAATTCCTTACTCAATATCATGGTATCCTACTCAACACAGCTTCTAAGGAACACATCTTAGAAGTGTAATTAGAGTTTGCAAATCATAGAAAGAAATAGTCTTACTGCACAACCCACCATCTAGAAATATCTGGCTCAATATAACAATGGAATGGCCTACTACAGACTCAGTTACAACCTGAGCTGAGAAACATTTTGTAAGGTTGGGCCTGTCTGCAAAGAACAATATATACTTTGAGCCATTGACCAATGTATGGCACTATTTCTCCCAAAGCCACAGTACACAAGTCCATAGTCAAGGAGTAGAAGAGAAAGTGGCTTCTCTTACTATTACACTTCTTCACAGAATTCTTCTTCCCATAACTTGAACTCTGCTTTATTCCCAAGACAGAATGTTTCCATTGAATTTCTAACAGCTAAATGGCTGTTTTAGATTCTATATGCAACTGAACCAATGGGCAAAGAAGGGAATTACTAGATGGAGTGACTGATCCTGACAACTAAAGAAACATTGGGTTGCTGCTACAAAGTGAGGCCAGGAAGGACTACATATGGGGATGCTGTCATTCATGGTACATAGCACCCCTATATTCCCATTGCTGATAGTAAAAGTTAATGTGGTAAACTACAATAACCAAGAAAAGACAGGACCACTGAAGATTCAGACCCTTCAGGAATGACAGTTTGGATCACACCACTTGGTAAATGCTAGTTCGGAGTACAGGAAGCATGAAATGAACTGGGGAGGAAGGGACACTAACCACAGGCTCGTGACTAGACAGAAATAAAGACTAATAACTAAGCATTATTTCTTACTTGCTTAATGTATAAATGTGTATTTATGTATTTCTGTATATATTAACATTTTTTTCTTTTCCTTTCCCACTGTAATTTTAAAAATTAATGGCAATTGTTAACTTTACAATTTCATCTTTAGGTTACAGAAGGTTCATAAGGGACTTTACTGAATTGAGGAGTAATTAACACATAATCCAGAGATTAATGTAATTTGGGATCATCTGTTTATGGGAAAGGGTGAGAGTGTCAATTTATTTATTTTTACTTATTTACTTTTTTGAGACCGAGTCTTGTTCTGTCACCCAGGCTGGAGTGCAGTGGTGTGATCTCCACTCACTGCAACCTCCACCTCCCAGGTTCAAGCTATTCTTGTGCCTCAGCCTCCTGAGTAGCTGGGATTACAGGCATGTGCCACCACACCCAGCTATTTTTTTTTTTTTTATTTTTAGTAGAGATGGGGTTTCATCATGTTGCCCAGACTGGTCTCGAACTCCTGGGCTCAAGCGATCCACCTGCCTCGACCTTCCAAAGTGCTGGGATTACAGGCATGAGTCTGCGCCCGGCCAAGAGTGTCAATTTCTACAAAGGATAGCAGTATCTTGCTAAAGAAGAAGCTGCCATTTTCAAATTGCTGTATGGGAAGCTCAAAAATACAGAGAAAGTTGTGTGTGAATATTAAGTAAGCAAGGTAATGAGCTGTCCCAGTTGTTATGCCATTGTCTCTCAGTCCAAACTCACACATTTATACTCTTCTTTATGACCACAGGGCTGGGACTATGAGAACTATATTTCTACTTTGCCAATTGGTTTCCTGTTAGTTCTTCAAGGCAGAAGGAGTGAGACGAGATATGCTTCCTTCCTGACAAGTGGCTATCATTTATAATACTCAACTTTTTTGGCATTCCTAGAACCAGCCTCAACATATCTTATCAATGATCCAGCAAGAGTTAGGCAGTGGCCCCTCCTCAGAAGTCTGAGGTGCCTCTCCTTTAAGTTTCCTTTTGTGCAAACTTCCTTTTGTGTCTTCACCTGTGGGAGTGGTAGCTTCCTCCTATAGTTACTATGTCTATGTTCAATATCTGCCTCCCGACCTTTTTTTTTTTTTTTTTTTTTTTTTTTTTTTGCTTTTTTTGTTCCCCCAAACTCCTTAGCCAATTCCTTATGTTAAATTATTTCTGTTGAAATGCCAACTGTGGTTTCTGTTGTTCTGGCTGTATCCTGACTGATACAGTCATCCTGCAAGTAAGGAACCCAAACCATTTGCATTCCTGGCTAAAAACAAAGGAAATATGGAATAAATGGTAGAAGAAGGAAATGATAAAAATCCACTTAATCCTTGTGACTTTTTTTTTTTTTTTTTTTTTTGAGACGGAGTCTCGCTCTGCCGCCCAGGCTGGAGTGCAGTGGCCGGATCTCAGCTCACTGCAATCTCCGCCTCCCGGGTTCACGCCATTCTCCTGCCTCAGCCTCCAGAGTAGCTGGGACTACAGGCGCCCGCCACCGCGCCCGGCTAGTTTTTTGTATTTTTTAGTAGAGACGGGGTTTCACGGTGTTAGCCAGGATGGTCTCGATCTCCTGACCTCGTGATCCGCCCATCTCGGCCTCCCAAAGTGCTGGGATTACAGGCTTGAGCCACCGCGCCCGGCCAATCCTTGTGACTTTTTACAGCAACAAGAATTGTAGCATTCACGTGTACTTGTTATGTATATATTAACCAATGTTTTCTATTTTGTCCCCTTTCCCTTCCCCCACAGTTTTGTATGGAAAGTGTTGGTGGTTGCTTAATTTACAATTTAGTTCGTAGGTCACCAGCCCACAAAAAGACACACCCACACCTGATGGGAAGGAATGAAGATCACCAGTAGATCCCAAACTTGAGATGGATACAATGATTGATGGGACTTGGTGTCTCTCCTCTTGTTTGTATGACGGACAGAAGTATGAAGGTATCAAACATGGGTAGAAGGGTGAACTTGAATGCTGAGTAGCAGAAGGGGTGAACAATATGGATTCTGAGTCCATTTGTCCTCAAATGCATTCCTTGCCCTTTCCTGCTCTGCTTTGTATCACAAGGGGTTGCCCCATTGATTGTGATTCCCAGACTCACTATCAGCTGGTTTCTGAAAGATTGGAGGATGAAGAGGAAAGGAATAGGAATAAACTAGGGCATTTCTCCCCCTTCCTCTTCTAACTCAGTCACTTCTCTGGCAGTGACTGCATCTCCTCAGCGGCTCTAGTTCTCACCACACAGGTCCCTAGAGACCCTAGCCTCCAGTAAATGACCTCCAGCTCCAGAATTCAGTGATTCTTGTCTTCTTACTTTTGTCTTTCCAGGCTACAGGCAATGGTTTTCTGTTGTTACTAATATCTGAATTGCTCTCCTTTCTCTGTTAGGTACTCAGTTCCTCCAACACCTGGTAACCACTTTCCTGCATTAAATTTTCCCTGTTGTAAGTACTAGAAATGATTGCTATTTTCCTGATTGTCCCTATTAAAACAAATGATAGATAATCCCTGCTATATAATGTTATTATAATGTACTCTAGACACATTATAATACTAAATTGATACTCTACATCTCTACTACTTCTGAGAATGTTTATGCAAATACAGCTACAAACCTACACAATGAGGTTCATATGAAGTTATTCACTGCAGCATTGTTTGTAAAGCCAAAAATGAGAAACAAACTCAAGACATTTTCTATAGGGCATTGGTTAAATAAATATTAGTACATCTACAGAGCTGAAAAAAAGAAGGACTCTTCCTGTGCACTAGTATATATTATGCAGTGACGAAAGCAGAGTACAGAACAGTATCTGCTGTTCTGAGTACAGTACAGAATGATATTTATAAGCCACACAGATGTATTACATAGATGTAGTAACAAATACAATATCTTTATTGAAAAAGTAATAAAAATTACAAAAATGCATAAAAAATAAAAAAGTGCAACTCAGTCAGTAAATAGTAAACATATCTGATATCAAAACACTCTATAAAAGTGTAGGAAAACAAAAGGTGAAAGAGGAAGGAGAGGGAGCAGATACACAGAGAGCTACAGTCCTCCTTTATGTAACTGGTCAAGAAGCCATAGTGGATATTGTAACTCCCCTTATCTACCCATTCAAGTTTAGGTTGCCTTAGGCTAGCTTATACCAGTTAAGGTTCTTTGCCCAGTGGACTGACTCAAACTTTGACCCCTGAGGTGTCCAATCCCACTTTGTTTTTTGGTAACCTTAGTAACTGGGCTTTGGAGTATACAGAAGCACCCCATTGTAATCCCTGCTTTATAGCAGTAACCCTAATTTACCTTTGAAAATCAGTACTAGTCACACCAGCCAATACTAGAAGACTTTCTTCTCTAGCTGTGAACTGAATTTCTGATTGTTCACAATTCTTTATAAAATGTAACAATGGTGCCCAAAAAGTATTCAGTAATTTCATGTATTATATCAATGGCAGAACTATGACAAGCAGAAATGGCAAATCTAAACACAGATTAAATACCAATTTTGATGATGATAAAATGTTTCTCTGGCCGGGCGCAGTGGCTCATGCCTGTAATCCCAGCACTTTGGGAGGCTGAAGCGGGTTGGATCACCTGAGGTCAAGAGTTCAAGACCAGCCTAACCAATATGGTGAAGCCCCATCTCTACTAAAATACAAAAATTACCCGGGTGTGGTGGCATGCACCTGTAGTCCCAGCTACTCGGGAGGCTGAGACAGGAGAATTGCTTGAACCTGGGAGGTGGAGGTTTCGGTGAGCCGAGATCACGCCACTGCACCCAAGCCTGGGCAACAGAGTGAGACTCTATCTCACACACACACACACATACAAAAATGTTTCTCCCAGAACTTCCAAATAAAGAAGGCAGATTGAACATAAAAATCCAATTTTAATCTCTCTGAAGCCCCACTAAAGCTGCAGTAAAGGGATTAAAGAAAAAAAAAACCCAAAAACTCACAAACCTACAAATACAGAGAGAAGAAAAGAGACAATAGCAACAACATTTTGGAGACTGGAAAACAGAAAAATGACTTAGGATACAGTAGGAAAAGCCAAAAACTAATCTGATATATACCACAGAATCTTCTAAAGGGTCAGGAACCAAGTGAACTTTTGCAAGTGGGGGTGGGGGAGTATTAAATAAGTATTGGTCGAATGCAGTTTTAAAATGAATTCTCCACTCCTTGATTGTGGGCTGTACTTAGTGTCTTTCTTCTAAAGAATAAAGTATGGAAAAAGAGTAACAAGAGAAACCTTTCAGACACCACCTTAACCAAGTGATCAAGGTTAACGTCAGCACTCATAGTCACGTGGATATCATGCACCCCCTCATATGATGCAATGGAAAGGGCAGTTCACCTCTGTGGTATTCTTCCCCCAAACCCACATTCCCAGTCTAATCATGACAAATCCCAATATCAGACAAATCTAAGTTAAGGGGCATCCTACAAAATACCTGGCCATTATTCTTCAAAAATCGCCAAGGTCATGAAAGACAAGACCAAAAAACTGGCACAGATTGGAGACTAAGGAGTCATCATGACCAAATACAACGTGATATCTTGAAACAGAAAAAAAGACGTTAGCGGAAAAACTGGTGAGAGCCTAATAAAGTCTATGGTTTACTTCATGGCATCGTACTCATGTTAATTTCTTAGTTTCAATAAATGCACCATGATTATGAAAAATGTTAACAATAGTGAAGCTTGATGAAGAGTACACAGGAACTCTCTGTACCATCTTTGCAACACTTTTATAAATCTAAAATTGTTTCAAAATTAAAAAAAATTAATACAAAACTTAAAAGGAGGTAGATCTGTAGTTCCCGTCTCTTACTCATGACATTGAGCAACTACCCCTGCAGAAGACTAGAACTGGTGATCTCTGGAATACAGAATGATAGAAACAGCCGTGTGGCTGGACACGGTGGCTCAAACCTGTAATCCTAGCACGTTGGGAGTCCGAGATGAGAGGCTTGCTTAAGCCCAGGAGTTTGATACCAGCCTGAGCAATATAATGAAACCCTGTCTCTACTAATAATTTTAAAAGAAATTAGCCAGGTATGGTAGCACGCACTGGTGGTCCCAGCTACTCAGGAGGCTGAGGCAGAAGAGTCACCTGAGTCCAGGAGGTTGAGGGTGCGGTGAGCCTTGATCACACCACCGCACTCCAGCCTGGGTGATAGAATGAGATCCTGTCTCAATAAAAACGAAAAAGAAAAAGTAAAAGTAAAAGAAACAGCTGTGGGAATGATTACTCTACTGGAAAATAGAAGCATGATCTGAACATGTGCATACTTAATGCTAAGACTCAATGCCAACTTTAGAACTGGGCGCCTAGGCCCCACACATTACAGGGCTCTATGTATCATCGAGAGAAGTCTGTCAACTTATGAGAAAACACACTGGTATATGTCACTCACGATCCAGCACTCAGAGCTGCCCCAGTGCAATCTATAACCTCAAATATTCCCTTTTGTGACACTAACTTCATTTAGGCTCCAAGTAAATGTTTCTCCACAGCTCTTGCTCAAAATAAAAGGTGACTGTCTGGGCACAGTGGTTCATGCCTATAATCCCAGCACTTTGAGAGGCCAAGGCAGTTGGATCTCTTGAGGTCAGGAGTTCGAGACCAGCCTGACCAACATGGTGAAACCCTGCCTCTACTAAAAATACAAAAATTAGCCGGGTGTGGTGGTGCACGCCTATAATCCCAGCTACTCAGGAGGCTGAGGCGTGAGAATCACTTGAACCCGGGAGGCAGAGGTTACAGTGAGCCAAGATTGCACCACTGCACTCCAGCCTGGGCAACAGAGTGAGACTCCATCTCAAAAAAAAAAAAAAAAAAAAAAAAACGGTGACTACCCTGGCATGCTATCTAGGTGTGTGAGTTGTACCTCTGCTGTCAGAGACAGACTGTGCTTTGGACAACAGAGAAAATTTGGACAAAAGTAGAAACACTTTGGAAAGAGAAAATACAAATAAATTAGTTTGACAAATCCTTCCTCTCTGAGAGCATGAATGAAATAGATACCTTACCAATGTCTCAGAGTGTCAAATGTCCCTTTTTTTTGGCTTCTCTTCAGGTTTCACTTGGAATATCCAGTGATAATCACTAATTGGTATATTATTCAGCACCGTTATACATGGTAGCTAAGAAACAGTCTGTAACATTAAACAATTAGTATTATACTTTAAAAAATTTTTTTTTAATTTTTTGTAGAGACAGGGTCTTGCTCTGTCATCCAGGCTGGAATGTAGCAGCAATGATCATATCTCACTGTAACTTCAAATTCCTGGGCTGAAGAGCTCTTCCAACCTCAGCCTCCTGACTAGCTGGAACTATAGGAGTGAGCCACCGTGTTTGGCTAATACTTTTTTTTCTTAAGTCTGCATTGCACTATGTTGCCAGTGTCAGAGGCGTTTAAGGCAGAGTGACTCCATCTTGAATAGGGGCTGGGAGCTACTGGGCTGCATTCCCAGGAGGTTAAGGCATTCTTAGTCACAGGATTAGACAGGAGGTCAGCACAAGATACAGGTCATAAAGACCTTGCCGGTGAAGTGGGTTGTGGTACAGAAGCTGGCCAAAACCAAGATGGCAACAAGGGTGACCTCTGGTCATCCTCAATACTCATTATACACTAATTAATGAGTGTCTTAGCATTAGCATGCTAACAGACCCTCCCACCAGTTTACAAAAGCCATGGCAACATCAGGAAGTTACCCTGTATGGTCCAAAAGGGGACTGTTTGGGCACAGTGGCTCACATCTGTAATCCCAGCACTTTGGGAGGCTGAGGTGGGCAGATCACGAGGTCAGGAATTCAAGACTAGCCTAGCTAATATGGTGAAACCCTGTCTCTACTAAAAATACAAAAACTAGCTGGGCGTAGTGGCACATGCCTATAGTCCCAGCTACTTGGGAGGCTGAGGCAGGAGAATCGCTTGAACCTGGCAGGTGGAGGTTGCAGTGAGCCAAGATCATGGCCCTGCACTCCAGCCTGGGTGACAGAGAGAGACTCTGTCTTGAAAATAAAAATATAAATACATACATACATACATACATACATACATACATACATACAGGGGGAAGAACCCTCAGTTCTAGGAATTGCCTCCCTTTCCTGGATATCTCCTGAATGATCCACCCCTTGTTTAGCATATAATCAAGAATTAACCATAAAAATGGCCAACCAGCAGCTCAGGTTGTTGCTCTGCCTATGAAAGTAACCATTCTTTTATTCCTTTACTTTTGCAAAACTTGCTTTCACTTTACTCTATGGACTTGCCCTGAATTCTCTCTTGTGCAAGATCCAAGAACCCTCTCTTGGGTTCTGGATCAGGAACCCTTTCTGCTAACACCAGAATTGATACTGAACTCCTGGCTTCAAATGATTCCCCCTCCTTGGCCCCTCAAAGTACTGGGATTAGAGGCATGAGCCAACCATGCCCAGCTCATATTACTTACTCTTGAATCTATGTGTGTATATGTCTAGATGTAACAAGTAAGTTATTCTCTTTAGCATAGTGAGTTTGGGGGTCCCAGTTTTATACTGACCTTTGGGTGTTAATTCTAAAGTCATAATTAGTTTTATTTTTATAAGATGTTTACCAGTATTTAATTAAATTTTCAAAACAAATTAGAAATTCCAGCTTTAAATATTTTATTTAAATTTTTATATTCATTTATTATAATTAGTTATAAACCAAAAATAAAATTCTAAACCCCCAGTTAGCTGATGGACCCTTCCCTCAGCCTAGGCCAGTCCAAAATTAACCTGAAAAACCAGTTCAGGCCATGATGAGAAGTGGGGGTCAGACATGCCTCATTATACCCTCCTTGCTTTGGAATTCAGGTACAGCTGACCAGCATTAACACTAAAACAGAGATCTTAAGACTAAAAAAACAGATTTTTTGTAGCAATAGGACATCAAATTCCAGTCTGATTCTAGTATAGCATCACATAATGGATAGCGGACCCTGAAACAAATTGAAGGATTTTACCCCAAAATGTATTTATTTGACATATTTTGAAATGGCCCTGCAAAGCTGTCTCTTGTGGGGAAAATCTGCATTCTATAGAGAATTCCCATTCCTTTCCAGGTCTTTTTCCTGATCCAGGAGAAAATTAACTAAGAGTGTAGCACCTTTTCGGGTCTGATAAGCTCAGAAGCCTGCTACCTGGAGGCTTCATCTGCATGATAAAACCTTGGTCTTCACAACCCCTTATTTTAACCTAGACATTCCTTTCTATTGATTCTAGGTCTTTAGATAATAACTCTTTCGATCAATTGCCAATCAGAAAATCTTATAACCTGGAAGTTCCCTCCTTCCCCTCCGCATCTTGAGTTGTCCCACCTTTCCGAACCAAACCAATGTATATCTCACATGTAATAATTGATGTTGTATGTCTCCATAAAACCTATAAAATCAAGCTGTAACTTAACCACCTTGGGCACATGTTCTTAGGACCTCTTGAGACTGTGCCTCAGGCCATGGTTACCCATATTTGTTTCAGAATAAATCTCTTCAAATATTTTACAAAGTTTGGTGCTTTTCACTGACACATTTAGGAATGTTCATTGATAATTTTAAAATGATCCAACGACTGCATATGGAGCACAAAACTAACTGATTAACTTCCCTAGGGGGAAAGAAAATAGCCTACACAACTGAACGCTTTTATTAATTACTATATTTCCACTCTGTAAAAACATGGTAACTTTTATATTTTTAAAAAAGCTAAGTACCACTATAACTGAATTCTAATCACTTTGTTGAATACTAAGCATAATTTAATTATATTACTGTTTGAGGAAATATGTATAAAATTATCCCTTAATTGTATGAAATGCAGATTATAACATATACTGTTTTCCAGATTTAGTGTCTAGTTTGTCTTTTAATTTTCCTTTCAGTCTATGTACATTTAGCCAATAAATAATAAAAATAGAACCATAGCAATAGCTGTCAAGTTCTTTTCTTCCAATTAAGAAACAATTTTCATTTCTCTACCAAGAAATCACTGTTTACAAGAAACATGAGATAACAAGAAAGTCACTTCGTTTTATCTTTCCAAAAAAAACTGTAAGTGAAAGGGAAAAAGCAATCATTCTTTTTTTTGAGACAGACAGAGTCTCGCTCTGTCACCCAGGCTGGAGTGCAGTGGTGCAATCTAGGCTCACAGTAACCTCGGCCTCCCACATTCAAGTGATTCTCATGCCTCAGCCTCCCAAGTAGTGGGGATTGCAGGTGTGCGCCACCACACCCAGCAAATTTATATATATATATTTTTAGTAGAGATGGGGTTTCACCAGGTTGGCCAAGCTGGTCTCAAACTCCTAGCTTCAAGTGATCCACCTCTCTTGGCCTCCCAAAGTGTTGAGATTACAGGTGTGAGCCACCACACCCAGCTGGCAATCATTATTTCTTTAATTCCCAAATATGGTTTGACTAATTTTTAGTAACCACAATCCCTACATTCAGTATAGATTAAAAGAATTCTGCCGGGCCTGGTGGCTCACGCCTGTAATCCCAGCACTTTGGGAGGCCGAGGCGGGCGGATCACGAGGTCAGGAGATCGAGACCATCCTGGCTAACACGGTGAAACCCCGTCTCTACTAAAAATACAAAAAATTAGCCGGGCGTAGTGGTGCGCGCCTGTAGTCCCCGCTACTTGGAGGCTGAGCCAGAATGGCGTGAACCCGGGAGGCGGAGCTTGCAGTGAGCGGAGATCGTGCACTCCAGCCTGGGCCACAAAGTGAGACTCCGTCTCAAAGTCTCAAAAAAAAAAAAAAAAAAAAAGAATTCTTATTTCTAGATCATTTTAACTTTTCAGGAGCCATTAATTTTATCAAGAATAAACATTTCATTTATATTTTGTTAAATCTCAGTGTTTACCATAAAAAACATCACACGGTACTAAGAAGCACAAAAGAAAACTTGAACAAATAAAAAGATATATCATGTTTTTTGCCCTTCAACCATTCATGCAATGCTGACTTCCAACAAAGATCAGCTTATTTAAGCCCGTCATTAAATATCCAGAGATTCTCTGGTTCCCTCAACTAGTTAACTAGTATATTTGGAATTTCTCTTTCAATCTGAGCCACCTGCCATCTTTTCTCTTCTTTTCAAACTCTATCCATCACTTTCACCTATGTGTTTCCTTTACCTAGACAGGACCTTTTTGGGCCGGATGCAGTGGCTCACGCTTGTAATCCCAGCACTTTGGGAGGCCAAGGCAGGTGGATCACGAGGTCAGGAGTTCAAGACCAGCCTGGTCAAGATGGTGAAACTCCGTCTCTACTAAAAATACAAAAATTAGCCAGGCGTGATGGCAGGCGCCTGTAATCCCGGCTACTCGGGAGGCTGAGGCAGAGAATTGCTTGAACCCGGGAGGCGGAGGTTGCAGTGAGCCAAGATCATGCTGCCAAGTCTTTCTGTCCTCAGTGATAAGCCACTGCAATTTCTACACTATTTTTCAATGCGGCTACCTTGCTCTAGCATTCTGAGGGTGGGGCTGTAGAAAAATATGCACAAGCCTCTGCTATGCTCAGCTCATCTGTTCACTACAATGTAGGTCAACTGTCCTTAAACCAAACATAGGTTCCTGAAAACTGTTTCCAAATTAAAATAATGAAGCATTTATGATGTCTTTTTCGGAAAATATACTTCATCTCCAATTGATAAAGGGAAGCTCTCTTTTAATAGATGAATGTAGATAATAAATGTAGAAGAAATGATACATCAGAAGAATCACCATTTGTCAATGCCCACTCCTCAATGAAATAATTGATTCAGGTAATGATCATCAGTGGCTATAAAAATTAGCAAATAAAGCAAATATAGCAAAATGATAGCACCTATTGAATCTAAATGGTGGGCAAATTCTTTCAACCTTCTGTATGATTAAAAATTTTTCAATTAAATGTTGGGGGAAAAAGTCTCTCAATTTAAGATGAAGTTTCTCCCAGAAAGATCCATGTTCCCTTATAAAAAGGGAACCCCGATGACTGACCCACCAGTCATCTAGGCATGCCCAGATATATCTCCCCATGCGAACTTCTAAGGTAAGTACAGCTTAAGTCTGAGCTGAGAACCCTGCCACATTTGAGTTGTAATTTCTGCCTTGTCCCTTCCTCTTTCTGATCCTTTCAGCTCGGTTTCCTCCCATCTGTCTTCAGCAAGATCCTTGAAAACACGTATCAGTTTACTACTGCATAAACACAACAGAGTGCAAGTCAGCTCCATCCGAGGAGCTTTTTCAAAATGTACACGCCCAGAGCCTGATTCTCAGATATTTCAATTCATTAAGTCTTGGGTGGGGCCTGGGCACATCATTTTGGAAAATGTATCCAGATAACTCCGATGGACCTCCCTGAAAGAGAACCATTTCTATGAAGTTATCTTTAGGTTTTTACCAGATGAATCTATACACACAAGAAATTTAGAAATCAAAAAGAGAAATATCAAATTAAGAAACTCAAAAAGTTCAATTTGCTGTGGTAGTTTTTTGTTTGTTTGAGACAGAGTCTCACTCTGTCGCTCAGGCTGGAGTGCAGTGCAGTGGCACAATCTTGGCTCACTGCAAGCTCTGCCTCCCGGGTTCACGCCATTCTCCTGCCTCAGCCTCCCAAGTAGTGGAACTACAGGCGCCCACCACCAAACCTGGCTAATTTTTTTTGTATTTTTAGTAGAGACGGGGTTTTGCCGTGTTAGCCAGGATGGTCTTGATCTCCTGACCTCGTGATCTGCCTGCCTTGGCCTCCCAAAGTGCTGGGATTACTGGTGTGAGCCACCGCACCCGGCCGCTGTGGTAATTAATGCTGCTCACTTGTGTCTAATTCTCCTCTCTTTCCTAAAGCCCTTGAAGTTAGACCCGGTCATGCTACTGACTTTGACCAATGAAATTATAAGTAGCAGTGGCACATATCACTTCTAAGAAGAAATATTTAAGAACCAGTGCAGAAGTCACCATATCCCTTTTTTTTCTGCCTTGGCCATGATAAAACATATGGCAAATGGAGCATCCATCAGCATAGATTCCTGGGTGACTATAATGAAAAAAGTCTCCCAGTCAAGTCACATAGGACATAAAATGGAAATGAGAAATAAACTTTTTTGTGATAAACTAAAGATATATAAAAGTTGTTCATTAATGCAGCAAAACCTAACCTATCCTGACTGATAAACAGGCAAATCCGTTTTTTCACAGAGGCAAACCCACTTACGAGAATCAGTCCTCTCTTCATCAACGACTAAAAATTTACACAGACAGAGTTGAATAAAGGAAAAGAAGGGAACTTCAGGGTCAGGGAGACTTAAGTTTAAATCCATGTTGCCACCTATTTGTAATAATAAAAAGAATATACAATGATGGTGTAATATGCAATTACTTTTAATAACCACTAACATTTATGAAGAACTCACCCTGTACCAGCCACTGTGATGAGCACTTTACATGAATTATTTCACTTAGTCTTTCATTTTACAGATGAGAAAAATGACATTAAAGAAGTTAGGTAACTTGCCCAAGGTCACAGATTTAGGAAATGGTGGAACAAGAATACTAATACAGGCAATTAAGCTGCAAAGACTGTGCACTTAACCGTTACTCTATATTGCCTTCCTGTGTGACTTGGACCAAATTAGTTGATCTCTTTGAACCTCAGTTCCCTCAGTTTAGAAGAGGGCTGAGAACTATCATGCAGACTTTTTGCAAAGATTACAGGAGATAATTATATAAAGCTATTAATATGATTACTGGCCTCTTGTAGACCAGGTAGTCTATTATTTTATAGACATGGTAGCTATTATTTTATAGTAGCTAATATTTCACTCATTTACCTCTTCTCTGTAAATGGAGAATAGTCAATATAAAGAAAGGTAAAACATGAATGTAACTTTAAAGGTAACTTGTCATGGTCTATGGGAATTTAGTACTGTAAAATGATAGGTAACACAAATATAATAATCAAACCTTACATTACAATGCTTGCATTACTTAATGGCCAATATTGAACTGACCATTGCTGACTTCTCAAAACAGGCTTTTTTGTTTGTTTGTTTTAGTTTTTTTTTTTTTAATTGGAGTCTCATTCTTTCGCCCAGGCTGGAGTGCAGTGGCATGCTCTCAGCTCCCTGCAACCTCTGCCTCCCGGGTTCAGGCGATTCTCCTGCCTCAGCCTTCCGAGTAGCTGGGATTACAGGCACATGCCACCATGCCTGGCTAATTTTTCGTATATTTAGTAGAGATGAGGTTTCACCATGTTGGCCAGGCTGGTCTCCAACTCCTCGCCTCAAGTGATCCACCCACATCGGCCTCCCACAATGCTGGGATTACAGGCATGAGCCACTGCGCCCAGCCAAAATAGGTTTTTAAAGTAAAGTTGGCTGGGCGTGGTGGCTCACGCTTGTAATCCCGGCACTTTGGGAGGCCACAGTGGGTGGATCACCTGAGGTTGGGAGTTCGAGACCAGCCTAACCAACATGGAGAAACCCTATCTCTATTAAAAAATACAAAATTAGCTGGTCGTGGTGGTGCATGCCTGTAATCCCAGCTACTCAGGAGGCTGAGGCAGGAGAATCGCTTGAACCCAGGAGGGGGAGGTTGCAGTGAGCCGAGATCATGCCATTGCACTCTAGCCTTGGCAACAAGAGCGAAACTCAAAATAAATAAATAAATAAAAATAAATAAATAAATAAATAAATAAATAAATAAAGTTACAGCGTACAAACAAATAGCACTCGTAAAACACCCAGTGATACAGTAACTGGACCCAGTAGCTCCACAGCTATTATGTCTGAAGACCCAAGAAAAAATATTTCAAGGGTAGTAGGAGGATATTTTATGGTCAGCTAGTCCCAAATGACATTCTGGGATCAACTCATTAAATATGAAGCTATTTATTATGTATCTTTTATTTATTTAACTTCCTCCTTTCTTTTGCTTCCTAATGGCATGTATGTTTACAAGAAGCTTTTTTGTCTGGCAGGATCATCAGTGTTATATTCTAAATCTAGTTTTAAAAAATCAATTTAAAGTTATATAAAAAGGATGCCTGATGTGAATTCATTCAAGAGTGAAACAGATTGAAGTCTGGGTGGCTTATTGATAGCATGCTTTTTAAAAAAATCAACTTTATTTTTTAGAGCAGTTTTAAGTTCACAGTGAAATAGAGCAGAAAGTACAGAGAATTTCTATATGACCTTTGCTCCCTCTCTCTCACACACACACACACACACACACACACAGAGCCCCCCCACAATTAACACGTCTTACCTTTGTTACAATCAAATAACCTATATTGACATTTTATTATCATCCAAAGTCCATAGTTCACTTTAGAGTTCACTTTTGGTATCATACATTCTATGGGTTTTGACAAACATATAAGGACATTCATTCACCACTATAGTACCATATAGAATAGTTTCACTGCCCTAAAAATTCCCTACATTCTTCACATTTTTTCCTCCCTCCCTCTAATCTCTCACAACCATTGACCTTTCTACTGTCTCCATAGTTTTGTCTTTTCCAGAATGTCATATGGTTGAAGTCATATAGCTATTTCAGATTGGCTCATTTCACTTAGCAATGTGCATGTAAGGTTTCTCTATGTTTTTTCATAGCTTGATGGCTTCTTTTTCTTTTTCTCTCTCTCTCTCTCTCTCTTTTTTTTTTTTTTTTATTTTTTATTTTTTAGAAATAGGGTCTCACTCTGTTGCCGAGGCTGGAACGCAGTGGCACAAACGTGGCTCACTGTAGCCTCTCCTGTCCGGGCTCAAGCAATCCTCCTGTCTCAGTCCCCCAAGCAGCTGGGACTATAGGCATGTGCCACCACGTTTGGCTAATTTTTCTATTTTTTGTAGAGACGGGCTTTCGCCATGTTGGCCAGGGTGGTGTCGAACTCTTGGGCACAAGTGATCAACCTCGGCCTCCCAAACTGCTGGGATTATAGGTGTAAACCACCACACCCGGCCGATAGCTTATTTCTTTTTAGCACTGAAAAATATTCCATTGTCTGGAGGTACTACAGTTTACTTATCCATTCACCTACCAAGAGACAATTTGGTTGCTTCCAATTTTTGACAACTATGAATAAAGCTGCTATAAACATCTGTATGCAGGTTTTATGTAGACATACCTTTTCAACTTATCTGAGTAAATACCAAGGCACATGATTACTGGATTGCATGGCAAAAGTATGTTTACTTTTTTAAGAAATTGACAAACTGTTTTCAACAGTGGCTGGGTGTTTAGTTTTTTAAGAAATTATCAAACGGTTTTCTACAGTGGCTGGGGTTTGGGCCATACTCCTGAAAGATACAATTCCAAATGCTGTAATATCAAATATTGAATTCCAAAAGATCAAAATCCTAAAGTCTAAAATCCCCAAAATCCCAATCCTGATAGACCAAAATCACAACATAATTCTGGAAAGATAATTAAAAAACAATTTTTTAAAGACATTTACTTACATTTGTAAAGGAAGTTTGACTGAGAAACATAAAAACACAACCAAACACTTCATAGGCATTTGAGATTATGGCTTTTGGGATTTTTGTCTTTCAGATTATGATTGGCACTCTGTAACGGCTCTACCATTATGCATTCCCAGCAGCAATGAATGAGAGTTCTTGCTGCACCAGCATTTGGTGTTTTTAATGTTTTGCATTTGAGCCATTCTAATATGTACATAGTGGTATCTCATTTTAATTTGCAATTTGCTGATGGCACACAATGTTGACAATTTTTTCATATGCTTGTTTGCTACCTGTATGTCTTCTTTGGTGAGTTTTTAGAGTACTTTGGACACCAGTCCTTTATCAAATCTATTTTGCAAATATTTTCTCCCAGTCTGTGGTTTGTCATTTCATTCTCTTCAATGTGCTTTCACAGAGCAAACGTTTTTAATTTAATGAAGTACAGCTTATTGAAGGGGTGGCCTACCCCTCCACACCTGTGGGCGTTTCTCGTTAGGTGGAACCAGAGACTTGAGAAAAGACATGAGACACAGAGACAAAGCATAGAGAAAGAAAAAGTGGGCCCAAGGGACCAGTGCTCAGCATACAGAGGACCCACACCGGCACCGGTCTCTGAGTTCCCTCATTATTTATTGATCATTATCTTTACCATCTTAGAAAAAGAGAAGTGGCAGGATAATAGGATCATCATAGGGAGAAGGCCAGCAGTAAGACATATGAATAAAGATCTCTGTGACATGAATAAGCTTAAGGAAAAGTGCTGTGCCTTGATATGCATATGCAAACATCTCCATAAACCTTTTTAGTGCATAAAGAGCAGCATTGCGCTAGCACGTCCCACCTTCAGCCCTAAGGCGGTTTTCTCCTTTCTCAGTAAACAGAACATACAATTCAGTTTTACACCAAGATGTTCCATTGCCCAGGGACAGGCAGGAGACAGATGCTTTTTTCTATCTCAACTGCCAAGAGGCCTTCTTTCCTCTTACACTAGTCCTCCTCAGTTCAGACCCTTCACGGGTGTCAGGCTGGGGGACGATCAGGTCTTTCCCTTCCCACGAGGTCATATTTCAGACTATCACATGGGGAGAAACCTTGGACAATACCTAGCTTTCCTAGGCGGAGGTCCCTGTGACCTTTGGCAGTGTACATGTCCCTGGGTACTTGAGATTAAGAGAATGGTGATGACTTTTCACAAGCATACTGCCTTCAGGCACTTGTTTAACAAAGCACACCCTGCACAGCCCAAAATCCGTTAAACTTTGAGTCACCATAGCACATGTCTCTTGCAAGGACAAGGTTGGGGGTAGGGTCACAGATTAACAGCATCTCAAATACAGAACAAAATGGAGTCTCTTACGTCTACTTCTTTCTATATAGACACAGTAACAGTCTGATCTCTCTTTCTTTTCCCCACAGCTAATCAATTATTTCTTTCATGGAGTATGCCTTTGGTGTTAGATCTAAAATATTCACCTCAAACCCAAGGTCATCTAGATTTTCTTCTAGGAGTTTCATAGTTTAGCATTTTACATTTCAGTCTAAAATCCATTTTGAGCTGATTTTGTGAAGAGCTTAAGATCTGTGTCTACATTCATCTTTTTGCATGTGAACATCTCCTTGTTCAGCACCATTTGTTGAAAACTTACCTCTTCTCCATTGTACTCCCTTTGCTCCTTTATAAAAAATCAGTTGTATGGGTCTATACCTGTGCTCTCTATTCTGTTCCATTGATCTATTTTTCTATTCTTTTGCAAATACCATGCTGTCCTTATTACTGTAGCTTTATAGTAAGTCTTGAAGTCGGGTAGTGACAGTCCTCCAACTGTGTGCTTCTTCAATATTATGTTTGCTATATTGGGTCTTTTGCCTGTCCTTATAAACTTAAAAATCTATTGATATCCAGGAAACTATTTTCTGGGATTTTGATTGGGTCTGCCTTGGATCTACACGTCAAGTTGGGAAGAAGTGATGTCTTGATAATACTGAGTCTTCCTATCCATAAACATGGAATCTCTCTCCTTTTATTTAGCTTTTTATTTCTTTATCAGAGTTTTATAACTTCCCTCATAAAGGTCTTAAATATTTTTGTTAGTTTTATGCCTAAGTATTTAACTTGGGGGTACTATTATAAACGGAATTTCATTTTTAATTTCAAATCCCATTTGTTTGTTGCTGGCATACAGGAAAGCAGTTAACTTTTGTATATCAACCTATTTTTGCCACCTTGTTATAATTGCTTATTAGCTCCAGGAGGGTTTTTCTTTTTTTTTGGTCAATTCTTTCAGATTTTCTACATAGACAATCATGTCATCTGCAAACAAAGGCAGTTCTATTTTCTTCTTCCCAATCTGTATACTTTTTACTTCTTTTTCTTGTCTTATTGCATTAGCTAGGACTTCCAATAAATATGATGTTGAAAAGGGTTGGTCAAAGGAGACGTCCTTGCCTTGCTCCTGATCTTAGTGGGAAAGCTTCAATTTCTTACCATTAAGTACAATGTTAGCTGAAAGATTTTTGCATATGTTCTTTATCAAGTTGAGTAAGTTCCCCTCTATTACTAGTTTGCGGAGAGTTCTGATCACGAATGAGAACTGGTTTTTGTCAGATGCTTTTTCTGCATCTATTGATATGATCATGTGATTTTTCTTCTTTAGCCTGTTGATATGACAGATTACATTAATTGATTTTCAAATGGTGAACCAGATTTGCATTATTAGAATAAAGTGCACTTGGTCATAATGCATAATTATCTTTATACATCATCGGATTGGATTTGCTAATATTTTGTTGAGGACTTTTGCATCTATGTTCATGAGACATATTTGTCTGTAGTCTTCTTTTTTTCTAATGTCTCTATCTGATTTTGGTATTAGGTATTAGAGTAATTATGGCCTCATAAAATGAGTTAGGAAGTGTTTCCTCTGCTTCTATCTTCTGAAAGATTATAGAGCATTGGTATAATATTTTTCTTAAATATTTGATAGGATTTGCCAATGAGCCCATCTGGGCTTGATGGTTTCTGTTCTAGAAATTATCATTATTATTAATTCAATTATTTAATATATATAAGCCTATTTAGATTGTCTATTATATGACATTTTGATGAGTCCAGTATGTTCATTCCACTCCCGCTGTTAAGCTCTTTGAGCAGCTTCATATCTAAAAAACGCATCAGGAAAAGTTTGTGTCTTTTTGTCTCTTTTTATTTATTCTGAATGATTAAGGGTTCAAATTCAGGAATTACACAGTGTATGTAGGGCAAACAATATCTCCATCACTGACTTGTACCTGACCAAGATCTGTGAAATTCTGGGTAAATGACTAAACTCAGTCTCAGTTTCCTCATGGGATAAAAGTACATCATAGCTGGTGGTGACAGTAAATGATGGTAATGATATTTCTTGAGTTATTAAAAGTAATGTCTTACATAGACTGCTCTTTCCTACCACATATGGTATTTGAAACAATCTTTTTTTTTTCTTCTATGAATCCATAGTGATCTGTGAGTAACAACCTGTTAAATAGAGGACCCCTTCTTCAATATAGTTTCCCCTTTATTCATTTTTAAAACTTTAACAAAAGTAGTCAAATATGGTGAACACTAGATGGAGCATCATTCCAAGTAGAATAATCCTTCTTAACCAAGAACTTTCAAGGGCCAGGTGTGGTGGCTCACACCTGTAATCCCAGCACTTTGGGAGGCCGAGATGGGTAGATCACTAGGTCAGGAGATCGAGACCAACCTGGCTTACACAGTGAAATCCTATCTCTATTAAAAATACAAAACATTAGCCAGGCGTGGTGATGGGCACCTGTAGTCCCAGCTACTTGGGAGGCTGAGGCAGGAGAATGGCGTGAACCTAGGAGGCAGAGCTTGCAGTGAGCCGAGATCGTGCCACTGCGCTCCAGCCTGGGCGACAGAGCAAAACTCTGTCTCAAAAAAAAAAAAAAAGAACTTTCTAGTACAGCTTAAAAATAAATTATGTCTTGTATATTTCAAAATAGCTAAAAGAGAATAATTCAAATATTTCTAACATAAATAAAAAACAAACAAGGTGATAGACATCCCAATTATACTGATTTGACTTCTACAAATTATATGAATGTATTCAATTATCACATGTGCCCCAAAAATGTATACCTGTATTATATGTCAATTAAAAAGTAAAACTTTCAAAATAATAAGTCATACCTAGAAAAGTAATCACTCATAATTACAAGTCACTGGACACATTTTGCAAGTAAACATAAATGGCTTTGGATATCTCAGGGATGTGGATAGGAAAAAACAGACAATACAAAGACGTGGATACATAGTAGTCATATGTGGTATTATGGGCTGTGTTCCCCCAAAATTCACATGTTGAAGTCCTAACCCCATATATCTCAGCACGTGACTGTCTTGGGATACAGGATCTTTAAAGAGGTAATTAAGTTAAAATGAAGTCATTGGATGGACCCTAATTGAATATGACTGGTGTCCTTCTAAGAAGAGGAAATTTGGACACAGACACACAAACGAAAAACAATGTGAAGACACAGGAAGAAGACATTTATCTACAAGTCAAAGACGGAGGCCTGGAACAGATCCTTCCTTCATGGTCCTTAGGAGAAACCAATCATGCTAACATCTTGATCTTGGACTTCTAGCTTCTAGAACTATAAACAAAAAAAATTAATTCCAGTTGTTTAAGCTACCCAGTCTGTTGTATTTTGTTATGGAAACCCTAGGAAGCTAATGCAAGTGGAAAGGAATACTAGAATGTAAGATCCATGAGGACAGGAATTTTGGTCTTTTTTGGTCACTGATGTGGCCCAAACACCTAGAACAATGCCTGGCACATAGTTGGTATGCAATAAATATTTGCTAAGTGAACTAATAAAAAAGCAGATTAATAAGATTCTTTTCATAGATAACTCCAATAAATAGCACTAATATTATAGAAATGCTTTTTATTTTCATAAGTCCTGAGGATCCGGACTCCCATTATCTTACCTAGTGCTGTGGTGTAATTAGTCTGCTGCCACAGCCCAAGTATATAAAACCCTCTGGTTAATCTCTTGTGATGATTCAAATCCTGGAGTAATTTCCTGAAAAAGAGAAGAGCTAAGAAGACAAAAACCTTGTTGTAATGCAAATAAGTGTGAGTTAATACATATTTTAAAAAAAGATCAAATTTGTTAGTCCCATCCTAGAGAAAATGTCACAGACAGATATAATTTGATGGTATTGCTATTCTCTCAAGGTATTTAGTTAGCTGACTTCCATAAAAACATCGAGAACATCCTGGATTAGCAATTTAAAGGAAAAAAAAGACTTTTCTGTTGTTCTTATTAAAGCACTGCTATGGACACAGGAAAAAGGCTAATTAAATTTCCTTCTGACTTATTCAATTATAGATTCATGGTGCATATCTGTCTTTAACCTGATCTCCACATCTTAATGTTATCACTATTACCATCAATCAATACTTAATTTGGTACCCTGAATATGCTAGGCAAATAACAGCAAAATAAAACATAAAGGAAATATGGAACATCTACTCTGATTTTCAAACACTATATAAGTATCCTTTAAATAACAACTAGAGGAAAAATTCACTAAAATTGTAATAGCAGTTTTGTTAGAGGTGATAAGTAATTCTCTCTGCAAAGCACTCACAATTTTATATGTCTCCATTTTAAAAGCATAATGTTATTTATTTATTTTATTTTTTGAGATGGAGTCTCACTATGTTGCCTAAGCTGGAGTGCAGTGGCATGATCTCCGCTCACTGCAACCTCGACTCCCGGGTTCACGCGATTCTCCTGCCTCAGCCTCCCAAGTAGCTGGGATTACAAGCGTGCGTCACCATGCCCAGCTAATTTTTTGTATTTTCAGTAGAGACAGGGTTTTACCATGTTGCCCAGGCTGGTCTCAAACTCCTGACCTCAAGTGATCTGCCTACCTCGGCCTCCCAAAGTTCTGGGATTACAGGTGCGAGCCACTGCGCCTGGCCATAATATTCTTAAAAAAAAAAAAATCATTCTAACTTCTAATCATTACTGGGAGAAAATTTAAGATTAAAAATCCTCCAAAAGGAGAAAGGGATGTGCTAATATTTATTTTTTCTAATCTTAACAGTAAGAAATTGATTTTAAAAGTACCTTTAATCGATACATTTATAACATAATATGCACAAGAAAGCCAGAATACACCAGTCTCATGGGCAAGTGAAAGTAAGCATATTTACATAAAAAATTGGAAACTCTATTCTAAAAGCAGTTTAAAAATCAAGTCAAAGCTTGTTCTTAGTTTAAGGCCAGGAATTAGTTTTAGAACTGATGCAATCTCAAACCAGAGCCAAAAAGTGTTTACCAAAGTCTTTGCCCCAAAGGGAGACACTTCTAATTCTCCAGAAGGGACACTACGCTGTTGAGATTGTCTTGAGACTTGGGGTTAGGTAACTGATAGGGGTACAGACATTAAATTCATTTTGAAATACCATTTTCCTTTGCAACAAAACTGAAACCTAAATTCTTTTTCACAATATGCAATTTGTAATCAAGGCCTCCTCTACTGAAGGGCTGAATTAGCTTCTTGTGCATTTGCTCCTGTTTCCTGAGAATGACAGGATAAATGGGAAGTTCATGTCTCCAGGGTTTATTCGTTACAGAATGGAAAAAATGAGGCTATGGACTTTCTCAAGGATGATTTAGAGAGAAGGGATCATTAAATTACTGTACTCCCCTCCTTATCTTCTGCAGAAGGCTAACAAAGTGACTGCACAAGCTGCACTCCATCCCAGGAATACAAACAGTTCTTGGCCAGTATTTGACTAGAAGTCAACTGCGAGCTCTGAGTCAGGTTTTGATCATACACTGGAGCCTGTTCCTGGAAGCAAAGATCATCTTAATGCCTCTCTTAACACTCTGCTCCAGTTTCCACCTGGATAGTTACAAAGCTCCAAAGCTATAAAATCAAAGAGAAAGTCTACCATTTCATATGACCTAAGCACCACAAGGTGTTGGGTAGTACACCGCCAAATATTGAGCACATTAAAAAAAGAAGAAAAAAGTGCTCCTTCTGAGGGAGACCTTTGTGGTAATGGAATAGTTCTGTATCAATTACTGTGGTTATATCAATCTACACATGTCAAAATGGCACAGAACTATAAATACATTTTGTGCCATTGTCAATTTCCTGGTTTTGATACTCAAGTAAGATGTAACTATTGGGGGAAACTGGGTAGAGGGGACACGTGACCTCTCTGTACTGTTGTTGCAACTTTCTGTGAATCTGTACTTACTTCAAAATCAAATGTTTTTATAAGTGCACCTTGTGTACATTAACATACTTTGAACATTGTGCAATAGAACGAGTCTAATGAAAACACAGCACACTTTCCAAATATGAGGTCTTCAGCCACAACCCGAGAGAACGCTTGAGGTTGGGAATGCCCTTGCACATGCTTTTCCCTCTACCTGGGATACCCTTTCCCACCTCCTGCACCGCTTATTCCCCTTCCCCAGGCTGGCTCCTTCTCATTTCTCAGGCGACATCTCAAAGCCCCTTCCTTACAGAGGTGTTCCCCTGTCCTAACCTTTGCTGTTCTCCAAATATTCCACTCCTTTCACAGCTCCCTTCACCATGTGTAATGATTCAATTACTTGTTTGTTGCCCATCTCCCCACTAGAGTATAAGGTAAACTCCACCAGGCCCTTAGCACACCCCCTGCCACATGGAAAATGCTCCAAGAAGATTTTGTTTGAATAAATGAACCCACCAACTGAATGGACTCCCTTGCGGCCAAGGGGACTCCAGAAAACTTTAAAACTGAGTTCCCAGAAAATGACAGGACAGAAGGTCAGACACACCTTATTATACCTTCATCCTATTAGAGTTTAGACACAACAGCTGACCAGCATTAACGTGAAAACACAGATCATAAGACTGACAGAAGAGACTCTTTGTGACAATAAGATACCAAATTATATACAAATTATACCTAAGGTCATGCCAGGTAAAGGTTAAGGCACACATCCCTTCACTTAGAGAATAAACTGTGTTCTAACTGCCACAAGGTTTTTCTCTTACTCTAGCAGCTTGACAAGCACTGGCCTTGAGATAAGCAATATTAAAACAATTTGCAGCCCCACCAGATGTGGACTAATGGAACCCCTATTCCACCAGCCATCACTACAGCTTTAATGGGACAAAAGGTTTATTTCAGTAACTTTCTCCTAATAGGAAGAGCACCAGCCATGGCTAGTTTACACAGACTGCATACTTGCACACCTTCTTGTCCTGAAAAGACCTTTTGACGCATGGGGTCTAACTGTAATACATGTATTATTATTATTTTTTACAGTCTGTCAGGCCGGAGTGCAGTGATCTGATCATACATCACTGCAGCCTCCATCTCTTGGGCTCAAGTGATCCTCCTGCCCCAGCGTCCTGACTAGTTGGCACCCCAAGCGCACACCACCCCATCTGGCTATTTTTTTTTTACTTTTTGTATAGATGGGGAGGTTACCATGCAGCCCAGGCATTTAACATTTAAATGGTAACTCTTCACTCCAAAGTGAACATGGGTTGTATGTTATATGCATGTTTGCTCAATAGGCATGTGTCAGGACCACCCTCATGAATATTCATAGCTCCTCCTGTCACCTGCTGAATATGCATATTTCCCCAAGCTGTTCAACATAAAGCTGCTACTCCAACCCCTCCTGCGACGAAGTGCCTGTCTCTGGTCCTGGCCATTCCCCAGCCTGATGAATGGCCACCTTGTAGGCTGGTCCTTACAAGAAATGAAGTCTTTCCTGTTTTTTGTTTTGCTTTGTTTTTTTGAGACGGAGTCTCTCTCTGTCGCCCAGGCTGGAGTACGGTGGCGACATCTCGGCTCACTGCAACCTCCGCCTCCCGGGTTCAAGTGATTCAACTGCCTCAGCCTCCCGAGTAGCTGGGATTACAGGCGCGCGCCACACGCCCGGCTAATTTTCGTATTTTTAGAAGACACGGGGTTTCGCCATATTGGCCAGGCTGGTCTCGAACTCCTGACCTCAGGTGATCTACCCGCCTCGGCCTTCCAAAGTGCTGGGATTACAGGCGTGAGCCACCGCGCCCGGCCGCCTCTCCTTTTCCAAATGTATACATTTTGATTTTCTTAACACTCCTCACTCGAGTTCGTTCACTTCGGTTGGGGGCTGATCTGCTGGCCCTCACTTCCGCCACTTCGGTGCCCCTCAGTCTTCTCCCCTCACTCGGACCTCACGCCCTCATGACAGGGCGTCATTTTCTCCCCTCTAACTCCTCAGCCCATAGGAGGCGCCTTGGTCCGGTACCTCTGCCCAGCAGGGCGACTTTTCCTCACTCGCACTTTTTCCTCGGGTCATCCTCTGCGGCCACCTTCCCACTATCCTCACCCTCCGCTCCACGTCCGTGGCTTCCGGCCTCCCTTCCGGTGCAGGGGCCCGGCCTTGTACCCACAGCCTTGGGGGCTCTCGCCCCTCAGGCCACTCCCCTCAGCCCACAGACCTAGCGGGAAGGGACTGCGAAGCTGCAGCGCTGTAGAAGGACCGGAGGGCGGGGAGTCGGAGGTGTGTCCTCCTCGATCCTGGGCTTTGATTGGCCAAGTCTCGCGGGGGCGGGACCTCGATTGGAGGCGGGGCGGCAATCTGGGTCTTGTGGCCCTGGCTCCTCGGGGTGTTCCCGGCGGCTCCGGGTTTGGCGACGAGGACGGAGAAGTGCCACTGCGTCTCGGGCAGCATGGCCGAGAAGCGGCATACAGCGGACTCCGAAGCCCAGCGGCTCCCCGACTCCTTCAAGGGTGAGCCCCGCGTCCCCTGACCCTCCCGCGTGGACCGAGCCCCCGCCCGCAGGGTGCGCTCCGCGGTCTGACAGCCGGGCTCCTGGCCAGTCTCCGCTGCTTCGGGCTGGGCGAGAACTCAAAGCCGCGGCTCTTTCCTAGTAAACTGAGCATCACGAACCTTGTTTGGCAGACTGGAGTCACGATAGAGGGGTGGCGGGGTGCCAACGGCACGTTTCCCATCGCGCGGGCTCGGGTTATCTCGCGGCCGCCAGATGCCAGGCCCCATGCCAGCGCTGCACTATCTCGTGTCACGCACGCGGACGAGGACACGCAGAGGGAACTGGCAGCCAGTAAGGCGGAGACCGGGACCCCCACATCTCACCCTTTGCCTACTTCCCTTCTTTCCCGACTCACCCTCTCGAAGGCCACCTCCCCACCCAGCCCTGGCCCGGCCCCAGGGTGAACCCCTTCCTCCCCCAACCCCACCTCCTGAAACTTAGACTGATTTGCAGAAGGAAGAAGTCTGTCTGGCTTTCTTCTCACCTCTCTTTCTAGCTCCACTTTCTGCCCCATTTTTCCCCCTCCGCTTTCCTTTGCGTTTTGGAGAACTCTCCTTCCTGCCTTTTGTTCCTCGCCAGGAACCCTGAGTTCTCCCACCCTCACCCCCACCCTCCCTTCCCAGTCTTCAAGGCAGAAGTTGCAAGTGGCACAGTCTCCTTCCCCTGTGGAGAAACTGGTACTCTGGAGAGGGGGTTCTAATAAAGAGAGGTGGTGGACCTCTCAGGAGTCCTGGTATTCACTGAGGAACTCTTAGTGATCCAGAGGAATTAGTGTTTCTAAAGACGGAATTTCAGGCAGGGTGGCAGTGAAAGCAATTTAGAGGGCTGGGTGATCCTTTCCAGGACCCCGCAAAGAACACTACATTGGAGTCATCTATTCTGATTATTTGTAAAGCCAGCTTTATCCTCGCATTTTACCTGTAAGTTCCATTTCCCTTGTCCAGGAGTCCATGTGTTCAGTTCCTTCCCAGGAGCATCAAAGGAATTATAGAAATCTTTATTCCTCACTTTTTCTCTACTAAGAATGTTGCAGGATTATCTTCCCAAATGGAGAGTGTAATAGGGAGGAGTTGATGAGAATAATAGCAACCACAACAACAAAAATTGAAACTAAATAGGCGAGGCTCTGTGCCACCCGCTTTTTTTTTTTTTTTTTTTTTTTTTTTTTGAGATGGGGTTTTGCTTTTCTTGCCCAGGCTGGAGTGTAATCTCGGTTTACTGCAACCTCTGCCTCCCAGGTTCAAGTGATTCTCCTGCCTCAGCCTCCCAAGTGGCTGGGATTACAGGTGTGCACCACCATGTCCGGCTGATTTTGTATTTTTTGTAGAGATAGGGTTTCATCATGTTGGTCAGGCTGGTCTCAAACTCCTGACTTCAAATGATCCACACGCCTCGGCCTCCCAAAGTGCTGGGATTACAGGCATGAGCCACCGCGACCCCCCAGTGCCACATATTTTATGTATATATTACTTTATTGAATCTTCACAACAGATGATGTGGTAGGTATTCTAATCCCCGTATTATACTTGATGAAACTTGATAGTCAAAGAAATTAAATTACTTAAAGTCACATAGCTTGTATTTAAATCTAGATTTGACTGATTCTAAAACCTGAATAGGAAAAAAATGGGCGGTAACTGCCTTTTTGATAGTTGTCTTTTCCTAGATAAGAAGGTGGGTATTAGGATGCATTCCTCAATATCCTGACCTCCTGGTGGGAAACTGCAGTGGGAAATCTGCTTGGAGTTCTTTGGGAATCAACATGATCTTTGTACTTAATGTTTATTTACAGACGAGTGGTCACAGATGAGTTTTTAACTTCCAGTTTTTTTTCTTGGTTCTATACTTAACTATTTTTTAGGCAGAAATCTTTCAAGATCTAATGAAAACCACTGCTTCCTCTCAAAAATTAGACATACAAATAAAATTTTGCATAGTCTGTGGTTTTTTTAATGTAAACCTTAGAAATTTGACACTACTAGCAAAGCTATTGCTGGAGTTTATTAAATAGAGGTTATTGAATGCTTTCCCTGTGCCAAAACACAGTTTAAGTGCTTTACAAACATTATCTAATTGCATTCTGTAACAGCTCCACAAGGAAAAAGTCATTATTCACCATTTCACAATAAGGATACTAAGGCTCATGTGGTAAAATCACACAGTTTCTAAAATTTTCAACCCGGTTTCAAACCCCGGCTATCTGATTTTCTGAACCGTTTTTCCCATCCCAGAGATGGATACCAAAATGTAGAACCTTGTCTAACTTCAGTACTTTACTGAAGTTGAGAGACAATAAACAAAAAAAGCCTGGAGGAACACAGCTTCAGTGATGACTTCCAGAGGTCTGCTTGAGAGGGAAGCAGTGGAATTATAAAAGCCTAAACTCTGCCTCTTTGTCTTTGCTGAGAATTAGTCCTAGGTAGGTAAATAGGACCAGACCTAGGGCAAGACTAGTTTTTTTTAAAGGCAGTGTATTCACTTTGTAATGAAATAATGCAAGTGAATTGCAAAGAATGTATCGTTGTAATTAAGAGCCATGTCAACCAAATAAAACCCTTTGGGAGAATGTCTGAAAATAAGAAGAATCACGAGACTGATTGTTTATTTCAGTTGTTATAGCCAATCAGATTGGAGAGAACTTTGTAACTTCTTCAATAATTAATCTGAGTTATTCCATCAGTGGTCATAAATTAACTTATGGAAGACCAAGTCTACAAAACTGGCATATTTATTTATGATTAAATAGATTTTTGGTGCCACTTGATGGTATAAATTTTACATGGTAAAAGACAGTCACTGATTCCTAGTCAGCTTTGAGAAAAAAAAAAATTAAAGATGTTGATAAAGTGATACAGATGGGATTCAAAATCAGTTTTTTTTTTTTTTTTTTTGAGACGGAGTCTCGCTCTGTCGCCCAGGCTGGAGTGCAGTGGCTGGATCTCAGCTCACTGCAAGCTCCGCCTCCCGGGTTTACGCCATTCTCCTGCCTCAGCCTCCCGAGTAGCTGGGACTACAGGCGCCCGCTACCTCGCCCGGCTAGTTTTTTTTGTATTTTTTAGTAGAGACTGGGTTTCACCGTGTTAGCCAGGATGGTCTCGATCTCCTGACCTCGTGATCCGCCCGTCTCGGCCTCCCAAAGTGCTGGGATTACAGGCTTGAGCCACCGCGCCCGGCCCAAAATCAGTTTTTTTAAGAAGGCATGGAAAAGCAATTTCCTGAAAACTATTGTAATTACAAAAAAGTGAATACCCTTTCTCTGCGTCTGCCTGGTATCCTGTGCATATCTCTATCATAATGTTTATTACATAATACGTTTATCAGTTTGACTCATCTTCCCCTCCCCTCCTATAACTAAACACACTTTTTCTTTTTGAGACAAGGTCTTGCTCTGTCGCCCAGGCTGGAGTGCAGTGGTGCAGTCATAGCTCACTGCAGCCTCAAGTGATCCTCCCCCCTCAGCCCCTCGAGTAGCTGGGACTACAGGTGTGCACCACCACACCCAGCTAATTTTTTAATTTTTTGTAAAGGCGGGGTCTTACTATGTTGCCCAGGCTGGTCTCAAAACTCCTGGACTCAAGTGATCCCACTTTAGCCTCCCAAAGTGCTGAGACAACAGGCGTGAGCTACCACGCCTGGCCTTTAGACCACACTTTTGAAAGAGATTGTGTCCTTCTTCACTGTAGTAGCCCAGTATCAAGTATGTAGTAGGTATACAAAAACATTTGTTGAAAGAAAAAGGAAGCAGGCAGGGAGATAAAAATCCCCATGGAGTAAATAACATTAAGTGTTTGCCTTAACCTTATGTTGGTGGAGCAGTTTTTCTGTTTACCATTGATTTTATTAAGTTTGTTATAACCCAAGCTGTTGATTTTAGGGCGCAGCCATTATGTTTATTATATATTATTACAGATAGACATTATATTTGTCTGGGTTTATATTATCAATAAAAGGATTATAATTGCCAAGATAATATATTGTCCCTAATAAGAAATCTCCTTTTATTTATTAAAGCATGGAAAGAGAAGTTAGAGGTCATGGTTAGTAGAAAGAAAGAAGTGTGTGTCAATAGAAAATTATCTATTGACACACACTTCCTGCTACATTTTTTTAAATCTTTCTCTATTTGCTGGGACTAGGAAAGAAACTTGAACTCCAAGCATTTGGCCTCACATTTCAAAGATTATCCTTGAGGACACAACCGATAAAGTCCTAAAGTCTCAGACAATGAAAACTATACCGAACTTGTGGTCCAGTTAAAGTGAGCACTATGGTGAGGTAGTAGAGTATAGTGAAATGGGAGTGGAATTTAGAATTAAAAGCTTTGGGTTGAGATCACTCTACCATCACTTAAGAGATTTGTATGAAGGATGGTCCAAGAAAATTTAGAACGCTGACTTACTGCCCCAAGTGTGGTCTGTTTCTCCTCCAGAGATACAGTCCTCAAGCAGATTGTTAGTTGATATTTTCTCCATAGTGCCCAGATCCCAAAAGGTAATTCACTTCATAAAGAGTTTCTTCTTCTAAACTTATCAATAGTGATCTTAAAGTTGTAATAATAATGGCTACTGCTTGTTGAATACTTCCTAAGTGTCAAGCCCTTTTCATATTTTCTCATTTTATCTTCACAACAACTGAGTGAAAGAAGTACTGTTCTTTTCCCCCATTTTACTGATAAGAAAATTTAGTGGTAGATTTGGAATCTAACACCAAAAATGCAAGCTTTTAGCCACTGCTTAGCTGTTAATCACAGTGAAGAACTGAGAACCTTGTCATCTAGTTTTCTTCTGCTTCCATTTCCCATTTTTAAATGAAAATGATGTTACCCTCCAAATACTTATATGAGAAAAACTTAATTGTGGGTAATTTTAAGATGTCCAAGTAAAAGAGCTGGGGAAAAAAAGAAAAACTTAAAAAGTGGAAGGTTTTTGTTCTATTTTCATGTATTTCAGGTCTAGATGAAATTTAATTCACTTAATACCCATTATTAAATTGTTTTTCTCTTCAATTTTCCTGAACATAAATGTTTTGGTGCTTCCAGACGTGGGCCATGTTCAGCCCATTCTTCTACTTTCCTGAATTCTCTAACCTCACAGTTGGAAAAGGTCTGATTTTTTTTTTTTTTTTTTTAAAGAAAACACTTGAGGAAAGCAGTTGACAACTACTTGGGGCAGGAGATGGTTCTGTACTGTATCCCAGGATCCTGTCTGCTGTTTCAGTTTGTCTTATGTAAGAGGCAGTCTTTTTTTTTTCTCTCTTTCCCCCAAAGAAACAACACACTCAACTCATCCAGCAACTATTTAACAAATGTTTTTTGAGTACCTCTTATACACTAAGTATCTTCCATATTAGCTTATTTACTCATCACACTAACCTTCTGAGGAGGTACTCTTATTAGCCCTGTGTTTAGATGGGTAGACTGAGGCACAGTTGAGTAATAAGGTACTTTCTCAAAATCACACAGCTAGTAAGTGGCCGAGCCATCTGGGAACCCATTATGCTATACTGTTTTCATAAAACCAAAATCTCATGAAGACAGACAACTGAATACAATAATTACAAGTGTGATAAATATTGTTTTAAAAGGGTAAAGTGCTATTGCAGCGTTATTTTAGACTGAGAGGTCCAAATTTAAAATTATTGCTGTTGCTCTCACGTGTTTTTTCCTCTTGTATGGCCTGAAACATTTGAACGCAGGAAAACTACAGAAAATCCTTAAAATATTTAGGAAGTAAGACATTTATGCTTATTTACTTTCCTTATTCTTTTTGAGCTGAGCAAAGAGTAACTGTTACTGCAAATCTTTCTTAGAAGTAGTTCTTTTGTTTTCCTTAGTATTTCATAGTAAACACATTTTAAGCTTTATAATTCAAACTACATAGTGCTTCATCAGTATCAGTTATTTTGGTCTAGCGTTTATACCTATAGATGGATTTTAACAGAGAGGAAAAGTTACAGTCTTCACTCATGGTTTTTAACTTGATACCATCTGGCCTGTAGCTACTCTAGCCCAGAGAATAATTTCTTCTGTAGAGATTTAAGGATAAGGGCATTTGAACAGCTAAGCTGTGCCTAATTAAAATATTAATTTGAAAGGCAGGCTATAATGTGTGCTTGTTTGCTTTGAAATCGTCTGCCTTAAAGGAATTGCAAGTTGTGATCTCTAATTAAACATTACCATTTTTTAACGTATATTTATCAAGACCCTACCATGTGGTAAACTCTGCCTCTTTCTTACTTACAGCTTTTTAAATCTATCTCTCATTGTAGGATGCTGTCTTCATTTTTGTTTCTTCCATTTTTACTCCTTCTATTTCTCTTATTTTCCTTCACTTCTGTTATGCCCTTCCCTTCTTTGTCTTTTTCTCCTAAAATTCCAGTCATTTGAAAAACTTAGTTATAGCAAACATTTGATTAATTGAAGAGGAATTTATATTCACTTATTCTACCTGCCCTTTTGCTTATTTTCACCAGGAGTTTTTGTTTATCAGGCCTTATAAAGGCCTTGTTTCAAAATAAGCAAAAGAGAGAAACTGAGAAGCTGGGAAATGTACCCTTATTTGAATAGCTAGAAGAAAGATCAAATGCATTATTTAATTTATGCAAGTCTTCCTCCTCAAATAAATAGTTGGCTGACATAAAACAGGAACAGCGTGTAACAGCCCATTGTCCAAATCCAGCTGACTCTGTTTCTGTATGTCCCACAAGTTATGAAATAGCTCTTATATTTTTAAATGATTTTTAAATAACAAAAGAATACTTTTTCATTACACATGAAAATTATGTGAAATTTAGATTTGTGTCCATAAATTAAGTTTCATTGGAACAGCTGTGCTGTTTATGTAGGTACTATCTATGGCTGCTTTTGCATTGCAAAAGTAGAGTTGAGTAGTTGCAACAGACTGCAAAGCCCAAAATATTTAGTTCCTGGTTCTTTACAGGAAAAGTCTGCCAATCCTGACAAAGAATCTCTGATGAAGAATCATAGTGGCTAAAAGTAACAGTTAATCCTGAATACATATATTTTTAAGAAGAAAGTTCAAAAATTGCCAAGACTTTTCAATTTGACCTACTGTTACCCCTAAAAAGTGCTGCTACAACTGAATAGCATGTGTTTTTGAGACTAAACTTCCAGCCCCTCTGTCTTGCCCCACCCAGGCAGGACTTCTCTCATCAATTTACCACATAAAGTGTTTTATTTGCACTCTGCGAAGGCAGAAGGAAAAAAGTGTCCATTAACTGTTGCAGTTTAGGTATTTCAGTAATTCCTTAGCCCATCCTTTCCTTTTTGTGTACAATAATGCTTATGACTCACAGTCAGATTCTCAGCGGAGGAAATCCAGTTATCTTTTGAACTCTACAATAATAATAAGTCTCAGTAATGAATGCATTTATTACTCCACATGATTTCCAGTAGCGCTAAGGTTAATAGATCTGAAAGTAAATCAGCTGATGGGGAACGGGAACAACTACAGCCCTCTGGACTAATCAGCCTGTGTTGTCATCTTGGAAAGAATGTTTAACTGCCTTTCCAGAAGCTTACCCAACAGAAATTACTACACAACTTGCATTTTTCATTTGTTTCATGGTTTGGTTGGTTTTCTTTTGTTTCTTCCAACAAGGTCTTTAGCCTTATTACTTTGGAACTTCAGGAGGCATATTTTACACCCTCTTCACAGATTTTTGTAAACATTATAAATACTCATGTGTGCAAGGAGGAGCTACATTGTGGCTAACATGTCATAGGAATTCACAAATGGTGGTTATCAGGAGTAGTAATAAAACATACCTTCAGAATGAGAGAATTTTAAGAGTTGTATAATTTCATCTTTTCGGAAAAATTAATTTACCTAGGAAATAAGCAGGTACAGAAACATTGGTAAAAGTATATTCAATGCAGCAGTTTCTAAGTGAGAAATTTGGACACAACAAATTTCATCATATGAAACAATGGAATTAATCTTTAATAATGATAAAGAATATGTACTGATAATGAAAAAATGTTCGTAACATGGATGGGAGGGAGAATATTTTAAATCACTGTGTGTACCATTCTTTCATTATTGAAAAAATGTAGGCTAGAAAAGGTTTAAAAGACGTATATCAAGGCAAAAAACATCCAGAGATAAAGTATAGATAATTTTTCTGGTTGTTGAGCTACTATTTCTAATTTTTGTAGTAACTTTTGCTTTTAAAGTAAAAAAGCAATTTTAGAAAATGTATGTGAGTTTCCTGGAGGTAAGCCCAACTTGAATGTTCAATACAAAAATTCAAATGTATAGGCTTATGTCCATATTCAGACCCTTCTTTGATTAGTTAAAAGTTTATTCTACTGCCATTTTGGTAATAAAAGAAAAAAAATACTCTAAACCAGGGGTCCCCAACTCCCAGGCCACAGATGGATCAGATCAGCAGCATTAGATTCTCATAAGAGCACGAACCCTGTTGTGAACTACACATGTGAGGAATCTAGGTTGTGTGCTCCTTATGAGAACCTAATGCCTGATGATCTGTGGTGGAACAGTTTCATCGCAAAACCATGCTCGCCCACCCTTTCCTGTGGAAAAATTGTCTTCCACGAAACTGGTCCCTGGTGCCAAAAAGGTTGGGGACCATTGCTCTAAACTATGGTAAAGTAGTATTTACAACCAAGTATCATAGGATCCCTAATTTTTAGGAATGTTCTCACCCAGCAAAATATCAACAAGTGTATTAACCAAAATATCAGTTTGTCCCTTTCCCCATAAAACTGGTAGGAAGGATTCAGTCCTAAAGTAATACATGGGAAACTTGAAGTAAATGAATTTCTTTTTTTTTTTTTTTTTTTTTGAGACGGAGTCTAGCTCTGCTGCCCAGGCTGGAGTGCAGTGGCCGGATCTCAGCTCACTGCAAGCTCCGCCTCCCGGGTTCACGCCATTCTCCTGCCTCAGCCTCCCGAGTAGCTGGGACTACAGGCGCCGCCACCTCGCCCGGCTAGTTTTTTGTATTTTTTTTAAAGTAGAGACGGGGTTTCACCGTGTCAGCCAGGATGGTCTCGATCTCCTGACCTCGTGATCCGCCCGTCTCGGCCTCCCAAAGTGCTGGGATTACAGGCTTGAGCCACCGCGCCCGGCCAGTAAATGAATTTCATGAGATTTTAGTGAGTGAAAATTTCTTTTATTCCCGGAAGTGGTAGATGACTAAGGGTTCATTTATAAGCCTGCTAGAGTTTAAGCCTCACCTCTGAGCTACGCATTTATAGCACAACGTGCCATAAATAGGCACAGCTGGAATTAAGAGGGCTTCCTCTGTAAAAACATCAGATTTCATTCTCAGAACTCTAGTGATGCATTCCCAACTTAGGTACTGTGTACCTTTTTGAGGTGTAACCAGGTGGGAAAGAATTTTAAGAGCTGAAGATAGGATACTTTCATTTTAAAGGCATTAGAAAAATATGAAAGTGCCATTTTCCCAGTGTATACACTGATTATTTCTAGCCAAGCATTTGATATGTGAAAGACCAAATCCAGTTTTCAAAATATGTACATAATTCCTTGTTCCTGGTGATTTGCAATTCCATATGCACATCTGGGGTTTTCAAAAACACAATGTGACAATGGGAACTGACACAAAAAAACTGGGCTGAACTTTTTGGCTTGTCCTCATGTAGATCTCCTCATAAATGAACTTCTTGAACGTCTTTGAATGTCCCAGCCTAGCCAGACTGGGGGCAGATATGAAGCAAAGGGCAAATTAAATTGTTTAAGAGGCTTTTGATCAAAAAGGGTAAGTGCTATTTTCCCATTTTTCTTCATGAAGATACAAACACTTAAGTAAAATAGAAGGATTACAGAAAACTTTCATCTAAATTTACTAATCATTATCTGTATTCTACAAGGCCAGCCTACTAATCTTTACTTTTCACTGGTAAGGAAACTAAGGTTCAAAGAGGTAAAGATCATGCAACTAAGAAGTATCAGAACTGAAATTCAAACACAGTTACTCCTCGTTCTCAGGGAATCTCAGTGTAATAAGGGATATAAATGCACAAGGAATTAAAGTATTAGATTAAAATATAATAAAAGATTAAAATCCACTTTGGAAGGTCAATTGAAAATAAATAAAAAATAAAAGATTAGACAAGATATAAGTGCCATAAGATAATTTTCAAAAAATGCTATCAAGATTCAAAGGAAAGAAAAAAAAAAACATATCTAGCTAGAAAACTTGCTGAGAAGTATTTTATTTTATTTTTTTTATTTTTATTTTTTGAGACGGAGTCTTGCTCTGTCGCCCAAGCTGGAGTGCAGTGGCGCGATCCTGGCTCACTGCAAGCTCCGCCTCCTGGGTTCACGCCATTCTCCTGCCCCAGCCTCCCGAGTAGCTGGGACTACAGGCGCCCGCCACCTCGCCCGGCTCATTTTTTGTATTTTTAGTAGAGACAGGGTTTCACCGTGGTCTCGATCTCCTGACCTTGTGATTCGCCTGCCTCGGCCTCCCAAAGTGCTGGGATTACAGGCGTGAGCCACCGCGCCCGGCAAGTATTTTATTTTATATCACTCTATGCTAGGTAGTGTGCTAGACACTGAGAATATAAAAGTGAATAAGCAACATCCCTGCCCTCAGGGGGTTTTTACTCTAGTATGTTATGGGAAACTTGAACAGTATTTGAAAAGGCACCAAATGGTGTCAGATAAATAGTATTTGTGGTCAATCTGTCCTTGTTTGGAATACATTTCACCCTGGAAACCTAGACCTATGTCTGTCACAGAGCCTTGAAACTGTCTTTTGCTATAAATAGGCATGGCTGGCATGAAGAGGACTTCCTCTGTAAAAATATCAGATTTTATTCTTAGAACTCCAGCCATGCTTTCCCGGTTTGGATACCATCTTGAGAAAGTGCTTCAACCATGAAAACATCCTTAATGAGGATTTTTTTATTCAGGGTTAAATTTAGAACACGGGCTTTGGAGTAAGATGACCCATATTTGAGTCCCAGGTCCTCCGTTGTGTGACTTTGGGAAAGTTAAGTGTTGCTTTAGTTAACTCATTTGTAAAAGGTAGTTAAAAATGCCCTCACAGGCTGTCGTAATAGTTAAATGAGATACATGTCTAAAGTAACTTTAAAAACTGCCTGGGATGTAGAAAACCCCTCAAAACAGCCACTGTTGTTATGATCAGTTATGGTAGTACTAGATAAAGCTTTCTTCACAAACAGTACTATGGCTCTGCTTTGAATATTCTCTCGATGAGTATGTGTGTACCCCCTAAATTATAACTTAGAAACCTCCAGGATTACTTTAGATCATTTTATTTAAGTATAGATGAAAACATTTACCTCACACTGTGACACAGGAGCAGAAAATTACAAAGTCACATACAACCCAAGTACTCACTATATTTCTGATTTTTCATCCTATGTTTTAGAGCACTTGACCTGGGTGCCAACATGTGTTTCTCTTCTCCCATGTTCCCAGCCTGAACACTCTGCTTATTTCTTTGCCTCCGATTTATTCCAAGCCCCATCTTACTGCCATTTTGCCCTTTCTTCTGAGCAGTAACACGTGCCTGGCATACCTTTTCTCCCCTCTGTCATTAAAATAGCTCCTGAAAATGCAGCAGAAGCCTTCCAAGTGGTTGATAAGAAAACCTGTGATATCCCTTGGCCTTCTCAGTCCCTATGTCCTCTACAGAAAGGAAAAGCAAACTAAAAATGAGGATGACACTGGATACAGAAAATAGGAACACAACGTATGGGGTGATGGGAGTTCCCAGGATGATGGTGAAAGCAATTGCAGAATGATAGCCGTGCACACCAGATGAGGGAAGTCCACACAAGGCCCTGAGAGAGAATTCTTTCAGAAGATACAATTGATAGTATACCTGACCCCTTTGAGAGGAAATTTAGGCAACTGATTTAAGGTTGGATCAATAAGTACATTGAAAACTGAACAAAGGGAAAAAATAAGACAGTAACTCCAGAAAAAACAAAAATGGTACAGGAAGAGAAAACTAGTGATACCTCACTCCTTGGCTTAGCTTTGAATTGCATTTATAAATTCATAATATAAAATCTCATATTGATCTAAATGAAGTTATGATGTAATTATATTGGAAAGATCGGTATAAGTATGTGGTGGGGGTAAGAGGGAGGAAAGAGAACTAAATCCTTTTCTGTAGTAGAAAGTTAATAGTCCTCAAAACTTAAAAAGCAAGAAGTAACAAAACAAGCATTTCCTTCCTTCCTTCCTTCCTTCCTTCCTTCCTTCCTTCCTTCCTTCCTTCCTTCCTTCCTTCCTCCCTCCCTCCCTCCCTCCCTCCCTCCCTCCCTCCTTCCCCTCCCTTCCCCTCCCCTCCCCTCCCTTTCCTCATTTTGTTGCCTGGGCTGGGGTGCATCACAGCTCACTGTAGCCACGAACTCCCAGACTCAAACAATCCCCCTATTTCAGTCTCCTCAGTAGCTGGGACTACAGGTGTGTGCCACCACACCAAGCTAATTTTTTTTTAAAGTTTCAAGTAGAGATGGGAGTCTCACTAGGTTGCCCGTAATGGTCTCAAACTCCTGAGCTCAAGCAATCCTCCCATCTCGGCCTCCCAAAGTGCTGGGATTACAGGTGTGAGCCACCATGCCTGGCAGAAGCATATTATTATTATTATTATTATTTTCTAAAGTAGAGAAAGAATCCCCCTATGTTGCCCAGGCTAGTCTTAAACTCCTGGGCTCAAGGGATCCTCCCTCCTCAGCCTTCCAAAGTACTGGGATTACAGGCGTGAGCCACTGCACCCGGCCGCAAAGCATATTATTATTATTTTTTTTTTTTGAGACGGAGTCTCGCTCTGTCGCCCAAGCTGGAGTGCAGTGGCGCTATCCTGGCTCACTGCAAGCTCCGCCTCCCGGGTTCACGCCATTCTCCTGCCTCAGCCTCCTGAGTAGCTGGAACTACAGGCGCCCGCCACCGCGCCCGGCTCATTTTTTGTATTTTTAGTAGAGACGGGGTTTCACCATGGTCTCGATCTCCTGACCTTGTGATCCGCCCGCCTCGGCCTCCCAAAGTGCTGGGATTACAGGCGTGAGCCACCGCGCCCGGCCGCAAAGCATATTATTTAGAAACACGGAGGTAGATATCAAAATGGTCAAAGTAGCAAATGTTTTTGAGGAGGAGGAAATTGGAAGAGGTGAGCATGGGAATGCCCTTTTTTGTACTAATCTTATAGAATGGTTTGATTTTTTAAACTTTATGCAAGTGTAACTTCAAAAACACAAATGCATAGCCACGAAGGCCAAAAAAGAAGGTGAAAGAGAAATAGCTACAGGGGAGAAAAATAGGTTACACAATTTATTTATTTATTTATTTTAAAAAATATCATTTAAGGCCGGGCGCAGTGGCTTATGCCTGTAATCCCAGCACTTTGGAAGGCCATGGTGGGCAGATCATTTGATGTCAGGAGTTCGAGACCAGCGTGGCCAATGTGGTGAAACCCCGTCTCTACTAAATACAAAAAGTAGCTGGGTGTGGTGGCGGGTGGCTGTAATCCCAGCTACTCAAGAGACTGAGACAGGAGAATTGCATGAACCCAGGAGGTGGAAGTTGCAGTGAGGTGAGATTGTGCTATTGCACTCTAGCCTGGGCAACAGAGCGAGACTGTCTCAAAAATAAATGAATAAATAAATAAATAAATAATTTAAAAATATGGTGTGTACACAAGGAAAGTTTTCAAAGAATATACCAAAATACCTCTGAATTTAAAGTAATTTTTCCCTCCTTTGTTATACTCTGTGAATTTCTTACAACATTACCTTTGTAATCAGACGGAAAAGCTGTTTCATATTACAGGAACAGGAAGCAATTAGAAATGTTGAGAGGAAAACTATGTACAAAGATGTTCACTACGACACTGTTTATAGCACTAAGAAATCAATCTGTGCAATCAGGAAGTGGGCAATAAATGATGCTGCATAAACCTAATGAAATATTTTACAGGTGTAATTTTTAAAAAGAGGCTCTAAACAACTTTATACTCATACCATATGGTTTTCACCTTTAATCATATTGTACTCCTAGCTAAAATGCTCTAATGCCTTTTCCCTCTTTCCCTTTTCTTCTTTTCTTTGCTTTGCTTTGCTTGTCTTTGCTTTCTCTCTTTCATTCTTTCTCTCTTTTCTTTTCTTTTTTCTTTCTTTTTTTTTTTTTTTTTTTTTTGACAGACTCTTCCTCTGTTGCCCAGGCTGGAATGCAGTGGTGCAATCTCAGCTCACTGCAACCTCCACCTCCTGGGTTCATGCAATTCTCTGGCCTCAGCCTTCCCAGTAGCTGGGATTACAGGCACTCGCCACTACGCCTAGCTAATTTTTGTATTTTTAGTAGAGATGGGGTTTTATCATGTTGATCAGGCTGGTCTCAAACTCTTGACCTCAAGTGATCCACCCGTCTCTGCCTCCCAAAGTGCTGGGATTACAGGCGTGAGCCACCTCGCCCAGCCTCCACTTTCTTTTCATTGATATTTTCTTACCATTACATCCTGCAAGAAACTCTCTGACAGCCACCATCACCTCCCCACCCCATTCCATTCTCACCTCCATCCTAACTGCATGAGTTAACTCATTATGTGTTTTCAAAATATTCTGAACAGATATTCTATATCTGTACTTACCACCTAATATTATAATTATGTGTTTGTCTGACTTTCCCACTAAACTTTAACCCTGAAAGCTGGGATTGGGTCTTACTTATTGTTATCCCTTCAGTACAAAGCAGAGGGCCTAATAAATAGTAGATCCTTAATAAATGTTTGCTGAATAAAGTAGTGAGTAATGTGGAAATATACTTGTGTTATGGCATTACATAGATAAAGGAAAGTAGTACCTACACTTCAGGGCTATATGAGGATTAGAGGGGAAATTCATGTAAAACCGCTGGTGTAATGCCAAGCACATAGGTGTTCAGCAAATGGTAAGGATGAAGATGGTGGTGATTATGCTAGTAACGGTTGTAAGAGTTGTATATTTTTTGTTTTCAACAGACAGCCCCAGTAAGGGCCTTGGACCTTGCGGATGGATTTTGGTGGCATTCTCATTCTTATTCACAGTTATAACTTTCCCAATCTCAATCTGGATGTGCATAAAGGTAAAGAACATTTCCTTCACTTCTGGAAAGGGGTTAACTCCTACCTCCATAAGCCTGTTCGTGTGTGCCTATGTGTGTGTGTGAGAAAGAGACAGACTCTCTCTCTCTTATAATTCTTATTTCTTCATCCTTCCTTTGGAAAATTTCTTCTACTCACCTATTAAGATGGAAACTTAAAACTTGTTTCAGCCATTTCCCTTCCGCGTGGGCTAAAGTAAGGATCACCATCAAAAATTTCCTGGGGCCAGGGATGTGAGATGGTTCTGAGAGAACAAGTTCTTCAGAGTTAGGATGATGGGGTTTGACTGCTGGCTTTACTGTTGATTGTATGACCCTTGCTGTTTCCTCACCTGTAAAATGGGAGAAAGTAACAGTACCTACTTCATAGGACTGTTGCAAGGATTAAATGAATTAGTGTGTCTAAATGTATTTATCACAATGCCTGGCACGTCATAAATACCCTCAGTGCTGGTTATTTTTTTCTACAAAGTTGTTAATACTTTGATATTATGACTATCATTTACATATTTCTAAGAAGATAAAATATGTTCCAAGCATTTTCAGATCAATTTATTTTTAAGGGAATCAGAAGAAAAACTGTGAAGACTTCAGCTTTTTATTTTCTGAATTAACAGTGCATGAGTAATTTTTTTTTTTTTTTTTTTTTTTTTGAGCCAGTCTCGCTCTGTCGCCCAGGCTGGAGTACAGTGGCGCAATCTCAGCTCACTGCAACCTCTGCCTCCCGCGTTCAAGTGATTCTTCTGCCTCAGCCTCCCGTGTAGCTGGGATTATTATTATTATTATTTTTCTTTTTTTTGAGATGGAGTCACCCTGTTGCCCAGGCTGGAGTGCAGTGGTGCAATCTCAGCTCACTGCAACCACCACCTTCCAGGTTCAAGTGATTCTCCTGCCTCAGCCTCCCGAGTAGCTGGGATTGCAGGTGCCCGCCACCATATCCAGATAATTTTTGTATTTTTCGTAGAAATGGGGTTTCACCATGTTGGCCAGGCTGGTCTTGAACTCCTAACCTCTGTAATCTGCCCATCTGGGTTTCCCAGAATGCTGAGATTACAGGCGTGAGCCACTGTACCTGGCCTGCATGAGTAACTGAATAACAATGTTAACAGCTGAGGAGTGAGGTTATGGATTTGTTTCTGTATACTATCCTGTCCTTCCTAAATTTATACAGTGAATATCTATTGCTTTTGTAATCAGTAAGAATATAATAAATATGCTTTGAGAAGGTAAACATTGAACATATGATTTATAGATATGATCTGGATCTAAAGAAAAAAGATGAGGCATCTGATCTGTTTAGAGCACAAATATATATTTAAGAAGCATACATGTAAATATTTGTACTCTTCATGTTAAATTATCATTCATGTTTTTATTCTAGATTATAAAAGAATATGAAAGAGCCATCATCTTTAGATTGGGTCGCATTTTACAAGGAGGAGCCAAAGGACCTGGTCAGTACTGGGATTCTAGATTGTTGATCTGAAACCTGAGGTTCTTTGTTTTTATTTTTATTTTTATTTTTATTTTTATTTTTATTTAGTTGTTTTCTTAAAGACAGGGTATCATTCTGTCACTCAGGCTGGAGTGCAGTGGCATGCTTATGTCTCACTGCAGCCTTGAACTCCTGACCTCAAGCCATCTTCCCACCCCAGCCTCCCAAAGTTCTAGGATTACAGATGTGAGCCACCGTGCACAGCCTAAAATTTTTTTATTGATGTGATTTCCCTTATGAGGGCCTCTTCTACTCTGTCTTAGAAAATAGTTCATGCAGCAGAAGTTGTATAACAATAGCAGTGGCTCTAGCCAATCTTTTATTACCCTTTCCTTCCTACCCTTCCCCTCCCCTTCCCATTTGAGCTGGTAAGATTACCACTTAGGCCAAGAATAGTACAGCTATACAAATTTGAGCATTAGAATCTCTACCAAAGAAAGACTTTCAGTCATTTATTTGGCAAACTTCAATTAAGCTCCTACTGTGTTCCAGGCTCTGAGAATTCAAGGGAGACTAAAACACAGTCCCTACCCTCAACGATCTCCCTATTTAGTGGTAGGGACCAACAAGGAAACAGATAGCTACAATCCTATGTGATAAGTATTATGATCAGGTACTCACAGAGAGCTGTGAGAAAAGAGAAAACCTGAGAAGTGTTACTGATCCAAACTAGTAGTAGGCTGAGGCAAGTCTTTCTGAAAGTTACATCTTGACTGAGTCTTGAGGTCTGAAAGGTGTTAACCAACAGGAGGTGTTTGCAATGGAAATAGCAACATACACAAAGCAACAAAGAGGAGAGTATTGCAGAGCAAGTAGATCGGCCAGCAAGAGGGCAGGGTGTGAAGAGAGGGGAAGTGGCTGAAGAGGGGAACAAAGGCGAGTTATGCAGGACCATGCGTGGGGCAGGGTTTGTATTTTAGGGGGGATTGCTCTGCTTGCAGCTTAGGAAATATGTTATAGGAGAGAAACTACAAAAAATAGAAGGATGGCCTGGGAAATGATTGCATTGGTCCCGGTGGGGCGGTGGGGGGAAGAGTGATAGCAACAGTGGATTAAGGAAATTAACTCCACAGACTTTAGTGGGGACAGTCAAATATGGGAAGTAAGCAAGAGGAATCAATGTTATCGTACCTGGCTTCTGGCTCATTCACGAAGATGAACTGATGACTTTTCTGTTCATTAGGTTGATCTTCTTAAAACTGAATGGAGAAGTGAACTGATTAGGTTGCTGTGTCTGTATAATGTGTGTATCTTTGTTGCAGGTTTGTTTTTTATTCTGCCATGCACTGACAGCTTCATCAAAGTGGACATGAGAACTATTTCATTTGATATTCCTCCTCAGGAGGTAAGGTTTTCTTTGAATAACTGAGATATCACATGTGAAAGTGCTTTTTTTTTGAGACGGAGTCTGTCTCTGTTGCCCAGGCTGGAGTGCCGTGGCCGGATCTCAGCTCACTGCAAGCTCCGCCTCCCGGGTTCACGCCATTCTCCTGCCTCAGCCTCCCGAGTAGATCACCGCACCTGGCTAATAATTTTTTGTATTTTTAGTAGAGACGGGGTTTCACCGTGTTAGCCAGGGTGGTCTCGATCTCCTGATCTTGTGTTCCGCCCGTCTCAGCCTCCCAAAGTGCTGGGATTACAGGCTTGAGCCACCGCGCCTGGCGTGAAAGTGCTTTACAATGAGGGACAGCATAGTTAGAACATAGGCTTTATTCATTTTAAATTTTTTTTTTTTTAAATTGAGATAGAGTCTTGTTCTGTTGCCCAGGCTGGAGTGCAGTAGTGTGATCTTGGCTCACTGCAACCTCTGCCGCCTGGGTTCAAGTGATTCTCATGCCTCAGCCTCCCAAGTAACAGACTATAGACATGCACCACCACGCCCAGCTACTGTTTTTCTATTTTTAGTGGAGACGGGGTTTTGCCATGTTGGCCAGGCTGATCTCAAACTCCTGACCTCAGGTGATCTGCCCTGGCTTCCTAAAGTGCTGGGATTACAGGCGTGAGCCACTGTGCCTGGCTAGAGAATAGGCTTTAGATCTTGACTGCCTTCAGCATTTCTAGCTCAGTGACCTTAAGCAAGTCCTTTAACTTATCTGTGCTTCAGTTTCCTCATCCAGAAAATAGAGATTGTAATAGTAAGAACTACTGTATAGGGTGGTTCTGAGAAGTGCTTAGAGCAACGACTGATAAATAGTAAGTACTGTATAAGTTCTTACTGTTAGTATTACAGTTGGCCCTTTGCATGCATAGGTTTTGCATACGGGGATTCAGCCAACCACAGACTGAAAAGATTAGGGAAAAAACTCCACAAAGATCCAAAAAGCAAAATTTGAATTTATCATACAAGTATGGCACTGAATCCACATGAATGAAGTGATGTGTAGGTATTGTGTTAGATAATATAAGTAATCTACAGATGATTTAAAGTATATAGGAAAATGTACATAGATTATATGGTTGGCTCCATGAATCAAAAATATTTGGGGAAAAAAGCAATAGACAATGATACAATAATACAAATTTTAAAAAACAGTATAGTATAGCAACTATTTACATAGTATTTATATTGTATTAAGTATTATAAGTACTCTAGAAAGGATTTAATGTATAAAGGAGGATGTGCATAAATTATATGTGAATATTGTGCCACTGTATATAAGTGACTTGAACATCTTGGATTTTGGTATCCTCTGGGAGTCCTAGAATCAATCTCCCACAAATACCGAGGGATGATTGTTAGAAAATATAGTGTAATGCTAATGAAAGTATAATAATATCATCATTGTTATTACTATCACCATTTTTATTACCACGTTTCTCTTCTATGGGTTTCTGATAGAAAACCCTATTTAGTATAATATTTTTTTCTTCTTAAGGTTTTAGTCTAGATAAATTGGTTAGAAACCAAAGAATTAGAAACTGCTTGTTGGGCATTTTAGATAAAACATAATATTTTATACTAGTGATTATTTTGTGCCTTTTCAAACTACTTCACAAATGTTATCATAGATGAAACTCACGGCAGAATCCCTAGAAAGTATATAGTTGCAGTGAAACAAAGGAATTCCTCTAAATTACAGTGGCAGAGCCAAGACTAAAATTGAGCTCTTCGGATTCCCTGTATAGTGCTGCTTTTTCCACAGCTCCATGCTAAATGCATTGTACATGAGCTCCCTTATAGCCCCTGAAAAAGTGATGGCCTTCCTGGCAACCATGTCCTTAGGAGGCATAATAACCGTTGCATACAGAAAACCTAAAAACATGAAGTGGGAAGGACAGAAGAATGCTGTCAGGGTTTCCTGGCCAAAGGCCAGATACTCAGCATGGTGATGGAGCCTGGCCATGTTGCCTTCTCATGTCACAAATACCAGAAACCAGCCTAGGAACTTCCTTGTTGGTACTGATCCAAGAAGTGGGTGAGGTCAGACTTTATAATCCACCCAAAGTTAGTGATGCCAGAAGTGATTTTGCCCACATTTTACTCATAAGAACAAGACTTACTCATAAGAACAAGACTCTAAGTCTTGTTCTTATGAGTAAACATACATTCCCTCTGTATGTTTTCACATCGTCTAGGGAAGATCGAGTCTCAGAGGGAGCCACTTTCAGGGTAGCTGGGCATTCTGGCATTTTCCACTATAAACGTTACAGACATCTGGCAGAGTTGCTGTTTAAGCTTCTGCTTTCCAGTGGCTCTTTCCTCTTCTGCAAGCTGCTGAATGCAAAGCAGATTAGAACTTGGCAAGCAATCCTTTTTCTGATTCCCCTGTGAAGTTTCTGTGAAGGGAGATAAACCCTTGCCGATGATAAACAGGAGGCAGAGAAGCTGTAGCTTTAGAAAGAAGCTGTGGCAAAGTCAAAGTGGCAAGAATTTGGAATTGACACATTTTCCCATCATGTCATGGGAAATAATTAGTTTTCATACAAGATGGTAATACACTGTACATTTATTTATAAATCCTCTACTTCTCTTCCATGTTAGAAGTCTTTTGAGATTACTAAAAAAGGATCACTGCTCTGATGTCTGGCAGGGCTAAACAGCCATCTAACAACATTGTTGTTATTACCTTCCATTTACATAGCTGTTTACTCTTTCAAAAGGGCTTCATTCACAAGTATGTTCTTATTTCATCTTCACAGAAATTTGAGGAGAATTAGGCAGGATTATTAGTGCCATCTCACAAATGAGGAATCTGTAGGTCAAATCTGTTAAAAGCCTTGCTAGAGGCCATCCAGGGACCTGAAGGCAGAGCTGGAACTACAGTTCAGGTCTCCTAACTCTCACTCCTTTGTTCCTCATCATTCACTGTTCTCAGGACCACATTTCAGTTCAGTTCATCTCTCATTTGATGACTACCCACTATGTTTCAAACACACTGTCAGTGCTAGAGTTACCAAGAATTGCCCTTAAGAAATTCATACTCAGAGAAGTAGAAATGTTAATAAATAATGTCACTACAGTAAGGTGCAGTGGAAGTGCAAGGGAAGAGTGCTTAACTCTGCCAAGTAAGTCAAGAAAGTTTCACAGAGAGAAGGACATTTAAATGATCAGTAGAAAGGTGCCAGCCTGATGTTGTCCGTGAGAGAGGCTGGAATTCCCAGGCTGGAGCACTCTTCCTGCCTCAGCCTCCTGAGTAGCTGGAACTACAGGTGTATGCCATCATGCCCAGCTGGCTTATTTATCGTCTAAATTAACTTATTACAGTTAATCAAGTTAAGGTTTTATTCGGTAAAGTTACCACCGTTATCCAAGATGAAATAATAAGACAGCTTTTATGTGCCAGGAACTTTTCTGAGCACTTGAATGTATTTAGCGCACTAATTCTAGCAACAATGCAAAGTAGGTACTATAATTAATCTCTACTTTACAAATAAGATAACTGAGTCTCAGTAAGTTTAAGTGATTGATGTAACTGTTTTCCTGGAGCCTCTTACTCAGATAACTTTTTAGCTTAAAAAAAAATTAGGTCGTGTTTAACATTTTTATGTAGCATGCTGTAAAATATGTTTTTGTGCTGACCTTGCCCTTTAAAAACATTCCTCTTGCACTTTTTGTTCGGGTAATATTTTGCAACTTGTAGTTTATCAAACCTTGACTCTCTAGTGTCTCTCTCTTGAGTGTTCTTCCACTCCACCCAACACCCCAGAAAAATTGTATTCCTTTCTTCAAGATTCAATTCAGTATCACCCCTGCTACGCACAGCTGCCCCTAAAAGCTTCCTTTGATTCCCTAACCTCCTTCAAAGTAGGAACCAAGTTTTTTCCTACCTTAATCCCTGGTACCTAGTACGGTGCCTGCTGTTGAGTGATATCTCAATATTATTTGTATGATTGAATGAATTAATGGACTTGAATAAATACATTTATTTTATTAAATTTTAAAAGATATAATTAACTGTCTGATGTCTTACTAAAGAAAATCAGCTAGTATTATAAGATATTCTGTAGAATAACATTCCTTACAGTTATGTTAAAAAACAAAAAAACAAAAAAACAACCATTGACAGATGTAAAATTGCTTCCTTCATCTTGTAGATCCTCACTAAGGATTCAGTGACAATTAGCGTGGATGGTGTGGTCTATTACCGCGTTCAGAATGCAACCCTGGCTGTAGCAAATATCACCAATGCTGACTCAGCCACCCGTCTTTTGGCACAAACTACTCTGAGGAATGTTCTGGGCACCAAGAACCTTTCTCAGATCCTCTCTGACAGAGAAGAAATCGCACACAACATGCAGGTGGGGAGTGCGTCGATGCTGGTACCTCCCAAAAGTTGAAAAATGAAGCAAAGGGTCAATGGTTTTTTGAGAACCTTTTATTAATTCAAATTGTGGGGAGTCTGTGGCCTTTTATTTTCCAATTTGGTGGGAGGGGAGATTTTTCACATTAGCGGTTCATGAGTTAATAACACTCATGCGTACAGTTTTTAAAAATTTTCTTCAGTGTGTATTTTTTTCCAGAATCAATAATAACCTTTTTGTTTAGAACAGAAGCTATTCTACAAGATAGTGTAGGTATTCCTAAAGCTTTATTCTGTGTGTGAGTCCCATGAATGATAACTGTTGTGCTTTCCAGCCTTTCTTGAGTTACAGATACTCAGTTAAGCATAGCTTGTTCAGAAAAGACAGAGTGCTGTAAGTCTGGATTCTTGTTATTTGTATATACTTCGTTGTGGGTAAAATCTATGATCGTATTTGATATCCACAACAACCTATGAAATAGATGTGTGGTTTCATTCGCGTGACATTCTAAAGGGAGAAAGTTGAAGCACAAAGGAGTAATATGGCTTACACAGAGTCACATTAGCTCAGGAGTTGGCAAACTGTAGCCTACAGGCTGTAGTTTTTGTAAGTAAAGTTTGACTGGAGTATAGCCACAGCCCTTTATTTATATATTATCCGTGGCTGCTTTTGACTACAACAGCTGGGTTAAATAGTTGAGACAGAGACTACAAATAAACAATCACTATATGGCCCTTTTAGAAGAAGCTTGCTAACCCCTGCATTAGCTTGCAAGCAACAGTATCAGGATCAGTGAGCTAGCCCCTGCATCACCATTCTTTCCACTACTCTCCCCAGCACCTTATCTCCTCCGAATCCCAGTGAATACAGCCTCTGTCAGAATCTGGGCTGAGCAGATTTAGCTTGTCTTCTCTCTTCCTAACAGTCTACTCTGGATGATGCCACTGATGCCTGGGGAATAAAGGTGGAGCGTGTGGAAATCAAGGATGTGAAACTACCTGTGCAGCTCCAGAGAGCTATGGCTGCAGAAGCAGAAGCGTCCCGTGAGGCCCGCGCCAAGGTAACATTTTCTTAAAACTTGTTTGTCTTACTGAGTTTTCTCTTTTATTAATAATTATAAAAAAGTGAAACATGTTTGTTGTAAAAGATTGAAATAATCTTGAAGTGGTAAAGTTAGTAGAAGTGAAAGCCCTCCCTGTAACTTCAAATCATATTCCCCCAGAGGTCACCACTCTTAACAGTTGAGTGTATTTGGATTTTATTTGACCAGGTTTTTGGATTACTGGCTTGTTTGTTTTACAAAAGTAGGGTTATACTGCACATGTTGTTCTGTGCTCTGCTTTTTTCATTTAATATCAATATCTATGGGCATATCAGTACATATAGACTTACCTCATTCTTTTATGACTGTGTGTACCATACTTTATTCTCCCAATTCATCATTAAGGACAAATTAACAATTCCAGCTTCGGAGCAAGTGGGTCATCATTCCATCCATACCATCCATCTCTTACTTATTTTTGGCTTCTTTTTTGTTCTTTTTCTTTTCTCTGGATCTTTTTCCCTTTTACTGTTTCCTATTCCTCATTCTCTCTTTTCCTCTTGTTTATATTCTTACTTTGACATCTGCCTTTTTTCTTCCTTCTTTTCATCATCATCTGCCAATGTCTTAGCCCTGCATGGGTGGCATGGCCCCTCTGGGAGGCACTGAGGAAATATTTGTTAATCTAACCTAGAAAAGAGTATCTTTAAAGATGATAACGTGTAAAAGTTCAGGGATATCTCACCAAACCCAAGGGTAGGAAGTAGGGGCAAGTCTCACCAAAACAGGAACCAGAAGGCAGTTCAGGGAACTAGTCATTCCCTTTCCTGTGCTACATGTCACTGTAAATAGCTTGTGGTGGAGAATGTCTAGCTCCCAGGTTTACGTGTCTGCCAGGTGAACACTAAAGAACACAGACCAGCCCTAATTCCACATTCACGGAAGAGAGATTCTTTTTGGTCCAACTTTAGTCAAAGTGCAAAGATAGCATAATAATATGGTTCCACAGCCCTATGCCTGTGAATGGGTTGAAGAAGAGAAGCAGTTTTCATAGGAGGAGTTGCTGTGGACTTGACAAATCTCCCAAGACACAAGGAGCAAACCAATTTGTTATTGTTAGAAAATAGTAGTAGCTGGTGGTAACTGGCTGACCACAGAACCCTGTTCTGTTCTTAGGATGCCCTTTAAGCCACAAACTGGTCACTATAATTTCTTAGCCAGCATCAAATAGGATAGTAGCTCATTTGGCATGCGACTTCAGAATTTTCTATTAACCAGAATGTTTAGGTTTGCCTAATAGGATCATTGTTGCTTTGTGATGATAACCTGATAGTACTGCAGAACCCTCAAGTGCCTTCTTTCAAAACCATTACATTTAGAAGATTAAATTATGTTTACGATGTTATTAAATGTGCCCTATCATCTAATTGTTTTGAAAATTAGGAATTGCTTTTAACTAGAATATGTTATTAGCCAAAAGCCTCATTTCCAAACCAGACTGAATAGTAGAATGTACCATACATATACTATATAGAATGTCAGAGCCCAAAGGATCCTCAGAGATCTATCTTCCATAGGTGGCAAATACCTAGCCCAGATGCTACCACTCCATCCTGCTATTGCCATGCTAGTAATTAACCATGGCACTGTTTTCCACTGAGCTTAGACTTGGCCTCAGAACCCTTCTACAGCACTCCAGGTAACAACCCTCAACTGCTTAGAGTTAGCTCTAAAAAACAAAACTTGAGGCCGAGCTCACATCTATAATCCCAGCACTTTGGGAGGCTGAGGTGGGTAGATCACCTGAGGTGAGGAGTTCAAGACCGGCCTGGCCAACATGGTGAAACCCCGTCTTTACTAAAAATACAAAAAGTAGCCCGGCGTGGTGGCAGGCACCTGTAATCCCAGCTACTTGGGAGGCTGAGACAGGAGAATTGCTTGAACCCTGGGGGTGGAGGTTGCAGTGAGCTGAGATTGTGCCACTGCACTTTAGCCTGGGTGATAGAGCAAGACTCCTCAAAAAAATTAAATTAAATTAAAAATTAAATAATAAAAACATTTTAAAAAAATGAAACTTGTTTGCCATTCCACTATTCAAAGGAAAAATTGAAGCCCAGAAAAGTTAAGTGACATCTGCAAGGTCACACAGTTGATTAGTGGCAGTGGAAATTAGAATTCCCCTCTGCTCCTCACTGCCTCCTCTAGGACTGACTTCCCAGGATGGGCTATGAGCCTTTTCCATAGCATTCTTAAGAGTTTGGAAAGAAAGTTTCTATCTTCCCTTTATAACAGTAAGAAAAGAGAGAAGAAACCGCTTAGAATTGTGAATTGCCATACTCCCATTTGGACGGGGCTGTAGGGTTAGTCTAGAAGCAGGCTCATGAACCCGGGCAGCGACTGCCTTGGAGTTCACACATAGAATCACAATGAGCCTAGCCCTTCTGTAAAACAGTAACCCTGCAACAACCATAGGCTTATTGTCTTGAAATTCTCATGGAAAATAGGGCGGTCACAGTTTCTTCAACAAATAAATTGCACAGGAAAGGTGAGATAGAGTGGAAGAAACTAAAGATTAAGAGACTTTACAGAAAAATTCCTTAGGTTCATTAGCCATCTGGGAAATGCAAATTCACATTATAAGCAGATGTCACACTAGACAGCTATCAGAATGGCCTGAAAAGAACGGAAAAGAACCCAGTGTGGGTGAGAGAGGAACTTGAACTCTCATATTCTGCTGGTGGCAGTGTAACTTAATACAACCACTTTGGAAAACAGTCTGGCAACGTCTGTTCAAACTGAACATTTGTGTACGCTATGAGCCAGCAGCTCCAACTCCTAACTATAAATCTAACAGAAATGCACTCATATGTTTACCAAGGCATGTACTAGAATGTTCACACCAGCACATTGAGCCGAACTATAGAATATCCAAATGTCCATTCCTAGCTGAATGGATGAAGTCTGGTTTATTCACACGTAGGCATACTACGTAGCAAAGAGAATGAATGTAAGTGCTCACACATATAATTTGAGTGAAAGAAACCAGTCACAGAAGACAGATTCTCCCATGTGTTTCTCTGTATATTAGGTTTGGTTTTTAAAGTGTTTAGACCAGCTTTTAGTGGCTTGAAATGTAATCTCTTTTGTGTTTGCATCATCTTTTGTTTCCTTTTCATAACTCTCAGAAAAACACCTGGCACATGCTTTTGGGCTCATGTTTCTGGGTGTAGAAGTTTATCAATTGAGAGGGTGGAGTGCAGAAATACAGATCACCTTTCTCTGCCCTTTCCTCTGCCCAGACCACCTGGTCTACAGAAGGGACAGGTAGCACCAATTTCACATACATGAAAATGCCAGACTTTAAAATGATATTCTGTAAATATAAAATGTTGATTGCTATGAGATTACTACACATTGGACAAAAGCTGTGCACACCCACAAATAGCTTGCTTTGCTCTCTAAGATCCTATCAACAGAGTGTACTTGGCCTGTATTTAGACAAAGCCGGTGGTGTTGTTTACATCTTTGGCAGCTTGCTCAGTGTGGCTTTTCTATGAACAAAATGTATGCCCAGCCCGTTGGGTCTGGCTTCTCAGCCAAGCAATTATGCATTGATTGGTGGTGGGAAATGAGGTATCTTTCCAGCTGGTCCATGTCCAAAGAATGCCTAATTGGACATCTGAGATGATATGGAAAAAATCAGAGCCTACTGCTGTCATAGCAGGGGATTTCTGATGTATTCTCTCTAGTGCCTACCTTGGAATACAGTTCTGTGGTTTTCTTTGAGCAGAGCTGACCCTTGTTCCTGCAGGACGTGATGGGTGGCTTTGATAAATTAGGTTTTTACCCTATAAACTAGATGCTTTCTCTCAGTGAGTACCGTATTCTGTATCCTATCTCCATTAATGGCACTAACCTATGCAACCAAAACCTAGAAACCTGGGTCTCAGCCTCTGTCCCCCTTTCCTCCTCCTACCTAGTTTCCAAATTCCATTGATTCGCCCTCCTTCAGGGAGGCAGAATAGCTCCCCAAACCATTTCATTCTGTGTCCCCACCACCTGTGAATCACACCACCCACTCTAAAGCGGTTCCACTAGCAGCTTTCACTGCCTTCTCTTCTAACCTCAGACATCCATCAGAGAGTTTTTTCAAACTAGATCTGATGGAGGTTATTATCTGCTTAAAATCATTCTGCAGTTTCCCATTGCCCACAGAATGAAAACCAAACACCCTGGCCCGTCACTGCCCTTCAGAACCCGGCCCCATTCATCCCTCACCTTTCCCCTCTTCCTGCCATAGCATTCAGCCATTGACAGTTTTCTGGAATATACCATTTTTATACCTCTTTACCATCTCATGTGTTCTGCCTAAAATATTCTTCCTCATCTTTTTCTAATCAGCAAACATTTTGTCATTTAATATTCAACTTCTATAACCTCACCACGTCACCCTCTGGAAAAGCTTCCTTCTTCTGTGTGCTAGCACTGTGCCTTGTACATATATCTGTCAGCATTTATCACACCAGAATGAAATGATCTACTTCCATGTCTGCCTTCCCCACCTGACCAGGAGCTGAAGAAGGCTAGGGATTCCACTCTATCCCTAGCTTCTCCTACACAGGGCTTAAGGCCCCCAAATTTTGCTGTGTAAGTGAATGAAATTTCACTGGGCATAAGACCATTGCCTCCAATTCTGATATTCGTGGAGTATTATGGACCACTAATTTTTCAGGATTCAAGTGAGGATAATAACCTGGAGAAACTGTACTTTAAATCTTGAAAATTATGGTATCTTAATACCTTTCCTTCTCCTAGGATTATGAATTAAAGTAACTACTTTGAATCTTTTGTGCATTAAAGCACAGTTGGACCCGAAAATCAGGTCTTGCCATTCCTCTGTAATAACCCCCTTTATTCCTTTAACACTTTATATACTTTCTCTGTCTTTCTCACAAGTGGTCCTCTGAAGTACATGTTAGTCTGCTTTAAGAATGGGAAACTGAGGTTCAGGATGTTCAGTAACCTCTCTGAGGACATTCGGCTGGTAAATGTTAGATTTGGGATTTGAACTCAAGTCCATTTGACTCCAGAGCTCCTGTTCTCTCCACTGCTCGAGTGATCTTCGAACTTTTTTGCCTGTGAAACCCCTTACAGAATTTAGAAAAACTATAAAGCCCATCAAACATTTTAAATTGGCATGTAAAAATTTTCATCTTGAATTTATGTACTTGCCAAGAATATAATTCATGGCATGTTGTAAATATTGACATTTTAAAATAAAACTGTTAACATCATTCTTTTAAATGTACCCAATGAGAAATAATAATGATGTAGTTATCCATTAAAAATATGTAAGTAAACTCTTAACGGTCAGGAGCTTTTTATTGTTTTTTTTTTCTTCTTCTTCTTAAACCTAAGTTTTTTATTGCACCTTCACTTCCCCCAGATTCTTTTCCTAACGTATATTTTGTCATGAATTATTTTATTAACCTACTGCAACACATTTAGTCCATAAATTAGAATTAATTTTTAAAAATTTCCTGTAACTAGGCCGGGCGCGGTGGCTCAAGCCTGTAATCCCAGCACTTTGGGAGGCCGAGGCGGGTGGATCACGAGGTCAGGAGATCAAGACTATCCTGGCTAACATGGTGAAACCCCGTCTCTACTAAAAATACAAAAAACTAGCCGGGCGTGGTGGCGGGCGCCTGTAGTCTCAGCTACTTGGGAGGCTGAGGCGGGAGAATGGCGTGAACCCGGGAGGCGGAGCTTGCAGTGAGCCGATATCACGCCACTGCACTCCAGCCTGGGAGACACAGCGAGACTCTGTCTCAAAAAAAAAAAAAAAAAAAATTTCCTGTAACTAAAAACAAGGTTCTACAAACATTTCAGAATTTCTCCTAAATAAGAAGTCAATTTTTTTTTTTTTTTTTTTTTGAGACAGAGTCTCATTCTGTCACCCAAGCTGGAGTGCAGTGGCATGATCTTGGCTCACTGCAACCTCCCGGGTTCAAGCAATTCTCCTGTCTCAGCCTCTCAGGTAGCTGGATTTACAGGTGCTTGCCACAATGCCTGGCTAATTTTTGTACTTTTAGTGGAGACGGGGTTTTGCCATGTTGGCCAGGCTGGTCTCGAACTCCTGACCTCAAGTGATCTGCCCACCTTGGCCTCCCAAAGTTTTGGGATTACAGGTGTGAGCCACTGCACCCAGTACAAGAAGTTGATGTTTACTAGAAATGCTTGTCTTCATAAGACGAATGAGAATTAAATCGTACATGTATAGATGGCTGTTGTTTAATGCTAGAATGAGACAGGATTCAGCATCAGTTTTATTCCTATTTTTCATTTTTATAGCTATAAGGACTTTGAAACCTTATTTACATAAATAAGTAGATGGAAATGGAAGTTTTGTTTAAAGTAGTATCATACAGTTCTTAGCACTCCCTTTGAATTTATGTGCTAAAAAAATCACATCACAGTCTTTCATCAAAAAATATTTATAACGACCTGTCAGCTTTCAGTTTAGTAAGGTACTCATCAGAGAATTGGAAATCCTCCTGACTTGCAAAAGGATTTGCATGCAGTCATTAAAGTTACTTGCTTTCTCAATCCTGCTCAGTATTTTGAATTATCCCTTTGTTTGTTACCCTGGAAAATGGGAGAAAGGCTGTAGTAAAAGAGTATGTCTTGGCTGGGCGTGGTGGCTTACGCTTGTAATCCTAGCACTTTGGGAGTCTGAGGCAGGCAGATCACTAGGTCAGGAGATCGAGACCATCCTGACCAACACGGTGAAACCCCGTCTCTACTAAAAATACAAAAAATTAGCCGGGCGAGGTGGCGGGCGCCTGTAGTCCCAGCTACTTGGGAGGCTGAGGCAGGAGAATGGCGTGAACCCGGGAGGCGGAGCTTGCAGTGAGCCAAGATTTTGCCACTGCACTCCAGCCTGGGCGACAGAGTGAGACTCCGTCTCAAAAAATAAATAAATAAAAATAAAAAAAGAGAATGTCTTGATCCAGGCACTACTCAGGCAAGTCAGTTTTAGAAAAAGAAGCGTGTGGAAACTGAGTATGTAGAAACTGATTTCCTTAAAACTCTTCTGGCATACACCCTGGAAAGTTTTGTGGACCACCTGAGGTATACGCACCCCAGGTTAAAGAGTGCTGCGTGTCACCATGTGGTTTTCTCCAGTTCAACCTCTCCTTTCACCTCTCCATAGGTTATTGCAGCCGAAGGAGAAATGAATGCATCCAGGGCTCTGAAAGAAGCCTCCATGGTCATCACTGAATCTCCTGCAGCCCTTCAGCTCCGGTACCTGCAGACACTGACCACCATTGCTGCTGAGAAAAACTCAACAATTGTCTTCCCTCTGCCCATAGATATGCTGCAAGGAATCATAGGTGCAAAACACGGCCATCTAGGCTAGCATAGAAATGAGCGCTACCCTTCCAAGGATGAAGTGGGGGACCAAATGAGCCTTTAACTCATAAAAAGAGGGTAGGGCTTTTCCTTTTCCATATGTCAATTGTGGTGTTCCCAGAATGCATAGCAGTTATAAAAATAGGTGAAAGAATTGTTAGCTTGTAAATACTGAGAGATTGGTGATTATAGAAGGTAATCTGTTAGTCTTAAAATAGTTAAAAGTTTGTATGTTTAGATTATTACGTAGTAGGTTAGATCCCTCTTGTTTTGACTTCCACTGACTCATTCTGAACCCCCTAAGCACCCAGGCCAGAGGCAACCTGGGCTGTAACTGCCACCTGACACTGCTGACTGGATAAATGCTTTGCAGAAAGGGATGACCTTACACCACAGCCAGCTTCTCTAGGTCAAGTGTGCCTTACTCCGGAGCCGGAGAGTCTTTTTTTTTTTTTTTTTTGAGATGAAGTTTCACTCTTGTTGCACAGGCTGGTGTGCAATAGCATGATCTCAGCTCACTGCAACCTCCACCTCCCAGGTTCAGGAGATTCTCCTGCCTCAGCCTCTCCAGTAGCTGGGATTACAGGCTCATGCCACCACGCCCAGCTAATTTTTGTATTTTTTTTTTTTTTTTTTAGTAGAGATGGGGTTTCACCATGTTGATCAGACTAGTCATGAACTCCTAACCTCGGGTGATCCACCCACCTCTGCCTCTCAAAGTGCTGGGATTACAGGCATGAGCTACTGCGCCCGGCGCAGAGTCTTAATTAAGAAAATTCGCCTAATGTTCATTTATTTTCTAAATCCAGACCATGTTTCAGAATAATCCTTATTTGAGAGTAGCCATTTCTTGCCTATACTTGTCAGAACCAGCAATAGTCAAGAATGAAAAAGATTACTCTAACCCTTCAAAGACTTTTAAATTCACTACTATAGTGGTCATTTTAAAAATACATCCATGTTTTAACTTCTTTGAGCCTTCTTTGTGAGTAAATGATTCCTCTGTGTTCTGCCTTTCAAACTAGCTAAATATTTGTCACAAAAGTGCTTTTTTCTCACTGTTGCCTATTTTCATATATCAGGTTTTAAATAGTTTTAATTTTGTAATAAAATTTTCTCTACGTTCTATATGCAATTGTTATATATCCATTTGAATAGCTTAAGGACTAAAATACTTTTTTAAGAGATAACTTCGGGAAACCATTATATTTTACTATCTGCATGCTGTTAACTGTGGTACACTGTGAAATATCTTGATTACAAACCCATTCATTACATAGTATAAGGAATTCACAATGTATTGACTATATAATGTCTAATTATCTTGGGCAGATACTGTCAAACTTTATGATATCTATATAGACGTAGATCTTTTTAAACTTACCTAGTCGTTCTTCTATCATGTGTATTGATGCTGAAAGAGGAACTGGTCAGCTTCTCTGGACAGCAATTTCTTAGTCTATAATATTAGGAGACATCTTCTGTTTTGCAAATGTCTATGAATCTGAGCAACCTGGCATTCTATTTACTGGCAAGGAAGCTGGCAGGTGACATTTGTAACATTTCCTCTTTGAGACTCTGAGTTCACCTAGAGAAGTCTAAGAATAACAGCTTTCTTTCCCAGCACGAGCCTTTATAGCTATCCTTAGCCGAACCACTGTGTCCATCCAGCCAATGGATGTCCCTTCCCCTGTACCCCAATTTCAAGCTTATTTTAGGAAGCCTTGAACTACCATGTATCTGGCTCCTAGCTGAGTTTATTAGAGGTGTGGAGCAGTGCAACTTAAACTCAAGTTGCACTTACATATTGAATTTTAAAATGATGGTTTTATCCGTTGTGTGAGGTGGCTTACCCTTGAGGACCAGGAGGCTCCATATCCTGGCTGAAAATCTCTTCTGCAACTTAAGAGTAACAGTGCTTTTGGATCCTTGAGTTCTCCTGTCTCCAGATAGCAAATGACCTTGACTTTTCTGCCTTGTGAATTCATAGTCCAATAGGTTGAAGTTAAATCACTTGGGAGGGACGCATAGCAGGAGCTCTAGGAACACAGTGCCAGTGCAGAAGTTTTTCCAGGTGGCCTCCCTTTCCAACAATGTACATAATAAAGTGTATGCACTTTCACTAATATTTTTGGGGTGAGAGTCTGTTTCGTTCTGCATTGAGTGTATGTGGATTTCCATTTGCAGAAGTAGTACGTTAGATCTTCCGCTTCTGAGCTGTCTGGTTGGCTTCTTCGTGTGCTTTGTGGGCCAGGGGAAGGGGACAGGCTGCTGTGGGCCATCTGCTGTCTCCCAGGTTCAGGCACCCTCTGGTGCACCAGCCCACACATTTTCCCTGGGGAATTAGAGATCCACGCACACCCCCCACCACCACGAAGCTTTAACTGGCTTCATTTCCGTTTGCCTTCCTCCAAACGGGACAGGAACCCACTTCTTGCTGTCATCCAGTTAATCACATAGACATAACTTTTACTTAAAAAGAAAGAAAGAATGATAAAAAAACCAATGTGTTTTACCTGCAACATCTGACCTTTGAAGAACTGTCTTGAATTAGTGGCTACCATTTGGAAGCACCAGTTGCTTAGCTCTGTGCACAAATACGTGTACGTACATTCTGTCATTTTATCCCAAAATAGCTTCATAGACACTTTATTATCACCATTTTGTAGATGAGGACACTGAGGCTCAAAGGTTAAAACAACCAAAGTCACAAGGTTGGAAAGGAAGAGAGCTAGAATTCAAACCCAGATCTGTCTAATGCCAAAGATGTGTGAAGTGTATCAGTGTATCTTCATGTGACACTGCCTCTAGTGTCCCCATCCACACACCACCACACCATTTTGTAGATCACAACTTTTCCCAAGACTATCGAAGTTTGTTTACATTCACACCTAAGCAGGCCCTAAACTTAAAAGTTTTGTTTTGGGCCATCTGATTCAGCCAGAGTTCACTATGAAAAGAGGAGAGTCGATTGGGCATTTGTTTGTTTGTTTGTTTGGTTGGTTTGTTTGTTTTGAGACGAAGTCTCGCTCTTGTCACCTAGGCTGAAGTGCGATGGCACGATCTCAACTCACTGCAGCCTCCGCCTCCTGGGTTCAAGCGATTCTTCTGCCTCAGCCTCTGGAGTAGCTGGGATTACAGGCGCCTGTCACCATGTCTGGCTAATTTTTGTATTTTTAGTAGAGACGGGGTTTCACCATGTTGGCCAGGCTGGTCTCGAACTCCTGACCTCAGGTGATCTGCCTGCCAAAGTGCTGGGATTACAGGCGTGAGCCACCGCGCCCGGCCCGATTGGGCATTTGTAACCACAAATGTCTTAACACACTGTCCTGAGCAGGAGGAAACCAGTGTCCCGTAGACTTTCAGCTTATGTAGCCTTTTAAAATATATCATTTCTTGTGATACTCACAAACCTGGTCTCCCAGTTACTTGGCTAGTAAATGGTGAATCCAGTGCCCCTTCCCCTACTTTCAACAGCAAACCCCTTTTTTCAAAGGTAACTGCACTGGTAAAAGGTTTAAGGTGTCTTTTGCCAGGATAAATTCTTGAGTTCACATTTACAGCATTTACTGAATATAAAGTAACTCAATAAGAACAATGAGGCTGTTTTGAAAAACAAAAATTCATATTAATTAGAGTTATGAAAGAGTTCCAATCTTATATTCAGAGTCTATATTCAATTTCTCCGGGCCGGGCGCGGTGGCTCAAGCCTGTAATCCCAGCACTTTGGGAGGCCGAGACGGGCGGATCACGAGGTCAGGAGATCGAGACCATCCTGGCTAACACAATGAAACCCCGTCTCTACTAAAAATACAAAAAATTAGCCGGGCGAGGTGGCGGGCGCCTGTAGTCCCAGCTACTCGGGAGGCTGAGGCAGGAGAATGGCGTAAACCCGGGAGGCGGAGTTTGCAGTGAGCCGAGATAGTGTCACTGCACTCCAGCCTGGGCGACAGAGCGAGACTCCGTCTCAAAAAAAAAAAAAAACAAAAAACAAAAAAAAAAAAAAAAAAATTTCTCCGTTTTGCTTTTTTATTACCACTTTAAACGTGGAATTTGAATCTGATGTTTATAAAATCACAGAAGCACCTCATAGACTTCTACATATTTCCGTTTGAAAATCACTGCTCTGGAGTGCTTTTCTTCCTATACCATCCACCTTATAATGTGACCTTACATAAGTCATATGCTGTCTCAGCCTCATTTTCCTCACCTGTAAAACAAGATTACAGTCCACCTGTTTGGGTCTCAGACCTTTTGAGAATGTGTTGGAAGCTACAGAGCTTCGTCTGAAAACTGTACAACAGTGTGCACAACACAAATTTGGATCCTTTGGGGGTACACTGGCCCCACTCCCAAACCTATCCAAAGACTTAAGAAATCCTGGGCTAGATCATGTCTAATATCCTAACTTCAAAGCTATGCGGTTACCTGAAGAGTTTTTACTTTATAGGAACCAAGAAGAAGGCAAAAGGAACCACGGTTGAATGCCAGTACTGTGCAAGACACTTCACACATCTTTTTTTCATGTCCATTTGTAATCTCATTTGGCTGTGTTTGACCAGGCCACAGCAAAATCCCCGGGGATATTAGTGATGATCTCTTCCTGTGATGTTGTTAACATCAGGTCTACAGCAACCCAGGCTCAGATCAAGCTAGGATTTGCCTAAACCAGTCATCCTTGCTAATAGGATACAGCCCCTTTCAATCTACCCTGTAGCCAGAAGAGTTTAGTGAGAAAGGAAATTGAAGCTGCTGTTAAAACTGAGGTTTTACAATAAACTCTAGAAACAAAGTAATCATAATGTAGGCTGCAAATCTTCCCTAAAAGATTCCACGGGAAAAATGACCGGAAATTGAGCACTCTGAAAAGTACCGGATGCCACAGAACTGCAAGGAGCCATTACTTTTAATTTTCAGCCTATGGCCCCCAAAAGTCTCCAACAAAATGATGGTCTACCCAGCATCCATTGATCTCCTCCATCCTTCCTGGGAGCCATGACTTTGTTCAGATACTTCCCCTGAGAGCTCTGACCTCAAGAGAATTCACCCCCAGCTGCTAGGATGAACCCAACTGGCCCAAGAATAATTCCATCCTTCTAGCCCATGATTCCATCAGGAATGATTATGTGACACAATATGGGCTCTTGAGACCTGAGGAAAGGTTTTCCGTGGACTTGGGAGTGGTTCCTCCTCCCTTTTCTGAAAACATTTCTAGAAACAGTCCTTTTTTCCTCTGGGCATGGCTGTTCATGGGTGTGGAGCAACCAGAACGCCCGCAGATATTTTACCACTAGACTAGGGAGGGCCAAGCCAAGAGAAGGAGCAGGAAACCATGAAGGCCCTCTCAACTCTGAACTGATTGTGTATGAGAGCACGTAAGTGTGCTTACAGCTTAATTTGGTTTGAGTTAGCTCTCCATTGCTTACAGCCAAAAACATCCTGTCTGATCCACAGTACATTGGGTCTTTGCCTTCGTGGATGAATACTAGGTTCTGCTGTGCCCTAGGTGCTTTCATTATTTTTAACCATTTTGGAGCACTTACTATAGGCCAGACATTGTACTAAGCATTACCTCTTAATCCTCATGAGAATTCTAAGTGGGGTGACACTATTCTTATTCCCATTTTTCAGCTAAGGAAATGGCAAAGAACTTAAGTAAGATCACACTGCTAATGAGTGGTAGAGCTAGATTTGAATCCAGGTCTGACTCCAAAGGCCAGCTGTAGTAGTATAATATAAGGCTTATAGTATAATATAAGGCTGCTATGAACATGGGCATCTGTTTGATTCAAAGTGTTCTTGAGCCAGAGTCAAAGTCAGCCAGCAAGGGAATCTTGTGTCTCCTGTAAGCAGGTGTGCCATATATTATATATATAGCCACTATATATATATATAGCCACTATATTACACCACCTCCAGCTATAAGTACTAATACAACATTACCATTTTGCAGGTGGGTAACTTGAGGCTCCAAAAGTTTTTTTTTAAGTATTATATCTATAATGCCTTGCACAAAGTAAGTACAAAATAAATATCTGTTCAACTGAATTGCCCAAGATGGACACAGGATCCAAGCCTAGCATTGTCCCTCTGGCATCTGTCTCATTATTTCACAATGATTTTTCCATCGTAGGAGATGATGACGTCTGCAACCGTTAGAAAGATAAACTATGTGATTGAAGTGATAGTGTTCCTGATTGGCTTTTCGGCCTTTGAGAGAAAAATAAGAAGTCAGCATCTCCGTGGCCCCAGGCTATTTTCTTTCTCAGAGCATTGCACAACACTCTTTTGAGGCCACAGCCATACCCTTGAATGCCGGTATAAACTGAAATGAAGAATTAATGGGCAGGTCTACCTGAAATTTTAACTCCCACGAATTTCTAGGAAGTAAGCTAGCTCTGTCTACACAGGCCTCTACCTGCCTTTCATGAAAGCCCTGGAAGCTTTGGGTGGTAAATGCCACTTTTGTACCAGGACTTTGTCAAGTTGATTGCTGTGACCATGAAAGCAGACCTTTGGGGGTCGGCAAGGCAGGCATTATGGGATCAAGTCCAAACCCTTGGTATGGCATTCAAATCCCCAGCCCGCCTCTCAGCTCAGAGGCCTGCCACTCCAGGCTGCTTTCTGTCCCTGAGCACACTGTTCCCCCACAGCCCCCTGCCTGTACTTGCTGCACCCTCTGCCTGAAAATGACTTGATCTTCTCTGCATGTTTCACCCGGAAAATTTCTTCTCCACTACCCTCAACACTTCTGCAATGAATCAGAATCTCTGGAGGAACGGCCTTGGGGAATCCATGCTTTTAAAAAGTTCCCTGGGCAATTTGGGTGATCAGCCAGCTTTGGAAACAACAGTGTAAACACACACACACACACACACACAAACACACACACACACACACACAGCCTGCCCATCATTTAATCCCTTATGCTGGTTTCTGCTCTTTTACAGTCATATGCTTGGGAGCTTTCACATCATAACTCAATGGGGATGGAGTGGTGGTGGGAGGTGACACAGAACAAGAAGGGGGGAAACAAGGTGAGAAGAGATCAAAAAGAACAGACGGGGAGGACTGGGGAATGTCCTCCAGCAGGTTCCTTGGACTGCTTTAGAGTCTCCCAGGAGAAAAGATTATGAAACAACATAGAAATATCCAAGAGGGACTTGTGACATGCTGAGCTTGAGTAGAGAGTCAGGACCCAGGGGACCAAGAAGGCACAAAACAGTCCCTTTCCCATACCCTGAAGACCGCAAACTTTGAGAGCATCCGGGGGCAGCTCTTGTGATGGCAGCTGCTGCAGTGATTTCTCCACATAGCTTTGGGGCAGCCCAATGAATCTGTGGGAACCAGAGGTAGCAAGGAAGGTCCAAGCAGCTGCTACAGGATGTGGCAGCTATGAGGATGCACCCTGCCCGCTTTCTACTGCAAGGCATATACTTGATAAGAGCTCCGGCTGCTGGCTTTGAACTTCATTTCACATGTGTCCCAAGGCCAGGCCTCCCAGTGACTGAGTGCAGGGGGCAGATAAGGCACGCCTGCTTACAGGAGACACACGATTCCTTTGCTGGCTGACTTTGACTCTGGCTCAAGTACACTTTGAATCAAACAGACGCTTATGTTCATAGCAGCCTTATGCACAATAGCGAAAAGGCACAAATAACCGAAGAGTCCATTGATGGCTAAATAAACCAGATGTGGTATAGACATGCAGTAGAATATTACTCAGCCACAAAAAGGAGTGAAAAGTTGATACATGCTATAACAGGGATAAGTCTTGAAAACATTCTGCTAAGTGAAACAAGCCACACACAGAGGACAAATGTTGTGTGATTCCACTTAAATGAGGTCCCTGGAATAGTCAAATTCTGAGACTGAAAGTAAAACACAGGTTACCAGGGGCTGGCGAATAGGGAAGAATGGGGGATTAGTATTTAACGGGCAGAGCGTTTATACTGGGGATTATCAAAAAGGTTTAGGTACAGAGAGTGGTGATGGCTACACAACACTGTATATGCAATGTTACCGAAATACACACTTACAAATGGTTAAAATAAATACATTGTTATGTAGTTTGCCACAGTAAAAAACAATGAAAATGGGACTATACCATTAAATTTAAAAAGAACACTGAATTTGGCTTTGGGACTGCCGACAAGCTTTGCCAAATCTTCCTGGATTAAATAAATGACCACTAAGACACTTCGTGCAACCTTCTCTCCCCTTTTTCTCCACCTAGGGTCAGACCTGCATCTAGGGTCTGATGGCTCTCCCAGTCTTCCTTGGTTCCCCACCTATTTCCTTTTTTTTGAGACAGAATCTCGCTCTGTCGCCCAGGCTGGAGTGCAATGGCACGATCTCAGCTCACTGCAACGTCCGCCTCCTGGGTTCAAGAGATTCTGTCTCAGCCTCCTGAGTAGCTGGGATTACAGGCATGTGCCACCACACCTGGCTGATTTTTTATTTTTAGTAAAGACAGGCTTTCACCATGTTGGCCAGGCTGGTCTCGAACTCGTGACCTCAGGTGATCCACCCGCCTCAGTCTCCCAAAGTGCTGGGATTACATGTGTGAGCCACCGCGCCTGGGCCCTCCCTATTTCCTTTCACATAGGTATCCCCCAGGACAATCTACACACCTCTCATCTCACTGTGGCATCGCCTCTCGGCACCAGGATTCACACACAGGGTGGATGCAGCTTTTCTGCTAGTTCACAGGCAAATGCGAGGCACCTCTCTGGGCATTCTCAGAATTACCAGGGACATAGACAGGGCAGACGCTCGCTCTCACTGTCAGATGGACACAAGGAAACAGCTGAGCCACACTAGAGTACACACTTCAAAATGTTTTTATTGAATTTAATTTCCCAAACACAGATGTTTTAGACAATTTTGCAAGGACCCTGAATTTTTGCAGGGCTATTTTTGGATACTGTAAAAAACAAAAAAACAAAAAAACCATACACACACACTCATAGCAGAGTTGCTCTGCTCGCTGTAAGGCCTCTTTGAGGGAAGGACAGTTCCAAAAGGCACTGACCGGTGACATGGGTGGGTCCTGCCCCTCCTCAGGCAGCCAGCTCAGCCATGGCCCTGTCCAAGGGATCCACAGACCAGTAATCATCATCCCAGCCAAGGAACCAGCCCACGAAGGAGGGAGGCTCAAAGCCTTGCTTCACCACGGTGATGGGCGTCCGCCGATCCCGATTGGCTGGGTCCGTCTCGATGTACCGCTTAGCTGCAGACACACATGCAAGAAAAGGAAACCCCAGGAATTCTTAGTGCCTCCCACACCAGGGAGAGGGTGACTCAGGACAGCAGTTAATAAAGAAGGTCAAAGGTCAAAAGACAGTAGGTCAAAGGTCAAAAGACAGTAGGTCTATAGTCCTACTGTCCCTACTGCCCACCCCCTGCCCTGGGCACCATCCTCCTTTAAAGGCATGATACCCACGTGGGTTCTCTACCACCCTGCTCAGGAACACAGGAAGGGACAGGGTTATGGCTTAACCTCCTGCTTCATAAAGTTTATTACTTTCCCTTGTAGTCCCCTACTGGAAGATATGGGAACCAATTTTTGGGTTCCCAGCCTATAAATCAGATCTATTCAGCTACCCAGAATCTGCTTTGCAACATCTTTTTCTTTTTTTTTTTTTTTTCATTTTGAGACACCATCTCGTTCTGTCACCCAGCCTACAGTATAGTGATACAATCATGGCTCACAGCAGCCATGAACTCCTGGGTTCAAGCAATCCTCTGACCTCAACCTCCTGAGTAGCTGGGACCACGGCTACACACCAACACACCTGGCTAATTTTTTTGTATTTTTTCTAGAGATGGGGTTTCACTATGTTGCCTGGGCTACTCTCAAACTCCTGGGCTCAAGTGATCCTCCTGACTTGGCCTCCCGAAATGCTGGGATTACATGCATGAGTCACCATGCCTGGCCTGCTTTGCCACATCTAAACCTTGACAAGTTCAGCTCCTGAGTATTCTGGGAACTTGAAGAGACTTCTCATCTGTTCCTTCCTTCCTCTGGAACAGATCAGTTCCTTCAGAAACCCTAAGGCTTCTGAAAGATGTGTTCTTCACTACCCCAGGCAGGACTTATAAGGGGCTGGCCACAGAGGAGGAAGTCCCCACCCTATCTTGTCCATCAGTCCCCTAGAAATGATGCTCATTCCCAGACCTGTACAGAAGCCACTCCCACCACCCCACAAGCAACGGACCCCCCCTTCCCCCAGGGACTTGGGTCCTCACCAGAAGTCAAGGCTTCTGTCTTTTCTTCTTCTTGAGAATCCTTTCCAACCCAGACAAAGACCTGGAGGTGAGATGAGACATGAAAGGTACATGAGGGGTGCTGACCAAATGCACGGCTGGAGGAAGACTGGGGAGGGGCCAGGTGTCAGAAAAGACAAAGCCCTTTTTAAGCCCCTACTAAGAGAGCCCATGAACTAACACTGGAGGAATCTGGAACAGAGGTTGAAAGCCAGCAACCTACAAACATGTTTTGTTTGCTCACCCACCACCTTGTGTTGGCCAACAATGTCTTTTTAAACTATTGGTGACATAAAAATCTAGATTTCCAACTTCTCTTAAAAAACTGGAGGATTTAGCAGCCTGGGCCTTCAAACCTCACTTGAGTCAAGCTGTGCAGGAGCCGGCCCTTTGAGATGGGCGGTTCTAGTTTGCCTCAGACTCCACTGCTCCTTCACATCTCCCCATCCCAGTCTGCTTCACTCGCTAACACTGCCAGCCAGGTGCCATCAGGCATTGAGTTCGAGATTCTTCTCTAAAGGTCCATAAGTTGTCTCTGAACAGCATTCACTCGTTCAACAAATGAGTGGCCAAAATATTCTCACTCATTTATTCATCCAACAAATATGCACCGAGAGTCTACTACATCCCAGTCTGTGTGCATCTTCATCAAAATGGGCCTACGGCTTGGAATAAAAATAACTCACCCACCGTGATCCCCATTTTGAGTCTTGTTACAAGTTTTATGTCACATTATTGAGCTGATTTTTATGTATCATCTATTTTTATGCATATCTAAAATATTACTTCAAAGAGCACCTATCATTGATAAAATGGCATTAGACAGTAAAATGTCAGACTTGGTTTCTCTCACTTTTTTTTAAGACAGAGTCTCACTCTGTCATCCAGACTGGAGTGCAGTGGCGTGATCTCAGCTCACTGCAACCTCCGCCTCCTGGGTTCAAGTGATTCTTCTGCCTCAACCTCCTGAGTAGCTGGGATTACAGGCACCCACCACCACACCTGGCTAATTTTTTTGTATTTTTAGCAGAGACGGGGTTTCACCACGTTGGCTAGGCTGGTCTTGAACTCCTGACCTCAAGTGATTTGCCCACCTCAGCCTCTCAAAGTGCTGGGTTTGCAAGCATGAGCCATCGTGTCTGGCCCTCTCTTACTTATTTATAAATGTGTTCCCAACTAAAGTGGAAGCCCCTCGAAGGCAGGCATTCTATCTATTTTGCTTATCATAGGATTCTCAGCACTCAGCATTTGCCTGGAAGACAGTGGTGCTGAATAAATGTTGGCTGACTGAATCCCTAACAGATGAACAAACAGATTAAGTAGCCAATGGATCAATCAATGACAACTGCTGAATGGCTCAAGCTGCAACCATTTTTGGTCCTGATCTTCCAACCGGGTATTCCGACCAGCACTGTGGGTAGTGTATTCTTATGCCTTCGTGGTCAGTCACTCCATAACTCTGAGGACGCTGGGAGAAGCCACCTTGATAGGAAAGATGACTGACCTGACACCCCCGTGAGAACGTAAGCCCTGGGAGGGCACGAAAATGCCTACTTTATTTATTGCTCTATCCCTAGCATCTCAAACATAAAGCACCTGGTACAAAGCAGTGCCCAATTAATACTGTGTGAGTGAGTGAATGGCACCTTCCCCTGCCAAGAAGTCCTACATAATGGCCTTCTCTAGGAGATGAAGTGGAGACAGAGCCAAGAGCCCTCAAACCAGAAGCAGGAGCCCTCTAGAGTCGCTAGGTGACACTGGACAGTTTATGCCTGCAAACAAGATGCTGCTAAGTTCAACATCCCCTGCCAACAGATTTAAAGGAAGAGTTCATGCTCCTGCAAGGCCTGGGAGAGAATGATGAAGGTCATGTGATTTGGCTTTATAGGGCATTTTGCAGCTTTCAAGGTGAGTGTATCTGCAAGGAAGGTACCGCCACTCCCAGTTTACAGATGAGGAAATGGAAGCTCAGAAAGAGGAAGTGACTTCCAGTAGCCTAGAGACTTTTCTGGCAACACCTGGCACTGCCTCTTTTAGGTCCTTCTAGCAACTGATCATAGAACTGGAAGTCTAGTTTCTCCCACTCCCTCTGGCAGAGACAGCCTTCACCTGTCCTTCACCCACCTGGTCCCAGGTGTCCAGAAGCATGACATCATCCGTAGCCAGGTCTTCCTGCATGAGCTCACCAGGAACCTCTTCGATCTGGGAAGGAACGAAAGAGCATCAGCGAGATCTCTTCCCTCCCCTGGGTGGGCTTCCTCTCTCTGCCCCCTGAGGGAGTGGCACAGCTGGCTGCAGCTGGCAGGGGGCCCCTTCCTCTGTGCCATGCCATCAGAACTGTTTCTCCTGCCTCTGCTTCCGACCAGTCCCATGGAACTTGTCTCCCGAGGGGAAAGCAGAGGTGTGACCTCCACAGGGGCTCACCACAAAACGTCCAATCTTGTTGGAGCAGGCAAAGAGGCGAGGAGGATGGGCATCCATCTTCTTGTCCTTCAGCCGTGGGGATGTGCGGTAGGCAGCCTTCCCGCCCAGGGCCTCCCAGAAGCCATCTGTGATGGGAGGCCACGCCAGTTTGCCGAGGGATGCCATCACCCCTCTCTCCCATCTCATCAGACCCTGGGACCAGCCCTGCCCAAGCCCAACCCACTGCTCTCCCCCTTCTCCCTCCATCCTAAAATCCCAGGAGGTCCGGAGGCAAGAGGCCTGAGGGAATTGGAAGGTGACGAAATAGAGGCCCAGAGAGGGCAGACTTGGCAGGAGTGACACAGTCAGGACTACTATTGGCTTGAGGCTGACGACAGCATTGCGGGATGAGGATCATTAGCTCCACTCAGCTAATGAGGCGATGTGGCTCAGAGAGGTTAAGCAACACTCAAGGTCACACAGATGGTAAGTGTTAAGACCAGGATACAAATCCTGTCTGATTCGAATGCCCATATTCTTTCCACTATACCTGCTCTGTCCATGTGTAGACATTTACATTTAAATTCATTAAAATTAAATTCAATAGAAAGTTCAGTTCCTCATTCCCACGAATTCCCACTGGTCACATTTCAGGTGCTCCACAGCCACAGGTGACTGGTGGCTGCCAAACTGGACCCGGCAGACACAGAACATCCATCTGCATAGAAGGTTCTGCCTCACAGAGCTGCTTTAGACCAAGTCACTCGTCTCCATTTCTGTTAAGCATCAAGCAGCTGGGAATGAACTCAAAGTAACAGTAAAAAGACTGTAGGCTGGCAGAAGGAAGAGCTTCCCGGCCCACATTCTGGAAACAGAGCAGGCTGGTGGCATTTCTGGCCATGGGGAGTCTAGAGATGCAAAGAGCCCACTGCCCCTCTGATGCTATCAGCGCTGCCTACCACCTCTCAAGGCTTCCTAGCGAGGGACCGCCTCCTTCCACAGCCCAGCTGCTCCTTCCCACACTGGGCTCTCCTTTCTTTCTTTCTTTTTTTTTTTTTTTTTTGAGACGGAGTTTTACTCCTGTTGCCCAGGCTGGAGTGCAATAGCATGATCTCAGCTCACCGCAATCTTCACCTCCCGGGTTCAAGTGATTCTCCTGCCTCAGCCTCCTGAGTAGCTGGGATTACAGGCATGCACCACCATGCCCAGCTAATTCTGTATTTTTAGTAGAGACGGGGTTTCTCCATGTTGGTCAGGTTAGTCTTGAACTCCCGACCTCAGGTGATCCACCTGCCTTAGCCTCCCAAAGTGCTGGGATTACAGGCATGAACCACCACACCCAGGCTAGGCTCTCCTTCCTTTAGCTCCTGGAGACCCCCTTCTCTCTGACCATAGCCCTCATTTTAAAGCCACTGCTTTTAACATACATTAGGGGACAGGCCCTGGGGCATGGGGAGGATTTAGAGCCCCCAAGCCCAAGGAAAGAAGGGAAACCTAACAGCTGCATCCTGGAGAGCAGCAGGCCCCCCACCCCAGCTCCTACCTGGCTCGCTGCCTTCTGCCACCTGCACAGGTTGGGCCCGTAGCACCCTGAGCAGCTCCTGGGCCCCCGTCTTCTCTGCCTCACTGGCTCCTGTACCCACCCACAGGTAGGCAGCTGAGGGGGTTTTCAGGACAAAGGCATCGTTGGAGTTCAGTGCACCAGCCTTAGGCAATACCTGGGAGGGTAGAGCTTGGTTAATCAGGAACCAGACAAAAAGCCCTCAGGCCCCTCCTCACAGCCCAGGAGACCCTGCAGCAGGGCTAGCTCTCAGGTGGGGACTTGGAGGAACACAGCCCATCAGAGCTGAGGGCACAGACTTTGGACCCTGATGGCCTTGGTGACTCCCATGAGTCACTAATGCACTGTGACTAACAGAAGTTGAATGCCCAGAACAAAGGAGGTGAGAGTCCCATTCCCCTCTAGGCTGCTCAAACCATCCTGGGAATCACATCCTGATCTGTGCCTTCCTCCATGAAAGGGACAGTAGCCAACTGGAACGTAATCAGGAATGGCATCCCGATTGTACAGAATGGTAGGTAGTGAGCTCTCCACTATGCAAAGTGTGCAAGGGACACTGGGCATCCTTGAAACAGGGGAAGTCTAAGACAGACAACCCTGTGGCCAGGGCAGGAAGATACAAAAAGCTGCTTCTTACTCACTCACTCACCGCCCCCCGCCACCGCCGCCCCCATCCTGTGCCTGGACATCTGGTCATCCAGCTGGGAGGTTTCAGGGAGGCCAATCCCTTCTGTGGTCCAGGACCTGGAAATTACCTCAACAGCCCGGGTGGCTCCAGCGCTGTTGGCGCGGACCTGGAAGAGGCGGGTGCTGGCAGGGGCTGTCTGCCCGCCCTCGCGGGAGGTGCCGCCCTTGTAGATGATCATGGGCTTCCCACCAAACAGGCTCATGAGGTGTGCGGGCTCCTTGCCTTGGACCACACGGCTCTGGCAGGGAGACAGGAAAGCGAGTCAGGGACCTTGGGGGCAGGCCTCAGTCCTTCTATGTCACACTGGGCCCACTCCTCCAGACAAAGCCATCATGCTTGTGTCTGTGTGTGGCATGGAATGTGACCTAACAACACACGGGCAGGGACAGCAGAATTCCAGGAAGAGCGGAGACAGCGCTATTGCCTGAGGTCCCCGGGGCACTGCTGCTGTGGCTGCTCTCCATCTCCATGAGGACGTGCCTTCCTGACCCTCAGCCTGGTCTAAGAACCAGGAGAGCCTGTGTTTGCAAATATTCCCTTAAATAGAAGCACAGGGATTGCTGGTGGACATTCTTCTAGAATGCTGACGTCAGGCCTGGGCATGACTGCCAGTAGAGTGTAAGAACGGAGCATTCCAGATCTGGAAAACTCCCTCCTGCACAGCCAGTGCACCCCAGATGCAGGAAACAGCCAGAGGCTTGGTGGTGGGAGTGAGGCAGGGAAGATGTACACCCTCACATCTGCTCCCGCCCTGTGTGTGGCACCTTACCGCGGCCCCAGCTAACCATGTCCAGAAGAAAATCTCACATGTGTGTTGGGCGTATGGCAGTCGCTTCCCACCACGACCCACCACCGCTGAGTTAGGGCTTAGACTCCAACTCCACCCTGATGGTGAGAACTTGGGCACGTGTCTCAACCTCTTGGGTTCATCTTCTGAAAAATGCAGCCAAGGATGCCACTCCCAAGGCAGTTGTCAGGATGCACTGAGCTAAGATGGTCATCTCATTTAGTGCCCAGCACCCAGACTATCATAGGCAAAGGTCAGGGCACGAACCCCCAATTCCAATCTAGAGCCCTGCCCACTCCTACCACAGTGTGGAGGAAGCACAATTGTCCGCTGCCCCCTCATCTCCACAAACCAGCTCTGCTGCCCTCCGGCGCCCCCTACTGGCCAGAGCGACTTTTTAAACCAGAAATCACTACAGCTCAGACTTACCCTTCAGCAACTTCCTGTTGTTCTCAGCATCAAGGTCAACATCGTCACCATGGCCTCTGGTGGTCTGGCCCCTCTGAGCACCTCTCTAGCCTCAAATCAGGGCACTTTCCCCTTGCTTTAACACCCAACGCCCCCTCCCACCTCAGGGCCTTTGCATGTGTACCACCCTTTACCCAGAATGTGCTTTCCTTCACTCTGCCTGAGCAACTCCTACTCGTGCATCAGGTCCCAGTTGACCAGTCCCCTCCTGGGACAGGGATGGGCTTTTCTAATCCAATAGGATCCTACCCGGGATTTACGTCCTTGTACATAACACATGTGTATAAGGGAGGGACTTCTTATATGCCAGGCATGGCTCTAAATGCTTACAAATGTTAACTCAGTCCTCACAGCAATCCTGTGGGATGGTACTGTTATTACCCCTATTTTGAGGACACAGAGGCACAGAGAGGCTAAGTGACTTGCCCAAAGTTGCCCAGAGGTAAGGACAGGATTCAAACCCAAGCACGCTGGTTCCACATCCGTGCTCAGCCACGTCGCCTCTCCCATGTCTCTCTCCCCAAGGTCTTGTCAATTTCATTCACTGCATCTGTCACAGCCATTGGTGTGCATGTGTGTTGAATGTCTACTACCACCCAAGAAAGCAAAGCCCATTAGGGCAGGGGCAGTGTGCCTGTGTGTCCATGGCTACAGATGCAGTGTAGAACACATAGAAGCCCTAAATAAATACCTGTTCCATGGATGGATGGATGGATAGATGGATGGATGGATGGATGGATGGATGGATGGATGGATGGACGGACAGATGGACAAACGAACGGATGGATCAGAGTCAGACAGATGAGTGAAGAGAAGGACAAGGCTCAGGCTGCAGCCCAGAGAGGCAGTGGGCTGGGCTCACCTGAACAGGGGTACCTCCCAGCTCCTCATCCAGCTGAGCAGTCAGGATGGCAGATGCAGCGACCTCATCCTGGGTAGACTGGGCACCCTGCCTGGAAGGGGAAGTGAGATTCAGCATCAAGGTGTACACAGAGCCCTGAGCCTCTCCCTTACCCTGAGTCTGAGAAACCTACAAATCTCCCCGTTACCAGTAATGAAACAGATAGAGAGGGAAGGGCACTCTCTCAGAACAACGAGAGCCAGGAACCACACCAACACTTCCACTCTCAGCCTGGCATCTTGCCCGGTTACAGAGATCTGAGTGCAACGCATGGATTTCCTTATGCTAAATGTGTCCCTCAGGAGACAGGCTGGGTCTTCCCATGCTGAACAGCCACAGAGAAGATGCTCTGAGATTCAAACCTGAGATGTAGAAAAGTGGCCAGGACATTTCTCTGGGTGGAAAAGCAGGTTGTAGAATAGCAAGTGTTACGAGAGCCTATTTGTGGGAAAAGATGTCAGTGATTAAGCCTCCCGTGAACACGTGCAGAGAGGTCTGAACAGATGTTCACCAAAAGGTTCATGGTGATCGCTCTTAGAGGGAAGATTCAGGGGGATTTTGCCTTTCTACCCCACCTCTTTGCATATTGTCTAAGTTTTCCATAACCAACGTATGTCATCATATAAGCAAACAAAATCTGACATATCAATGTGCTGATGCAGCTAATTTTTAAAACAATCTTCTCACAAATTTTGTGCCAGGTGTGTGTATTATCTAGTGAAAAAAAAAATTTAAGCTGTTTTTAGATGTCTAGGGTTGTCAAATTGAGAGGCATTCTACAAAATAACTGGCCAGTACTCTTTAAAAGTATCAAGGTCATGAAAAAAAGGAAAGACTGGGAAACTGCCACAGATTCAGAGAGTTCAGAGACATAAGTAAATGCCATGTGGGATCCTGGGTTAGACCCTAGATCAGGAGAAGAACAGTAGTGGGGGCCAGGTGCGATGGCTCATGCCTGTCATCCCAGCACTTTGGGAGGCCGAGGCAGGCAGATCAGTTGAGGTCAGGAGTTCGAAACCAGCCTGCCCAACATGGTGAAACCCCATCACTACTAAAAACACAAAAATTAGCTAGGTGTGGTGGTGTACACCTGTAGTCCCAGATACTCGGGAGGCTGAGGCAGGAGAATTGCTTGAACCTGGGAGGCAGAGGTTGCAGTGAGCCAAAATCACACCACTATAGTCCAGCTTGGTGACAGAGCAAGACTCTGTCTAAAAAAAACCAAAAAACAAAACAAAACGAAAAACCCACACAGTAATAGGAAAACTGGGGAAATTTAGGTAAAGCCTATAGATTAGTAAGTAGTATTGTGTCAATGTTCGCTTCCTGGCTTTGTTAATTGTGCTATGGTTATGTAAGATGTGAACATAGGTGAATATTCCATTGGGTAATGGATATACGAGAACTGTCTGTACTAGTTTTGCAACTTTTCAGCAAGTCTAATATTTCAAAATAAGTTTAAAAAAGAAGGAATCCAGCCGGGCGTGGTGGCTCATGCCTATAATCCCAACGTTATTGGGATTATAAAGTAGCCAGGCGTGGTGGTGAGTAGTGGCAAGTAGTCCCAGCTACTCGGGAGGCTGAGGCATGATAATCGCTTGAGCCCCAGAGACAGAGGTTGTGGTGAGCAGAGATTGCACCACTGCACTCCAGCCTGGGCAACAGAGTGAGACCCTGTCTCAAAAAAAAAAAAAAAAAAAGAAGAAGAAAAAAATCCAACAGTCAATAATCAGACAAAAAGTTTTAGACTGTATAGTAAGAGAAATACAATTTAAAAATACACTGAGACACCATTTTATAAACCATAAGATTGACAAACGCCCAAAAGTTTGACCACACAATCCACAGGTGTGACTACAGGGAACCAGGGACTCTCCCAGGTTGTTTGGTGGGAATGTAAAATGCTACAAACACTATCGAGGGAAATTGGGGGCTATCTATCAAAATGACAAGTGCAGTTACTATTTGACCCAGCAATCTCACTTCTGGGAACTTACTCTAGAGGTATTTCTCTGCATGTTCAAAATGATGTTTGTTTAAGGTTACTAATCACAGCAATGTTTGTAATAGAGAAAGACTAGAATCAACTCAATTATGCATCCTCAAGGAATCTGTTAAATAAACTATAGTACAGCCACCCAAAGGACTATTACACAACTGTAAAAAAGAATGAGGAAGCTCTCTATGCACTGACATTATTGATCTCTAGGAAGAATGGAGTCAGAAAAGCAAGGTGCAGGGCAATACACAAAATATGCTACCTTTTGTGTAAGGAAGGGAGGGACCAGGCTATAAATTATTTGCAAATATATTTTTTTCCACAAAGAATTACTGGAAGGATATGCAAGAGATTAAAGCAGTTACCCAAGAAGGGGTGGGGTCTGGAGAATGGGGTAGAGAGGGACAGGGGTGGGAATAAGATTTCTCAATAAATACCTTTATAATCTATTTTGATTTTTGAACCATGTAAATGTATTCTCTGTTTTAAAATAATTTGGGGGCTGGGTGTGGTAGCTCATGCCTGTAACCCCAGAACTTTGGGAGGCTGAGGCAGGTGGATCACCTGAGGTCAGGAGTTCGAGACCAGCCTGGCCAACATGGTGAAACCCCTGTCTCTACTAAAAATACAAAAAAGTAGCCAGGCATGGTGGTGGGCGTCTGTAATCCCAGCTACTAGGGAGACTGAGGCAGGAGAATCGCTTGAACTCGGGAGGCAGAGGTTGTAGTGAGTGAGATCACACTATTGCACTCCAGCCTGGGCAACAAGAGCAAACCTCTGTCTCAAAATAAATAAAATAAATAACTAAATAAGTAAAAATAAAATAAAACAAATTTTGGCTTGAAAAATATGTGTGGGAGGATAGACCCTAGTGTGCACAGTACTTGGCATGGATTTGTGGGAGATGTTCTGTTTGTTTCTCCACACTCACTATACCTCCTACAATAGATATATAATCATTTGGTAAGAAGAGTTTAAAAGTTGTTTGGAGAAATAAGCAAGTGTGTTGCCCTGTGGACAAGAGTCTCTCCCAGCAGGCAGTGGCAGTCCCACCTCAGGCCCTCATACCCTCAGTCTGTCTTCAGTCTGTCTTCAGTCCTGCTCAGGGCCCAGCCAGTACCCCCACGACACACACTGATGGCCCCAGAACCTTACCAGTTGTAGATTATCTGCCCCTGGCGGCCTCCATGGCGGTAGTTGTACAGAATGATGTAGCTGTCTCCTCCATAGAACTGTCCATATGTGGCAGGGTCCACGGGTACTTTGCTGGAGCCTTCAATTCTCCAGATCTGTGGAGCAAAGCTGGGGTCAGATGCTGGGCAGCACCCCCACCCCCCAGCTCAGGCAAGCCAGGAAACCACAGCATGGTAGGCTGTGGTTAGACCATGGGATGAACTTTTAATCACTTGGGCTTGGACTGGAGTTAAATAGTTTGCCCAACTCACAGAGCCACTAGGAGGCAGGGCTGGGACTCCCGGCCAGGGTTCCCGCCTGGGACCCTCATACCATGCCCTGCCCCAGGCTGTTTGTCCTTCGCTCAGGATCGTCAAGGCAGCTCCAAAGGAATGCAGTACAGTGAGGTGAGGAGCCAGACACAGACCCCAAATCAGGCCCCTCATCCCCTTCCAGGCCATGAGACCTCAGAAAACCGATTTAACTGCTCTTAGCCTCAGTTTTCCCATCTGAAAAATGGGGATAATTACAGTACCTACCTCAAAGTATTGTGAGGCTCAAATGAGTTTACTCAGGGCCTGGCACAAGGGAACTGCTCTGTAGGTAGCAGCTGCTCTTATTATCATAAGTATTATTATTGTTTTACTAATATCACCATTATCTCCATCGTTACTGAGCTGCCTGGATTCTTCTTTCTTCTTTTTTTTTTTTGAGACGAGGTTTCACTCTTGTCACCCAGGCTAGAATGCAATGGCGCAATCTCGGCTCACTGCAACCTCTGCCTCCCAGGTTCAAGCAATTCTTCTCTCTCAGCCTCCCGAGTAGCTGGGATTACAAGCACCTGCCACCACGGGTGGCTAAGTTTTGTATTTTTGGTAGAGACCGAGTTTCACCATGTTGGCCAGGCTGGTCTTGAACTCCTGACCCCAGGTGATCCGCCTGCCTCGACCTCCCAAAGTGCTGGGATTACAGGCGTGAGCCACCATGCTGGGCCTGCCAGGAATTTCATAGGTCACCTGCAGAGGCAGGGCCACCACGAGGCGACCTCAGCGTGACCCCTGCTGGCAAGTGTCTGCAGTGTTCTGGTGACACCGCTTTTTCCAAGTGGTCACGAGGCCCAGCAGCGCCACCTGGTGGAGCTATGGAGACATGGAGTTGTCCAAGTCCTGGGAAACAGAATCCTAGAATCTCTAATTTTGAACATTCTTGAAGGTGATGGAGTGGGATGAAACCCCACTTTACAAGTGAGAAAGTGAAGCTCAAAGAGGTTATGTTACTTCCCCAAAGTCTCACAGTCAGGCTGCCAGGGCTTTTACCACACCGCCCTACACGGAATGTTTTCATTGCATTATTCCTATCTACTGAAGCAATGAATGAATGCTAATAACACCAAACCAAAAACAATAATACATAAAAATGAACACGTTTGTTATTCCTATCATTAGGAATGGAATCAAGTTTGCCTGAAGCGGATTCTACCTCCTAAACACCTCTGAACCCCACACCCCTCTTCCCCTTCTCCACGGTGACCTTCTTAGTCTCAAGGTCATCATCTCTCCTCTAAACTATTAGAATAAGCTCCTCATAAGCTCTCTACCTTCATTCTCCTGCCTCCAACCCACTTTCTTAGTTTTCTTTTATTTTTTAACTGATTTTTTTTTCCTTCTAATGATATCCTAGAGTCATATTCCAACCCATTTTCGCCGGGTGCAGTGGCTCATGCCTGTAATTCCAACACTTTGGGAGGCCGAGGCAGGAGGATTGCTTGAGCCCCAGGAGTTTGAAACTAGCCTGGGCAACATAGTGAGACCCTGTCTCTATTTAAAAAAAAAAAGATAAAGCGTAGATCTGAGCTTGTTGCATTTCTGATTTAATAAAAAGAAAAACCCCTCACTAGCAGCCCCTGGTTAGAGGATCAAGTTCACACCCTTGAAACTGGCATTCAAGGCCCCTCCCTGGGGATGCCATCAGCACTAGCTCCCTGGGACAGCTCCCTCCTTTCCGAACATAGCGGGTCCCGCCTGGAACGCCCACCACTCTCCGCTCTTCTTCTCCGGCAGCAAAGCCCTACTCCTACTCTGAGACCCCACCCAAGGGTTCCTGTCTCTGTGCAGGCTGCCCTGACCAACCACCCCCGCTGCTCTTCCTGTGTCCCCACAATCCCCTGTGCTCCCTCCCATCTTCCACTGATCACACAGATCTGTGGCTGTGGTCAACTCCCCTCCCAGACCAGGCACTCCTCGGGGCAAGTTGGGGCCAAGACATTTGGCCCAGGGCCTGATACACAGTAGGTGGTCAGGGTGCATTGGCTGTAAAAACTAAGTAACACCAAAGAATCTCAGCTACCAAAATTGTGCAAACCTCAGAGAGAAACCTCCTTGGGGAAGCGAGAGGCAGTGCATGGGGAAAGTGAGAGAAGGGCCTGGACACACCCACCCCAGGCCCTAAAGGTACCTGTTTCTGGCCTGTGCCATCATCATCCATGCCGTGTTGGGCGGCCATGGCAGTGGAGGTGTGCAGGGTGGCGGCGTCGAAGGGCACCCGCTCCACGTTGGCGATATGGCTGGAAAGGTAGGACAAGCCCAGGCCATCTGTCTGGTCTGGGTCCCGCCAGTTCTTGAAGAACTGCTTGAACAGTGGGGTCTCACCGCCCTCGGGAAGGACTGAGACCTGGGGAGGGGAGGCGGAGGAGCAGAATGTGGCTGGGCTGCCCAGCAAGGGTTTCCAGGGGAGCCTCAGATACCCCATCTACACTGAGGGTGGGACACCCGCCCTACTCCAGCCCATCCCCTCCAAACAGGACCCACCCCTTCCCATCCTACCCGGCCTCCAAGACTCACCTGGGTCTGCTTGGGGTAGTCCATCTTGGTGATGAAGTCAGAGGCTGTTTTGAGGGCAGCCTTCCTCTCCTCCGTGTTAGCCTGCTTGCCTGTCAGTAGCCAGAGGAAGTGATGGAGGGTTAGGGGCCCGGGATCCTGCTGCATCCTGACCTCCAACGGTCCAGGAGAAGGAGCTGCCAAACTTCCCTTCCTACTCTTCTTAGACAGTGGATAGCCAAGGCCAGAGACCCCCAGAGCTGACCACTCACTAGAGCTCCTGGAGTCCAGCCTGGGGCTGGCCAATGACACCAATCACAACACGATTGTGGTCCATTTAGTGAGCGTGTATTTTGTGCTTAGAACTATACATAGATTATTTAATCCATAGAACAGTCTTAAGTAATAAAAAAAATTGCTATCTTGTTCCTGAGTATCTATAAGGAAACCAGGGTCTTAGAGACATTAAGTTACTTGACGCAGGTTCCTCAGTGAGTGAGAAGCTGCCACCCTGAGGGCATTCCTGTGCCAAGGAGCTCCTGGCCAGCCAATGCTGGCCCTCAGTCCCAGCCTTCTCACTGCCAAGGCCAAGGTCCAGATCAGCTGGCCCAGGGCCCAGGGGGCCTAGAGAGTAATAATTATAATAGTTTCTGTCTCTCTCTTTCTCCCCACTCTCTCCCTTTCTCTCTGTCCTCCTACTGCCTCCCTCTCCTCTGTCCTCTTTCCCAAGATGAGCCTTACAGAATCAGGGGAGGATACTGATGGGTCCTCTCAGAAGGTCTCAGGGCCTCTAAGAAACATCTGGGCCAATGGTTTCCAAGAGAATTCCCACAAGATAGTACCCAAAGAGTTTATGAACTTCTAGCTTAGCATTTCCCAAACCAGATCATCTTCATGAAAAGCATCCCTGTGAATGCACAAGTTAAAAGTCCTACAGTAAACAAACTTGAACATTTTTAAATCCACTGTTGCCCATGAACTTCTCTGACCATACAGTTAAGATGTTTTCTACATAATTTCTTCAGGATGCCAATTAGCGTCTCAGAGAACTGACGTTATAATGCACTTGGGAAACACCCATTTTAGCTGAGATCAGCAATCTGAGGCCCAGAGAGGGTAAGTAAAGTACCCAAGATCACACAGTACGTCAATTGCAAAACCAAGGCATCAGCCCAAGACTTCTGATATCCATTGCACCAGGCACCTCTACCACACTCCACGCTCCCCTGGAGCTGCGTTTCTGGGAGCTGCGGGACATCCCACCCAAGGTCCTGCAGGCCAGTTGGGACCCTTCCCCTGTCCCCAGTACCTTTCCAGACAAAGATTTTCCCGTCCTTGCCATGGTCCAGGATGAAGCAGTCCTCTGACTTCAGGGCCCCCTGGGCAAAGGGGTTCTCATCAGCCACAAGGGAAACAGACATGGTGCCTGCACCATTGGAGACCTGAGGGGACAAAGCAGAAGGAACCAGCACGTGAGTGTCTGTGGCCGCCCAGCCCTGAGACTTCCACCATCTTGCCCCAATCCCCCGCCCCAAATGGCACTGCAGAGTAACACTTGGGCTTTCTCTTGCAAACACTTAGACGTTCTTTTTCCTTTTCTGCTTTTTCAGAACCACATCTGCTGACCTACACTCAGGGGTAACTGCACATGGGAATAGAGGGCGGGATAAAACGAAGGAACATTTGGGAACTGGGTGGCAGAGGGGAACTGCATAGTTTGCTGAAAAGGTATTCAACTTTACCATTTAAAAAAAAGGAGTATGCAAGGTGGATCCTTGATGAGCCAACATTGCCCTGTGGATACATATCTATGTTTACGCGCTATTAGAACAGAGGGTGCTGTATATAGAAATATTGCTTTGAAGCAATATTTGCAAAACACGCAAACTTCTGTATCTGTATTTGGAAAAAATAAAACAGGTTCTTGTTGCAAAAAAAAAAAAAAAAAAGAGAGAGAGAGAGAGAGAAGAGGCCGTGTGCAGTGGCACACACCTTTAATCCCAGCACTTTGGGAGGCCCAGGTGGGTGGATGGCTTGAGCCCAGGAGTTCGAGACCAGCCTGGGCAACATGGCGAGATCCCATCTCTACAAAAAATACAAAAAGTAGCAAGGCGTGGTGGCGCTTGCCTGTGGCCTCAGCTACTTGGGAGGCTAAAGTGGGAGGATCACCCGAGCCCAGGAGGTCGGGGCTGCAGTGAGTTGTGACTGCACCACCACACTCCAGCCTGGGTGACAGAGCCAGACTCTGTCTTGAAAATAAATAAGTAAATAAAATAGAATAAAAGTAAAAAGAGCTAAATGCAACCTGGTATCCTGGATTGGAACCTAGAATGAAAACCTGGGGAAATCTGGATAAAGTCTATAGTTTAGTTAATGGTATTAAAGCAATATAAATTTCTTAGTTTTGATAAATGTACCTGGTTATGCTAAGATGCTAAGGAGAAGCTGAGTGAATGGTATATCGGAACTCTTTGTACTATCTTTACAATTTTTCTGTAAACTTAAAAATTATTCTAAAACAAAAAGTAGACATTCAAGTTCAAAAAAAAAGTCTATCTTAAGAGTCGAAATTAAAAAATTTAACAATATCCAGTTGGCAAGGCTCTGGGTAAACAGGCACAGTCTGACTCCTAACTCCAGAACCAGTACTTTCTTTTTTTATTTTATTTATTTATTTGTTTATTTATTTATTTATTTTGAGATGGAGTCTTGCTCTTGTCGCCCACGCTGGAGTGCAATGGCGTGATCTCGGCTCACTGCAACCTCTGCCTCCCAGGTTCAAGTGATTCTCCTCCCTTAGGAGGAGAGCTAGGATTACGGGCGCCTGCCACCATGGCTGGGTAATATTTTGTGTTTTTAGTAGAGATGGTGTTTCACCATGTTGGCCAGGCTGGTCTCAAACTCCTGACCTCACGTGATCCACCCACCTCGGCCTTCCAAAGTGCTGGGATTACAGGCATGAGCCACCACACCTGGCCCAGAACCAGTATTTTCAACCACTGACTCATTCTTCAGCCTGTGACCAGCAGTTCCTTGTCTAGGAACTTGCCTTAGTGCTATGTTGTACTTAGCACAAGTACACCAAGAGGGACTGTCTGTAATTGGAAAAGGTGGGAACATATTAGGATTTGCTTAAATTCTTACATTCATAAAATAGAATACTATACAGCTGTTATAAAGGGTCATGTTGAGATTTATTATAGAAAGATATTCTCGACCATGTTGAGTGGAAAAAAGAAGACCACAGAACAGCATGAATAGTTTGGATCCAGTTATATAAAATAGAAATGACTGGGTGTGTTGGCTCAGGTCTGTAATCCCAGCACTTTGGAAGGCTGAGGTAAGTGGATCACGTGAGCCCAGGAGTTCGAGACCAGCCTGGGCAACGTGACGAAAACTTGTCTCTACAAAAAATACGAAAGTTAGCTGGGCGTGGTGGGACCTATCTGTAGTCCCAGCTACTTAGGAGGCTGAGGCAAGAGATCGCTTGAGCCTGGTAGGCAGAGGTTGCAGTGAGCTGTGAGATGCCACTGCACTGCAGCCTGGGTGACAGAGCGAGACCCTGTCTCCAAATAAAAAAATAAAATGGAAATGGAAAAGTAATTAGGCACAGAAAGCTGTGGTTGGACAAAGATGTGTTCTCTGGTGAGGAGGAGAGGCTGATTTTTTAGCTGGGTATTGTCATTTTGGTAATTAAAACACATTTTAAAAATAATACTTTTTTTTAAACTAGTGAAATTACATGGACTTTTATTTTCTTTTTATATTTCGAACACTGCTCATTTTTTTTTTTTACAATAAACATGTATTACTTCACAATCAGCAAAAAATCAATAATGTAGCAGTTTTTCTTTGGCACTGGGGGAATCCACATCCCTATTTTGTTGTTTTACTGAAAATACTTGGGGCACAACATAAGTGTGATTGAGCCTTCTCCCAGAGCTCAGCCAAGAGAGTTCCTTCGCTGGAGCTAAGCCTCAATTCAGTTGTGAAAATCACAAGAAAGAAATCATAAATAAAGTCATTATCTGTAACCCACACCCGCAGCCTCCCCACATACACACCATTTCTGTAGTATTTCCCCAAGTATTTTCTAAGCTGTTTTCCCATCCATTTTCTCTGTGGACTCCCAGAAATCCCGCAAAGTCGACCATTCTGCTCTTCTTCCCACGTTACAGACTGGGAAACTGCGACTCAGAAAGACAGACCTCATGTGTGAGCGTGACACAGATCTGTCCGGAGTTGATCGCATGCTCTTAGCACAGGAAAGCAAAGGAAGTACACATGCGTCCACTGGAGATGTGAGAAAGTCGAGCCCCCCGCCAAAGGGGTGCTTTGCCCAAGGTCCCACGGCAGTGGAGTGGGGAAGACCAGGTCTTCCACCTCCCTGTCCTGACCCCATGCCCAGGCAGTGCATCTGGTGCTCACCTTGTAGAGCTTGGCCAGCTTGCGGTTGGCCGCATCCTCCTTGGCGGTGTCCTCGGTACCTGCAGGCAGAGCCGGCTTGGGGCCCAGCACCTGTAGGAGATAGAGAGATGGAGAGGAAGGGTGGCTGTGAGGGAGGGGCCAGGCTCCCGGGATAGCTCCCAGGCAGGCAGGGACCACAAGGGCATCCATTGTGACCCTCCCCATGGAGTCTGACCTCCTCCAGAGACATCCTGCGTCTGCTCACAAGTCCAGATCTCTCCATCAGAGGTCCCTTCCACCTTGTCCCCCTGACTCAGAAACTCCAGGAGAACACTCCTGCTCCTCTGCCTCCAGACGACTCTTCAGATGTTTCGTCTACCGGCTAATTGTGGTAACTACAGCTATTGAACACCTTCTACTGCCTGCCTTTAAAAGATCTCACTTCATCCTCGCACCCAGGCCAGGAGGCACAGATTATCACTCTCATTTTACAGAAGAGGAATCTGAGGTCTAGAGAGACGAAATCACCTACTCACACAGCTATTAGGTGGCTAAGCCAGAATCTGAACCGCCATCCCTGTGGTTTTAGGGCCTATTTTCACTCCCACTGTGCCTCCCAAGCCATGGTTCGTGTCCAGGTCCCTTCCCATAATAATAATCACCCTTCTGCTCTCTCCAAAAGCTGGAATTGGATGCCCCCAGAGAAGCAGGAACCAAGTGGCATGGAGCAGAGCTCATGGTCTCCTCCTTTTCCTGGTGGAACCTGCCTCTATTGATATGTCCTCAAAGCACAATGGCTGGCAATCCCATCATGTGACTAAATGGGCCAAAAACTACCAGGAAGAGTCAGAAGAGGAAAGAGGGGATTGGGGCTCAGTGGTCTCTTTCTGACCTTGTTCTAGCACCAAGCTGGCCCTCTGGGGATGCTGAAAGACTGTCCTCCTTAGCTCTGCAAAGGACCTGGCCCTCCCCGCTGGAGAATGCGGTTCACACTCCCAGCACAGCCTTGGGTTCCAGCCTCACCCCTCGGGGAGTCTGGGAGTTGTACAGGTAACTGATCTCCCTCACTCCCTAAAGTGATCAGGTCTGATGGAAAAACAGCCTCAGAAGTGAGGCAGGGCCAGCGTGGTGACTCATGCTTGTAACCCCAGCATTTTGGGAGGTTGAGGCAGGTGGATGGTATGAACCCAGAAGTTGGAGACCAGCCTGGGCAACATGGCAAGACCTCATCCCCACGAAAAATTCAAAAATTAGCCTGGCTTGGTAGTACTCGCCTGTGGTCTCAGCTACTCGGGAGGCTGAGGCAGGAGGATCACTTGAGCCCAGGCGGTCAAGGCTGCAGTGAGCTGTGATGGTGCCCCTGCACTCCAGCCCAGGCAACAAAGAGGAAGACCCTGTCTCAAAAATTTAAAAAAAAAATTAAAATAAAAAAGCATTTTAAAAATAAAAAGGCGGTTTATAGCAGAAGTTTTTTTCCTCAAATTCACCTCAAATTGCCTACTGAACAGAAGAAAGTCATGAGCAGCGTGTCCCCATACCCACCCCAATGCGCACCCCACAGGCACCTGAAGCATTGCCTCGGGCTCAGCGCCCTCCTCAGACACGTGCACTCGGGCCCGGCCACTCCGCTCGTTGTCCCGGATGCCCTTGGACACCTGCGTGGCCTTCAGTCTTTCAAACCGGTTGCTGTTGGAACCGCACCACTGGTGGATGTCCTGGAAGACAGAGACCCAGGAAGTCAGTGTCCCGTCTTCCTATAAGCCCCGCCCAGTGACAAGGCTTGGGGAGTGTGGCGTGTGGTGTGCAGGCTCACCCTGTTCTGAGCTTGCCCACGTGCATTATTCACATACAATTAAGTGTGATCTGCATACACCAGGGGATGGGAGTGCATGAATTTTTTCACATACAACTACATCTAGAATGTGTGCAAAAATATTTGCCTGCTGAAGGGAATATAAATTGGTACAATCATTTTGGAAAACCATTTGGCCATAGCCACTAAAGCCGAATACACCTATCTCCTTAGGACCCAGAATCCTCCTTCTAGGCATATACCTGACAGAAGTGCGTTCGTATGTCCACCAAAAGACTTGTGCAAGAATGTTCAGAGTAGCACTGCCTGTAATAGCCCCAAACCAGAAGCCACCGCAAGTGCCCATCAACAACATAAAGGATACATAAATCGCGGTGCACCCACACAACTGAATCTTCCACAGCAAGGAAAATGAACAATCTATAACTAAATGCAACAATACGGATGCATCTCAGAAATGTAATGTTGAGCAAAAGGTAAGACATAAAAGAGCAAGTTTCCGTGTCTATAAAGTTCAGAAACAGGCAAAATTCATCTATGCTGTTGAGAAAGTTCAGGATGATGGTTGCCCTTGGGGTGAAGGCACCAAAAGGGGGTAACGGGCCTTCTAGGGGCTGGTGAGCTTCTGCTTCATGATCCAGTGTTATGTGGGTGTGTTCGCTTTGTGTAATCCATCAAGCTGTACACTCAGGATTCACACACTCTTCTGTGTGCCTATGATGCTTTAATAAAAAGCTTACACTAAATCAGTGTGTGCTCACGTTTGCACGGACATTATATCACAGGTATATATGCATATGAGCTTTGGGGTAGAATGGCCGTGTCCATTTGCAGGTCTGCACTCACAGGGACTTGTGAGACGAGTGTGTATGAAGCATCACAATTCTATAAGGTAGGCCTGGGTAAGGGCATCCCACACACATTGTCATAGATCACATGCATGTGCAACTACATGTATGACATACACATGCGGGACTTTAAGCAACATACCCGAGTATACATGTGTGGGCATTCATGATGGTGCACATGTGCACACCTGGTGGGCAAAAGTCTAGAGTGTTTGCCCATGACTTTTATGTATTTATAAGCATGTGAAAAAGGACACAAGACGTACGTACGAACAGAAGGTGCCAGGAAGTCTATATGTCAATCAAAGTCCAAGTACACACTATACCCATGGTGTGTGCTTGAGTCTACATTTGTGGGAGTCTTTGCACACAGACATATCTGTACGTGGGTCTCTCCGACTCATGAACAATGCTGGTCCCCGTGATTTGCCCATCTGTGTCTATGCATTTGTTCATGTGGATGTTCCCAAGTCCATGGTCAGGCCAGGAGTACCTCAGTGGCTCCTGGGAAAGGGGAAAGCGGGACTCACGTTGCCCAGGTCCAGGATGAAGCAGTCGCCATTGTTGAAGCTCTCCCAGGACACAGGCACCTCGGTGGCACGGACCACACGCCTACCTTTGACCTGGAAGAGTCTCTGCACCACCACCTCGTTGGGTACCACGTGCTTGAATCCCGATGCCACACCTCCTTTCTGTGGGGCCAAAGAGACAGCATTAGCCCAGGGCAGAAGGCCCAGGGAAGCTGATATGGAAGAAGGGGATAGAAATGAGGTGAAGGAAATTCTGGCTTGTGGACCAGTGGCTTTCCAGCAACACAGCAATTCTCAGTTAACTCAGGACTTTCATACCATTATCTTGTTTGAGACTGGAACATTCTGATGCCCATTTCAGAGTAGGAAACTGAGGTTTAGGAAAGCAATAAAATTTGCCCAAGGCCACACAGCTAAGAAGTGAGAGATTCCCTGCCCACTGCATCTTTCTGCCACCCCTTTGAATCCCATACTCCACTAACAAGGACCCCTGTAGCCACTTTCTTTTTTTTTTTTTTTTTGAAACGGAATCTCGCTCTGTCACCCAGGCTGGAGTGCAGTGGCCGGATTTCAGCTCACTGCAAGCTCCGCCTCCCGGGTTCACGCCATTCTCCTGCCTCAGCCTCCGGAGTAGCTGGGACTACAGGCGGCCGCCACCTCGCCCGGCTAGTTTTTTGTATTTTTTTAGTAGAGACGGGGTTTCACCGGGTTAGCCAGGATGGTCTCGATCTCCTGACCTTGTGATCCGCCCGTCTCGGCCTCCCAAAGTGCTGGGATTACAGGCTTGAGCCACCGCGCCCGGCCCCCTGTAGCCACTTTCTAAATCAAAAAACTGCAACAATTCCTTCCTCAAAACCAGCATTTCCCAAAGGCACACTAGTCCCCTAAGACATTCTGCAAGCAGAGTTCCACAGTCAAATAAGCATAGGAAATGCTTCTCACTCACCCTTTCTGACTGTTATACAATGCACATGTGTGTAATAAAGGCTCTGTCAAATCCTATGGTGGATACACCTGCTTGCCTTTTGTTTTATACAGCATTTCCCTATCTTATTGATTCAAGAACTGCTTTTCTTTCTTACCTACTTTCTTTTTTCTTTCTTTCTTTTCTTTTTTTCTTTCTTTCCTTCTTTCCCTTTCTTTCCTTTCCTTCCTTCCTTTCTTTCTCTCTTTCCTTCCTCTCTCTCTCTCTCTTCCTTCCTTTCAACAGGGTCTCACTCTGTCCAGGCTGGAGTGTACTGGTGTGATCACAGCTCACTGTAACCTCAAACTCCAGGACTTGAATGATCCTCCCATCTCAGCCTCTCCAGTGGTTAAGACTACAGGCATGAGCCACTGCACCCAGCTTATTTATTTATTTTATTTTATTTTATTTCTATTGTAGACATGAGGTCTCACTATGCTGCTTAAGCTGGTCTTGAACTCCTGGCCTCAAGCGATCCTTGGGTGCTGGGATTATAGGAGTGAGTCACTGAACCCAGCCCAAGAACCACTTTTCTTCACCGTATCCTGCCTCCAGCTTGAGTATTCTGCAAAAGCCACTTTGAGAGGTACTAATCCAAATCCTTCTCATCCTTCAAGGCTCTTCTGGGAAGTCTTCCTGGATTGTTCCGGCCACGCCACCCTTCTGCTTTGCTGGATTGTTCCGGCCACGCCACCCTTCTGCTTTGCTGGATTGTTCCGGCCACGCCACCCTTCTGCTTTCCCCTATGGTACCGCAGCAACTCCCACCCCGCAGTGCCTTCAAAGCAGCTGAGGGTAAGGGACAGGAGCCCCGCCACAGCAATGCTGGATGGCTTTGGGTAAGTCACCCGCCCTTTCCGAGCCTCAGGCCTCTCCTTTCTGAAGGGGAGACACAAGCTCCTGCTCCCTGACCCTCCGTAATCATTACTGCATCCCAGAGCAGGACATTCAGGAGAGCGTCCCTGCTGCAGTCACAGCTGCCCTCACTCAGCAGCAAGCCAAGGAAAGTCAGCTGGGCTTTCCTGTGAGCAGTCCCCAGCTCCGTGCCCCAGAGTTGTCAAATCAGAGTTGTAAAGGTCCTTCTACAGCACCCCACTTTACCCACGGTAAACTGACGTCCAGAGAAGTGAAGTGACTCACTCAAGGGCGCTCAGCAAGTGTGTGGCCAAGCCAAGGCTGGAAACCTTGTTTCCTCCTCCCAGTCGGGTGCTCGTCTCCCGGCTCCACACATGGGGGTGGAAGCAGAGGGCTTCCACTCAGGCCAGCAATGCAGCCACCCCATCCAGGGCCCCTCAGTCCACTACGCTAAGTCTAATTCTAGCCACACAGACTCGAGGAGGGCAAGGGGCAAAGGGAGTCCATGTACATTGGGCTCCTGCTGTGTCTTCCCATAGTCAGCAATATATGTGTTTGTGAAATGATGATGCCCACTGTGCCAGGCATTCTTCACGCATCGCCTGCAAGGGAGGCATCATTGCTCCATTGCGCAGATGAGCAAAATGGGGCCCACAGGTGATGGGACTTGCCCAAGATTATACAGATGGTAGGTGGTGGAGCTAGAATTCAAACCCAGGCGTGTCTGAATCTGTAAGATTCACATTCTTCTCTCAATATCAAGTTTTCTTTCTATTTTCTTTTGAGACAGAGTCTCGCTCTGTCACCCAGGCTGGAGTGCAGTAGTACAATCTCAATTCACTGCAGCCTCCGCCTCCTGGGTTCCAGCAATTCTTGTGCCTCAGCCTCCCGAGTAGCTGTGATTACAGATGTGCATCACCATGCCCAGCTAATTTTTGTATTTTTTGTAGAGACCAAGTTTCACCATGTTGGCCAGGCTGGTCTTGAACTCCTGGCCTCACGTGATCCTCCTGCCTCAGCCTCCCAAAGTGCTGGAATTACAGGCATGAGTCACTGTGCCAGCCAATATCAGGTTTTCTTAGAGCAAAGATCACTCAGTCATCCAGGATGGGAGGCAGGAACAAGCCACTATTCAGAGCCCTCTTTCAAGTAATGGATGTTTTTGGGTTGCCAGTGGCTGGAGGACCCCCTGGTGTCCCTTCTTGGTCTCAGCTAAGGCCTTTCAAGATTCCCTTGGGCCTAGCAGGGCAGCCAGTGCTCACACAGCTGACAACTTGTCTTTCCACCCTGCTTCCAGAGCCCCTCCAAGGGAGCCGTGGGTTGGCCATGCTATGACTGACCTCGGTGCGAAGCAAGGGGTAAGACTGTGACTTCTCCTGAATTTGCTGCCCAAAACTGGGAAGCAAGACAGTAACTTTTTCCATCATCAGGAAGGAGTGAGTTGGGACTCTGGGTTGAGAGACCAGGTCTGAGGGGGCCTGAGGGCTGGATGGCCATGAGGCCTGGGATTGGAGAGCCAGGCAGAGTGCAAAGGACATAGGTCAGGGCAATGCAGCGGGAGCGCAGAAAAACAGGAGGGTTCTGAGAGTGATGTAACCAAGACTGCCCGGAGCAAGTGAGGAAGAGCAGCCAGGGAAGAAAATGCAACAACCAATGCTCACCTGCACTCAGCTGTGCTTACCTGTAACAATCACAGTGGCTGCCACTTACGGAGCTTTGCCAAAGCTGGGGCACCTGCTTTAAGTGCATGCAATGAAGTCCTGACAACAAGCCCCTGAAGCAGGAACTATTAATAATTATCCCACTTCACAGGCGAGGAAACCAAGATTCAAAGAGATTAAGCATTGTGTCCAGAGCCCAGTGCTGGGCGGCAGTGCTAGGTTCTATCCCCAAGATCCCCCTGCCAGGGACCCAGCCTCATTCAGCTGTCAGCCTAGGAACTCCTGACCACGGGACTTCATTCAACTGGACATAATGAGAGAGTGGATGTGCAAACCTTTTCCAAAAGGTGCTAGAAGGACTCACTAACTGTTTCTATTGATTCCTCGGAGACAAGGAAACGGGAGCAAAGAAAAAAATTGTACCCCTCTAAATACTCGTTGAAGTATGCCTTTCATTTTTGTCATTAAAATTTTTACCCTATTTTTTAAAAAGGAAAAGGGTTGCTTTATGTCATAAATCTCACTTCTTAAAAATTCTCTGTATTTACTTATAAAATAATTCTTTTTTTTGAGACGGAGTCTCGTTCTGTCGCCCAGGCTGGAGTGCAGTGGCACGATCTTGGCTCACTGCAACCTCTGCCTCCCGGATTCAAGCGATTCTCCTGCCTCAGCCTCCCGAATAGCTGGAACTACAGGCAGCCGCCACCACGCCCTGCTAATTTTTGTATTTTTAGTAGAGACAGGATTTCACCATGTTGGCCAGGCTGGTCTCGAACTCCTGACCTCAAATGATCACCCATCTCGGCCTCCCTAAGTGTTGGGATTACAAGCGTGAGCCACCGCACCCGGCCTTATAAAATAATTCTTGATGTTGAATTATTGCAGCCATGAGTTTCCTGATTAATTAACTCCTCTAATTTTACTGCTCTAGGAAATTAGAATTGGAAAGATTAATTAACAAAAATAAATTAAAGCAAGCTCTTAGAAGACATCAGTGGATCTACAAGGGCAGGGGAAAGAAGTTTTTTGAAGTTGTTCCTGTTTTTGACTATAATCTTTAGCACTGATTGTTGCTTTCTATGGTATAATCATTAGGTGGGCAAGATTGGCATCAAATTATCTGAACAAAATTCTATAGGATAAATTGTTTTAAAAGCCACTTTCCAAATTAAAGTGATTACATATATATGCATCTGTCTATCTATATGCGTTCAGAGAGAAAGAAATTAGCCACTATATGCTATATATCTCCAAGTGTAGAATCATGTTGGGGGGGCTTTTATTTTCTAGAACCTATATTTCTGTAATGTTTGACATTTTACAATAAGCTTATATTACTCTTGTAGTCAGAAGAAAGGAGAAAAAAAGCGAAGAAGATTTACATGAAAACAAAAGTTAAACTGTTTCTAAAACAAAGAAAAAATGAATTGATCAGGCTTGGTCCCCTCTACCTTCTAAACTCAGAGCTCTTTATCTAAGGAATAGGAGGGAGGGAGGACAGAAAGATTCCAGTGATTCTATGGGTTCCCAATTGTGTTCCTCAGGTCCAAGGGCTCCTAGGTCTCTGCACAGCCCAGATTCCATTTGAACAATGGGTTTCAAATAACCCAGCCCCAGGGGGTCTCCAGGGTTCAGTCCAAAAATGGGGGTCTGGGGAGTGGGAGGAGGAGGGTCGGGAATCAAGGGATTCTGAGCTCTCTTGCAGGGCAGTGACCTACGGATTTGGGGGTCATAGAACAAGAGGGCCAAGCCCCAAGTCAGCCCTTTCTAGTGGCTCGCTGTCCCCTCCCTGCCCCTTCTCACACTCCGAGGACAGAATTGGCTTAGAGGAAGAGGCTTTCACAGGAACAAGTCTTGCGTAACAAGCCCTGCTCCTCGGGGATCTATAATTGATGAGGGCGCCGGGGCGAGAACCTTGGCCTGGACCTGCCAAGTGCGGGGGCAGCCTGAGGACTTGCAGAAGGTGGTAAACAGGATCAGCCCTGGGCCTCCCATTCGCACCAGGAGCCAGCGCCTTTCAGGACGGAAGCCCCAAATCTGGGCCCAGCTGGAGCCCAGATCGTCAAGTGTGATCCAAGAACGTCCTGGAAAATCATCAGGAGTCAGGGAACCTGGCTATCCAAGTAGATCCCAGGCCATATCCGAGCTAGATCAAAGATCAGGGAACCTTCAAATGTCGACTCTGAACCAGGTCTGTGCTAGGCCCTTCACGCTTGGGTTTGCACCCTAATCCAATCACTTACTAGCTGTGTGACCTTGGACAAGTTGCTTAACATCTCTGTGTCTTAGTAGCTTCATTTATAAAATGGTGCTAACAGATACCCTACCTGTTAGGGTAAAATGAGTTAAATGAGTAAAGCACTCAGAAGAGTCCCTGACACACAGAAAGTAATAGATAAGTGTTCAATGATAAGCACCTTTTACCAGCTGTGTGAACTTAGGCAAGTTAGTTTACTCCTCTGAGCCTCAGCTTCCTCATCTATGAAATGGGAGCATTACCATCCACCCTAAAGGCTATAGTGAGAATTAAATGAGATCTTGTAGTCAAGGCTTAATACACGGTAAGGGTTCTTATCATCCTTGTTTATTTCTAAAAATCCAGGGAGCCTATGACCTGCTCTGCAACATTCTCTGACCTGGAAAATCATCCTTCCTGTGTATATGAGAACTCTCATATTTGTAACCATGTTAGACCGTCAGGTTATGCCCTAAGAAACGGTGACTAAGACAAGATAGATTAGCAAACACCTACTCATCTATCTCATCCCTGAACCCCTCTCAGAACTGAGCACTCCCTGGGATCCCACCTGTCACCCCACCTGGAGGCAATGGATTGACTCTTCGTGAGCCTGCCAGTCTCCCCAACTCCTCGGGACACTCTCAAGGGCAGGGACCCACCTTCTTCACTTGGGCACCCTGGTACCCATCACGTGGCCTGGCAGAGGCAAGGGAACACAAGCCTGGTTTGAATGTAGCTTATGTGACCCCTCTGAGCCTCCAGTCTCATCTGTAAAATGGAATTGGAGTTCCTTACCTCCCAGGACAGTTGTGAGGCTGAAATGAGATAACCTATATTCCCGGTATCATGTCTGCCACAGTGTAGCAACAACAAGCCGGTGCTGCTGTTACTGAGGCTCAGTGAATGTTTGTTGAATGAATGATGAATGGAGGATGAGTGATAACACCCACCCAAAGATACACGACTTGCCCAAAGTCTCACAGCAATTACAGGAGGTAGCCTTGCGACCTCAATCCCAATCTCTGTGATTCCTGGGCAAGTGCTCTTTCCACTTCTTGCTCCAGAAGTTGCAAAAAGACCTGGTCCTTCTGCAGCTCAGGGACCCGGCTCCCAAACTTCTTACCTCTCCTTCTGCAAGGTGTCAAGGCCCCAGAAAGGACTGCAGGAAGAAGGCAGAGCTGGACAGCTTAGCAGGAGGAGCTCAGTGCAAAGGGAAACTGGCACACAGGGGGCTCCAGGGAATCCAACCCAGCCCTGCCCAGCCCTGGACTGTGGTTCCCAGGACACACCCTGCCTGTTGCTATCTGAGTCTCAATGATGCTTTCCCATCATTCAATCTCTTGTGCCTCACCAGGGCAGACAACTTCACCCTCCATTGACACAGATGATGCTGAGGTCCAGAGAGGAACAGTGACTTCTCTAAGGTCACACAGCACATCAGCAGCACAGACAGGCTTGAACCCTACCCTAGGACCCTGGTCATTAGAGGTTTGTTGGTTTAGTGGAAAGAATGCTGAGAGTTAGAACATCTGGGTTCTAGTCCTTGGTCTGGCACCAATTCGCTGTGTGACTCTAGGCCAATTGTTTAAGCCTTTCTGCGTCTCAGTTCCCCTTCTCCCCCAGTAAAATGAGATTTGGACTCTGACATTAAGGCCCACCTGGCTGTGAAAGCCTGTGATCCGCCTCTCTGTCCTGACCAAGGAAAACCCCAGCTTTGTAAAACTACAGTGTTCCCAGAGCCCTTCCAGATGGCCAAGCCCCACACAAGGCATTTCCCAGCCACCCCTGCACCAAATCCTCTCCCAGCCCTGTAGGGCAGGTACAACTGGCTCTCAGGTAACCAGAGAGGAAAGGGAGGCTCAAGGAGGTCAAGTGGCTTGCAGGAAGTCACCAGCATATTAGGGTGCAGTCTCATGGAGCTCCCAGTTTGGCCTTGCTCTGCCCCACCTGGCTAGGAGCTTGGGAAAAGAGCTCCGTCTTGGTCCAGACTGCGAAAAGTTCAAGTTCAAAGGGGATTCTAGTGAACAGAAAGAGGGATGTGACTAGCAATGCCCTATTAAATACCTAATACGGGGCCTTCTGTTCACAAGGCCCTAAGAATTAAGGGGTACCAGAACAGGACCAGGCCAAAGCCCCCTGGGGCCTGCAAGAAGAACTAGCTTTCCACCTCTGGCCCACTCCTCACTGTTGGGGGCTAGGAAAACAACACTATGAACTTACGGGGAATTTTCTTCTCCCCATTTTAAGATAAGGAACCAGAGGCTCACAAAGGCAGTGTGATTTGTCCAAGTTCACACAGCTAGAAAGAGGCCAGGATTTAAACACAACATTGGTTGACTACAAAGCCTGACCTCGGATCGGTCTGCCCACCGCATCACAAGGCCGAAAGATAGATGGGCCTGAGTGAGCCCTGTTACTGGTGCATCTGTCCCTACTGCTCAAGCAAGGTGGGGCCCAACCCACCTTGTATTTCAGGCCAGACTTGAAGTAGCCTAGGAAGGTGGCCGACTCGAAGCCCTGGACCTCACGGTGCTGCACAGCCCGGCCGTTCAGGTAGTCATCCAGCTGCACGGTAAAGATGGCGGCCGCCCCGCTCTCATCCTGGCTGCACTCATTGCCTAGGGGACATCGGAACAGCATGAGCCTGGTTTCCCAGAAGTACCCCAGACCCCTGGGGAAGAGGAGGACGAGGAGGAGGAACCCCAGCACTGCCCTGACCTAGCTGTAGAAGCTGAGAAAGCCCTTGCCTTCTGTGAGCTCAGTTAACCCATCTGTATAATGGGACGATGGACCTCATTTTTCTCTAAGCATCCTCCCAGCTCTGTCACATTCCCCTACATTCATTCTCAGCCCTCCTGAGCGTAAACTCAGGACTGGGAGCATCAGCTCAATTCACAGATTAGGAAACTGAGGCTCAGCAAGGGGGCAGGACTTATAGCATCCCACAGCAGAGGTGTGGCAGGGACTCCAGGCTCCTGACTCAAGGGCTAACTGGGGAGTGCCTGGAGCTGGGCCAGGGAGGTTGTGGCGGGGCCCAGGGTCTCCAATTCACCCACAGTTCTGAGTGTCACAGTAAGGCGTTTAACCCTTATGACATTCCTGTGAGATAATGCAGAGCTATCATCATGTCCACTCCACAGGGACATTGAGTGACTTGCCAAAGGGCAGAACGTGAGTCAGGAGCAGAGTGGGGGTGTGAACTTGGCCAGGCTGGCTCTAGAGTCTAAGGGCACAAACCACCAGTCAAGGGCCCGGCGCATACTAGGTGCACTCAATAATCAGTTCCCTTCCTGGGGACCATGCCTCAAAGGTCTGCACTGTTCAGAACGGGCGCTGGGGCAGGGGCTGGGGGGCCAGCCTCACCCAGCCAGTAGTGGAGGTCGTACTGCAGATTCCCGTTCCTCAGCTGCACTGTCTTCAGGATGACGTAAGCATCGCCCGTGAAGAAGTCTCCATAAAGGTTGGTGGGCACGGGCACCAGATCAAACTTCTCCACACGCCAGATCTGCAGGCCAGGCTCCTTCCCTGCCTTGAGGAACTCGGGGTGTTCCACCACCATGCTGTTGGGCTGGGAAGAGACAGGGCAGAGCCTAAGCAGGGGCAGGGTCCTGGCAGGGAAATGCCCCGGGCATGAGGGAGGGCGGTTTCCAGCACCAAGAGCATCTCACTTGAGCCTCCTGCTCTCCCCACGCCCCAGGCAAGTCTATCCCCTTCTGAGCACCCTGCCTCAATGAGTCAACAAACAGGACAAGAGTTTTATGCTTCAAATCCTGTGCCCTGGCCAGCATCTGTCCCTCCTACTTAGCCCTCTTCGGCTTTTTCTGGTGATGGAGGATACAGAGGGCTCTACCTCCCTGCTCCCTTCTTTTCTTTTTCTTTTCTTTCTTTCTTTTTTCTCTTCTTTTCTTTTCTTTTTTTTTTTTTTTTGTGAGACAGAGCCTCGTACTATCGCCAGGGCTGGAGTGCAATGGTGCAATCTCGACTCATTGCAACCTCTGTCTCCCGGGTTCAAGCAATTCTCCTGCCTCAGCCTCCTGAGTAGCTGGGATTACAGGCACGTGCTACTACGTCTGGCTAATTTTGTATTTTTAGTAGAGATGGGGTTTCGCCATGTTGGTCAGGCTGGTCTAGAACTCCTTGACCTCACGTGATCCACCTGCCTCGGCCTCCCAAAGTGTTGGGATTACAGGCGTGAGCCACCACGCCCGGCCTCCCTTCTTTTCTTATTGCCAATTGGATGTGATAACCAAGGCACAGAGAGGCGAAGGGACTCTGCCGGGGGACCTCCAGCTAGGAAACAGCGTAGCAGGGGTTGCCCTGGGCTCCAAGATCATAAGCTCTGGGACTATGGGTAGACCCCTCAGATGGCAATAGTAAATCTAAGGGTCCCCAGGGCCTCAGCTTGCTCCCTTCCAGCATCTTCAATGGCTCTTACAACTAAAGGGCCCTCCAAGAGCTCATTACCCAACCCCAATCTGCAGATAGAGAAACTGAGGCTCAAAGAGGGGAAAGGACTGACCGAAGGTCACACAGCCTGTTTGCTTTTGCTCTTTGGAAGTGGAAAGATTTCCAGCACGGGGCCTGGCAGACAGCAGGCGCTAGCTCTGTGCATGCTAAATGGGTACACTCGCAAACCGAGGTGAGCCCACCTGAGCCTCCTGTGATCCACGGGAACCCCCTCTCCTCCCTGCACCCATCCCCATCATACCCCCAAGAAGGGTCCAAATGGCTGAGCCCAAGTGGCCTCCTGCGCTGTCTGCCTCCTCCCTCCTGCCCCGCAACACCCCACCCCCAAATTGCATTTCTTGGAAGAGAAGAGGATGCACCAGGGTCTGCAGGAGGCTGTTGGAGATGAGGTGGTTAAAAATGGGGAGGCTGTTAGACATGCACTGGGGCGGGGGCCGGGGTGGGCACAAGAGGGTTAGGCTGGAGTCGAGGACAAAAATCAGCAGGTGCAGGTCACCTCTGGCCGGAGAAGAGATCTGGTGGGAGTAAAAATCAGAGGGGAGAAGTCAGAGAAACCAGGCAGGGAGAGGGAGAAGAACTCAGGCAGAAGGGTGGAAAAACACGAAACCAGACAGGGCAGGGAAGACAGCAGCAAGGAGAGAAGAAATGATAGTAATGACCATAAGCAAACAGGTGAGGTCGTACAAGGAAGAAGGAAATATTGGAGAGGGAGAGAGATCAAATGAGAATAAGGAATCGGAAATGGAAGAAGACATCAGAAGAGGGAAGGAGAGAAGTGAGGCAGAGGGGAGAAGAAAACAGAGAAGGGAAAGGAGAAATCAGGAGGCAGGGGAAAAGAAATCCGGCCAAGGTGAGGTTAGCTTCCTGGGAGGGAACAGCCAGGGCCCCCAGGCTCCCACCCTCATCTGCGAGCCAGAGCCCCAGAAGCAGCAAGAGATACTTACAAAGCAACAAAACAGTTTTTCCATTCTAGACCTGAATTACTCCCCTTTTCCTAGCGCTGTATCTGCAAGAACTTACAATAGAGAGTTACTCCGGGAGCCCCGGGGCCCCCCGGGCACTCACCCGCGCCTCGGGCACCCGCCCCTGGGGTGCCCTCGCCTGGGACGCCCCCTGCGACGCAGTGGCCGCGCGCGCGCGGACGGGCAGCGACAGCGCGCACAGCGCCAGGAACAGTGCGCAGGGCAGCGCGGGCGCGGGGCGATGCGGAGCCATGGTGGCGACAGCGGCGGGGGACCCAGTCGGCAGCAGCGGCCTCGGGTCACCGACCTTAAGTAGCCGCCCGCCCATCCCGCCCAAACCCGGGACCGCCCCGCAGGGAGGGCGTGGGGCGGGGATCGGTCTCGGATCTTGGAGACATCTGGGTTCCCACCGGGATCGACCCGACAGGGCGCGGCAGTTCCTGCACCCCAGATCCGGGGCGGAGACCCAGCACCGGGCTTGGCATACAGCAGGCGCTAGCTCTGTGCACGCTAAATGGGCGCAGGCACGAACCGCGGTGAGCCCAGCTGAGCCTCCTGTGACCCACGCGAGCCCCCTCTCCTCTCTGCACTTAACATCTCCAGCAAAAAAATAACATGAACTAACGATTTTTGAAAGCTTTTCACCGACGCATCAGCACATCCTTTTCAGAGATAGTACAATGGCCAACCCATTTTACAGAGGGCGGAACAGTGCAGGGTGGTGAAGCAACTTGCACACAGCTTGCAAATGGTGCTGCCTGGATTTGAACTCAGGCAGCAGTGGGCCTGGGCAGAACCCTCACCAGGCAGCATGCACCGCAGCAGGGCAGGGGACCCGTCTCCCGTGGGCAGGTGAAACCAGTAGGACTCAGCTGAGCAGACCGCTCAGCTCCTGGGATAGCCCCTCCTACTTTACCCAAGACGGCCTTTCTTTCCTTCTTTTGAAAAAGTGTTTGTGTTTTAAAAGTTTTATTTTGATCAAAACGTAACATCACATGTCTGTACACAGTTGTTTCCTCTGCCTCCCATTTACCTCTCCCCAGGGGCAAGCACTGCTATCTACCTCTTTTAGCTGATGGTTCAGGGTTTACCTTCAGGTCTCTAAACAAGCCCTTGTTACTTCTTGAAGTTGTTTTGTTTGGTTTCCATTTTAGGTACTATTCATTGACTCCCCTGGGGGAAGACAGAGTTTGCCTTTCCTTCTCACTCCCAGGCTCCCTTCCCATCCCCACCCCTCCACCCTCCCACTAGAGTCACTGGGTTGGGGAAGAGCTATCCAAACTGAAGGCCTGCTTCCCACCGCCTCCAACCCCTCTCCTCCCTCCTAGCACTGCGCAGAATCCAACTGCTCCACCTCTAAGTTCTCTTTGTATCCCAGACCTCCCTTTCACCCTGCAGCCTGATGCAGTGACAGGAAAGAGGACTGGAGAGTTGGAGAGCTGGCTTTCATTCCCACCTCCACTGTGCATGTTTTCAATGTCTCATTCTTCTCATCTACTAAATGAGTACAGTAGTTGAGGATTAAATCAGTCTGAGGGTATGAAAATAGCCCGGCCAGCAGCTAGGTAAATGTGAGTTCTCCACCACCTCCCCAGAAAATATGGTCCCCCTTCCCAGCTCCTCCGGAAGTCCAGCCTCTATCTAATCAGGCTGAAGTTTGCCCTCTCCCACTCACAACTTGCTCCCACCTAAGGGGGGATGTGGTTCAGAAAAAAGGCTAAAGGAACACAGAGGAGAGATTATAAGAAGGCTTTGTGGAGAAAGGGACTTGTGACCCAGGCCTTGAATGACAGGGAGGATGGAGATTAAGAAGAAAAGACATTCCAGGGGGAGGGGACACATAGGCAAAGGGCAGGCAAACATAACCATATCCAGTGAATTACCCGGGGTCCAGCAGGAAACACAGGGAGCAAGAGGAGAGGAGGCTGCAGAGGGCAGCAGGGGTCACCAAGGCCTGTGTGCCACACCGAAGAGTCTGAACTTGTCTCGGTGTCTGTGGGGGGCCCCAGAGGGATACCTGAGTTCTCAGAGCTCCAAGTCCAGGCCTGGGCCTGCCCAGCCTGCAGTGGGCCAGCTCTGGCCTAAATTCAGAGAGCTCTCCCTTCCCCCTAGCCATTTGGAGGATGATATTATAAAAAAAAAAATCCACAGCTCCCATAGGCTCTTAATGGAAGCATAAACCAGTTTCACCTCTCTAGATAGCAATTTATCCAAACTCAAAACACACAATGCAACAACAGTTTCACTTTCTACAGAATTACTTACCAACAAACACAAAAATATATGTGCAAGGATGTTCACTGAAGCATTGTTTGAAGAAAACTGGAAGGGACCCAAATGTCCTGGTTAAATAAATGATGGAGCCACCACACAATGGACACTATGCAGCTGTGAAAAAAGAATGAGCTACATCTGATTGTGCCTGGCACATAGTAGGCACTCAGTAAACACAGGGAGATCTCCAAGTGCAGAAAGCAATTGCACAATAATGGCTATAGTATAGCTCCTCTTCTCCTTTTTACAATGGTGCCTGTTTTTGCATACACCCTTAAAAAATCAGAGAGTAAGCACCAAACTGTTAAGGCCATTTGCTGGAAAGGGAAGGAGGAGAATTTCATCCTCGAACATTGCCGTGGCTGCCTGAGGCTGGAGGAAGTACCTAGATCACTGCAGTTGGCATGAGGGAACTTTTCAGGGTGATAAAAATATTCTAACACTGGATTACGGTGAAGATTATACAACCAATTAAATCTACTAAAATTCATAGAACCAAATGTATACTTAGTGAGTGAATCATTATGATATGTAAATTATACCTCAATATACTAGCTGAAAAAATTGTAAAAAGCATTGCTGTAGTGTTTGAAACTTTACAAGTATATATCCAATATAGTTTTATTCTTTTATAGAACACAAATCCCTTTGTTTTATAAGAAACAATCCCTTTTAAAATATGCTTACAGTGATGCCTGCTCATTAGACAGTTTGGAAAATTCAAACAAGTAGGAAGAAATTTTCTTAGCCGCCCAGCCCCCAGACTGAACCTGGGCCAGCAACTGCCCAGCTGAGTGGCCCCTTCCAGAGCAGTGTGACTCTGACCTGCATAGTTGGTGATTAATAGAGGGGCTGCTGTGGCTTGACCTTGGCCCCAGAGGCCACTGACCATCAGCCCAAGGACCACGTTAATGATCATGAAGGGCCTGCAGCTTTGCCCACTATATAGCACTGGAGCCCAGGCCCTTGGCACGGGAGGGCTGGTGAACAGACCCCACCCTTGCCCTCTGGGAGCCCTCACTACAGACCCTGGAGCCCTTGCTACAGGGCACTGATGAGTGGAGACCATGATGGGAGCAACATTGTCTTACTCTGCTTCCAGCCTGGAAGAAGATGTATGAGTTCAAGGGAATGGGGGAATTCGGGTACAAAAGAAGGGCCCCTAGGTGGAAAGGAAGAGGCCCCAGTGCTAGGGCTAGCTCTGCCACTGACTTCCTGGGTGACTTTGGGCAAGTCACTGTACCTTTCTGGGCTTCAGTGTCTTCGTATGCAAAATACAGGGTAGGGCCTGATGCTCTGACTCTAAGCCTCTTTCCTAGTCCCAGCACTCCCAGATACTGGTTGTACAACCAAATCCAGGACCTACAAGTCTCTGAGCTTCAGGGTTCCCATCTGTAAAATGGGCACATTGGACCAGGTCACCTCTACAGGCCCTTCTGGATCAGACAGTCCACGGCCCCTGACTTGAGGAAGGAGGCACTGCAGTCACTGACAGCAGCATGCCACCTCACCTCTGGGCCCAGCCTGGGAAACTGAGACTCAGGGAGGTTCAAGTCACTCAACTAGAAAGAAGTGTTGCCGAGATTCAAACACAAGTCTGACTGGTTTCAGAGCCCAGGCTCTGTGTGCGGAGATCAAGCAGGAGCTCCTAGCACCACCTGGCCCGGGCAGGGAGCAGCAGCGCCCTTTCCAGGTGACAGGCTACATCAATCAAGCCCGAGTCAAACCTGGCAGCCAGGAGTCTCCGGGGCAGCCGTCCCCACGACATTTCCCAGGCCAGGGCAGGAGATGATACCGGGAAAGCCCTCTAGCCATTCACACACCTGATGTGAGTGCCCAGGCCAAAGGCCTGGAAGATCCCCAGGCTGTGGCCACTTAGTGCGGGACTGGTTGTGGCACCTGCACTCTGGGCCACATGGCACTCAGGTCTGGCATGGTTCCTTTGATTTGGAGGCAGTCCTTCTGCTACCACCTCAGTACATGAGCACGTCCTGGTCTCTGCGCTTCTCCGCACCTCGGAGATCTCCTTGACCTCTGATCTCAGCTGTTCCCGGGTCCACCTCCAGGCACGCAGTAGGCAGATTATCTGTGTCTGCCACAGGATGGGGACTGTACTGCCCATGTCCCCCTGGGGTCTCTCCCCTGTAGTTGACCCAGGACCTCCACAACACAACCAGCTCTGGGCCCTCCTTCCCTCTGTAACCTTGTGGGACTCCCAGGACAGCTACCAGAGACCAGAGGAGGTGGCCTCCCCCGCCCCTTCCACAGTGTACAAAAAGGCCTTGGCTGGGCCTGGAAGACACCACCCTGTTCTTTTCTCTTTACTCCAAACACTGTTGTTCTTGATTTTCCAGGCAGCCAGGCACTCATGGAAAGCCCTCTCTTGGAGTCTATTTGCTTTTTGGCTCACTGCTGTTCTCTTGGTCCTCCCGGGAGCACCCGCCCTTCCGGCCAGGGATTTTGCTAACTGGGACAATGGTCAGTAAACAAGAGAAGCCAGTTATGAAACCCAGTGAAACTGGACAGGGCCTGGACAAGTTCTGGCAAGCTCTGTGGACAGGTTTTCGAACCTGGACTCAGCTCCTGCAATCAAGACCTCAGTTTCCTCATCTATAAAAGGGGGAGAATGGTACCTACAGCACGGAGCAGTGAGGAAGCCCAGGATGTGACGCACAGGAGCTCCCCAGAAGTAAGCACTCTTCTTTCTGAGCAGCCTGGTTTCTGTACAGAGGCCTGCCTTCAGTATGTGATGGTGCGGGAGAAAGGTTACAGATTTCACAGTAAGACGCTAGAGTTCAGGTCTGGGCTGTGTAAGGTGGAGCAAGTTACCTTCCCTCTCTGAGCCTCAGGTCACTCATCTGTAAACAGGGACAGTGATGCCCAGTTGCAGGACTTTTGGGGAAACAGGAGTGAGACTGCTGGAGTATGTTGTTCAGAGCAGGACTTATTAGCAGCAGTCAGTGGTCATTAGTCTGTCTTCTCTTTTGTAGATGATCACACCAAGAACAAGAGGGTGACTTTTCAGGGTCACAAAGCCAAACAAGTGCCTGGCAGAGTAGATCTAGAACTCAGCTCTCTCAAAAACCAGGCCAGAACTGAGGCCTGGGTCTCCATGACACAGCGGTGCTCCCCGTCGGGGCTGGCTGGGCTGCTGCTTTGGCCAAATCCATCCTGGGAGTGGACAGCTGCTGGGGAGGTGGCCAGCGGGGCTTGGCTGAAGCCAACTCCAGGAGACCAACTGTCTCAGGGACCAGAGCCATGGCCCTTTCCCAGCTTCCAGAGCCAACCCCACCTAGTGCTGGGACCGGGCTGGACAAAGACCCCATGCCCTGGAAGCATCCAGATTTGGCCATGGGTTTGAGCTCTGGGCCCTTCTTGCTAGGACCCACTTCAGCAGTCTGTCTCCTCTGCTCTCGGGGAGGAAATGGCCCTGAGAGGCGTGGTGGCTTAGTAGCCAGGGCTGCAAATAACTATGTCCTAGCCCCTTCAGCACCCCACCACCCACCCCTGGGGAGCCCAGGCACAAACGCAAATCTGCAGCAAGACAGGGAGGCCTGGCTGCAGATGCTGGGACCATGGAACCAGCAGAAGACTTTGGAGAGACACAGGCTCTGCAGAGCTGCAGGGGAAGGCAGGGTCTACAATGCCCAGCTGGAGTCAGAATGAGCAGGAGAAGCCACAGGAGGCAGCTTCCTGCTCTGCAGGGGAAGGACTTTCCAAGAGGGAGAAAAACAGAGAGCAACCTTCTGTGCGTGACTGTGGAAAGAGCTCCCACCAGAAATGCCTGCGTTTAAGTCCCCGGTCTATCACTTATTAGCAGTGTGGCTTTGAGCAAGTCGCTCTGGCTCTCTGAGCCTCAGTTTCCTCATCTATAAAACAGGGATTATAATACCTTTTTCTGAGGGTAGTTGTGTGAATTTAATAAGGTAAAGAACATTTGGGACTTAGCACACCGCTTGGTGCAGAGTAAGTACATATAAAGGAGGCTGCTTTTATTGTTAAAGGAGAGACTTGGATAAGTGTCTATCTCTCTGAGCCTCAGTTTCCTTATGTGTAAGATAGGGTTAAAAATGCCTTACTTCTTTTTTTTTTTTTTTTTTTTAAGATGGGGTCTCACTCTGTTGCCCAGGCTGGAGTACAGGGGCGTGATCTCGGCTCGTTGCAACCTCCACCTCCCAGGTTCAAGTGATTTCCGGCTAATTTTTGTATTTTTAGTAGAGGCAAGGTTTTACCATGTTGGCCAGGCTGGTCTCAAATTCCTAACCTCAAGTGATCTGCCTGCCTTGGACTCCCAAAGTGCTAGGATTACAGGTGTGAACCACCGCACCCAGCCTATTAAATGGCAAACTTTATGTTGTGTGTATGTCAACACAGTTTAAAAACAAACAAACAAACAAAAAAGGAAAGACAAATGCTGGTTTCCTTCCCCTTTTCCAGATAGATAATGAGCTGCCCAGTGGTGATATGGTTGAGAGGACGCAGGTGGCAAGAAAATCAGCCCATGTCTAAGAACCCTTCAGGCCCTGGGACTCAAGGATGCTAAAAGACACACGGCGAAAAGCAAACAAGTTTGTGCATCTGGCCAGGGTACCCGCCTGCCTGCCTAGGGATCAGATTCATCCTTCACTGGGATCTACCAGGAATGCTGGAAGCTTCCCCAGGCCAACCACCTTCCTGATGGGGACAATGAATGATGCAGGACACCAGATGATGGCACCACATCCCTCCTCCTGCTGGCTCCAAACAAAGCCCTTCTCTCTCCCCAAGCCTCCCATATCAACTACAGCCAAGATTTCCTCCTTGCTGGGCTCTGGCAAGATGTGTGAGCCCATTGTCTGGATGTGGAAAATCGGGGTCAAAGTGCCTTTCTTGAAGGCTAGTTGAAAGGATTAAATGAGACCATAAATGTGAGGGATCCGAGGACCATGCCCTGCAAAGGCACCCTGCAGGGAGAACTCCCTGAGAAAGACAAAAGGGGGCAGGTGCAGCAAAGAGGGAAAAGACAACGGGCTCCAGGAGTGCCTGCAGAGTCTCTGTGGGCCGGAGATACCAAAAATGACCAACAGGGTGAGGACGAGTGACCTTCCAACCTAAGGAATCTGAGGCAATGTACAGGGATGAATCTGGACAGAGCCCAAATCCCTACCACCAGGGAACTTGTGCCAGTGGCACCTTCTGTGGCATTGCAATTTCCTCCTCTGTAAAATAGGGTGAAGATTCCAACCTGGTGGGGTGTCTAGTAGGACTGAAGGAGCCCCTGGCACTGTGCTTGGCACACAGCAGGTATTCAGTAAGCATAACTAGTCCAAAGATGACCCCCAGCATGTGTCCAGACCCTATACACACATATAGCTTACTGGCCCCTATACCTGCCCTACACCTACCTCATACCCACCCCTCTACCTCTGTGTCTTTGCATCCAAAGCAAGGGAGACAGGGAGGGTTCCAAACAAGGCTGGTACCAGGGATGGCGATGCATCTCAGGAGAGGGCCTCAAGCCAACAACTACTGAGCCAGCCTTGTTACCCAATCCCCTCCATGAGACTCCTTATGACACCCCCTCCCCTCCTCTCTGACTTCGCCTGTTCTGCCCCACCCAAGAGAACAAGGGCTCTTGGCTGAGCATGGTGGCTCATGCCTGTAATCCCAGAACTTTGGGAGGCCAAGGCAGGAGGATGGCTTATACCCAGTAGTTTGAGAACAGCCTGGGAAACAGAGTGAGACCCTGTCTCTACAAAAAAATTAAAAATTAGCCAGGCATGATGGCATACACCAGCAGTCCTAGCTATTGGGGAGGCTGAGGTGGGAGGATCACTTGAACCTGGGAGGTCGAGACTACAATAAGTTATGATTGCACCACTGCACTCCAGCCTGGGTGACAGAGCAAGACTCCATCTCAAAAAAAAAAAAAAAAAAACTCCAGTGGGGAGATATATCAGAGAATAGCTGTTCCTCCCTATCCACGGGGGATCAGTTGGTTCCAGGACCTCCCTCAGATACCAAAATCTGCAGATGCTGTACACCAATATATAAAATGGCATAGGATTTTATATATTGGTATATTTTATATACAGTATTTGCACACAACCTACATATATCCTCCCATGTATTATACTTTAATCTCTCTAGATTGCTTATAAAACCTAATACAATGTAATTGGTATTTACATAGTTGTTATACTGTAGTTGTTACATAAAAATATAAATGTAAATTTCTATGTAACAATAAACTATGTAAATAGTTGTTACACTGTACTGTTTGTAAAATTTGTATTATTTTTACTGTTGTTTATTATTTTTCACTTTTCTAAAAAAAATATTTCTGATCTGTGGTTGGTTGAATCCACGAATGAGGATACAGAGGGCACAAGGTAGCAGATATGTGGAATGAACAAGTCTGGAGAGCTCGTGCCTGCAGTCCCAGCACTTTGGGAGGCTGAGGAGGGATCATTGCTTGAGCCCCAGAGTTCAAGATCAACCTGGGCAACACAGTGAGACCCTGTCTCTCTATATATTAAAAATAACAAAGATACAAATTTCAAAATAAAAAAGAGCACTAACGTGCAACACAAGGACTATAGGGAATAAGTTGTACTGTATTTTGGGATTCATGCTAAATGAGCAGATTTTATTAGGTCAGTGCAAAAATAATTGTGGTTTTTGTCATTGAAAGTAATGGCAAAAATCGCAATTACTTCTATGCCAACAGAGATGGGTATGTTCATTTGTTTCACTATAGTAACCTTTTTACTATGTATATGTATTCCATAACATCATGTTATATACCTTAAGTATATACAATAACTTGTATTTTTTTAAAAAGAGAAACTCCAAATAGCATGATTAGAGATTCTTCACAATTTATCTAAAACTTTTGACTACAATAGAACCATCAGAGATACAAAGATATTTTTATGGCTACTCATCCTTTTAACTCTAATAGGTTTTATTTAAAGTACTTTCCCCTCCTTTAACCCAAACAGAGGTACAGTACTGGAATGCTTTTCTTCCTTCCCCAGCTTACAGGATAATCATAGCCAGCTGGAAGATTTAAACAAGATCCAGCACCTAGAATACAGTCCCTGGCATGAAGTTGGGCTCCCATGTGGGTGCTGCCTTCTGTGCCCGGGTGTGCTTTAGGCCTCACCTCCGTCCAGGCACCTGCCCAGTCACCAGCACTGTCCTCCAAGTCCCTGTCCATGTGGGAGCTTCTGGAACCCTCTGGGATACCCTTGGAGGCAGGACCCAACCACAGTCGTCCCACCAAGACCAGAGCAGAGACCAAGCTCACCTCCTCCCCACTTTACACCCACTTCTCACCCCCACACTCCAGCCACTGTCCTGGTTTGGTGTCCCCATCTTTTCCCTGGGATCATGACATCAGCTCCCTCACTCCCTTAAACCCTCCCTGCACTGGGCCCATCACCCATACAGATTGCATCATCCCTTCCATGGACCTCAGTGCAGACAGAAAGAAGTCAGGACTCCTGAGTTGGGTCCTCTATGATCTGGGGCCCGCAAGCCCTTGCAGTCTCATTGCCCACTAACCCCCCGACAACATTCCCTGTGCCATCGCCTCTATACAACCTCATCTGCCTGCTCTGGGAGACCAAGGTCTAGCCTTGGCTCTGCCTCCCTGTGTGACCTTGGGTAAGTTCTTTGCCTCTCTGGGCCTGTCTCCTCATCGGGCTACTGGGGCTTTGTGTAAATGAGACAAGATGAGGTAGTGAGTGCCAGGTGCCAAGAAGCTCAAGAAACGTTAGCCTGCAATCCACGGCCTCCTGTCTAGCACATCCACCCCCTCCTAAGGCAGCTGTTAGCAATCTACTTCTTCAACTTTAACAGCAGCAACAGCAGCAGGTTCTCACTCTCTCTCCTAAGCTCTGGAATGCAGACGTGCTCACAGCCAGCACCAGCAGGCAGGGAGGGGAGCAGAGGGAAGACAGCTTAGAGGAAAATTACCCAGCTTTCGCCCCAGCCAACGCCAGTGGTCACAGCTATCTCAGAGAGGGAATCTGGGGGCCTGGCAACCCCTTCCTGAGCCGTGGGCTTGGCCCCAAGCCTTGATCCCTGTCTGAGCTGGTGGGATGGCAGGGGTTACTCTGGCCACCACTCCTCTGGGGCACTCCCACTTTTTGGCATCCAAAGAGACAGGGAGGAGGAGGGAGGAAAAAGAAAACCAGACAGGCCTTTGTGAAGAGGAGAAAGTTGGTTCCTGCCATTGCTTGCTGGGGCCCCAGGCACCAACATAATGGAGGATCCCCAGTGACAAAGGGTCTCACAGTGGCTGAGAGCCTGTCCAGTTGCCATAGCTCAAGTCTCAAACCCTGAGTACCATGTCTCTGCATCATAGAGTCTGTCATGCCCAGTGTCATATACCCTGTAACTGTGCCACCTACCAGGCCCTGCGTTCCTCTTGCTTTGTCCCGTGTGTCTCCCTTGTAGTGGCATCTCATGCCTCTTACACCCTGGGTCATGCTTCATGCACCATGTCATGTCTGTTTTGTGACAGACTGTACCATGCACTCAATGGATTCCCCCCGCCTCAGTCTCCCAAAGTGCTGGGATTATAGGTGTGAGCCACCTCGCCTGGCCTGCATTCTGTCTCTCTGAAGATCCAGACCTGTGTTCATTCCATCTCCCAGATCCCCTCTCTGAGATGCCTGTGAGTCCATCACACCAGGTCCTACCCCTTAGAAGTATGTGCCATAAACCTTGTCCTGGATCTATGAATTGTGTTGTCCCTTGCTTAATGATTCACATCAGGAAGGGGACAGGATGATATTTAGGGAGGACAGGCTCTGGGATGGACTCCCAGCCCTATCAACTATCATCTATGTGAGCCTGCAAAAGTGACTTCCCGTCTCAGTGCCTGTTTCTTCAGTTATAAAATGGAACTGATACTCACACCCGAGGATTAAAGTAGGTAATGCATGTAAGATGCTTAGTCTAGAAACTGGCACACAGTGAGTGCTTTAAAACGTTTGCTAGGCCTGTGCCAACTGTGCCTGGGCATCTGTGTTATGTCCTGTGCCCTGCGTACCAGCTTCCCACGTACCCAGCTCTTCGGGTGCATCAGACACTGTGCACATTAGTGAAATTCAACAACCCCCTACAGGGAGGGTAGGATTATTCCCTCTCATGCAGAGGAGTAATCGAAGGGCAATAATTTGCATGAGGCCACAGGGCCAGCTGGAATGAACACAGGTCTGGATCTTCGGAGAGACAGAAAGCAGGCCAGGCGAGGTGGCTCACGCCTAACATCCCAGCACTTTGGGAGGCTGAGGCGGGGGGAATCCATTGAGTTCAGGAGTTCAAGATCAGCCTGGGCATCACCACAAGTCCCCATCTACAAAAAATACAAAAATTAGCCAGGCGTGATGGCGTGTGCCTGTGGTCCCAGCTACTCAGGAGGCTGAGGTGGGAGGATCACTTGAGCCCAGGAAGTTGAGGCTGCAGTGAGCAGAGATCACGCCACTGCACTCCAGCCTAGCAATCCAGCCTAGGCGACGAAACAACAACAATAAAACAACAAAGAGACAGAAAGCGGATACGTGGTCAGCTATAGGGTGTGCGTAGAGACGGACGTAAGCAAGCATGAGGGATCCTTTTGGGGATGATGAAAATCTTCTCAACTGAATTGTGATGATGGCTGCATAACTCTATAAATTTACTAAACATTGTTGAATTGAGTGAATTATGTGTATGTAAATTATATGTAAATTTACTCCAATAAATCATGTAAATTATATTTCAATAAAGCTGTTTTTTCTTTAGGAAAAAAAAAAAAGCCCACGCGCTTCCAGTGCACTATTCTGCGAAAGCATTCTGCAAGAGAAGGGCGCTCCCTGCGGGTCAGTGAAGTTCAACCAGAGGCCAAGCTGCTCTGAGGCCCAGCTGGGAGCAGGTTTGAGCCCAGCGGTTCCCTAACACCTCTGTGGACCAGGTGTGCAGCAGGATCAACCCAGGGAGCTCAGGAAACAATAGATTCACAGGCCCCACCCCCAGCCTCTGAGTCTGTAGGTCTAGGGTGGGGCCTGGGAACCTGTGATTCTGAGGCTCAGCCAGGACTGGGCCCACATCTTCCTTTCACATTTGGGGAAACTGAGGTTAGCCAGGAGACGGGCCTGGTCAGACCTAGTTGATCAAATGGTGGGAGAGCCAGGGCTAGAATTAGAGCCCTTTCCTCTTCTCCTCTCTCCATTCCCTCCGCCTCCCTCCCACTCCTCCCCCGTCCTCAGCCTCCCAGTGACTCAGGGCTCTGAGTCACCCAGAGGCCCCACAGAGGAAACTTCTTAGGAAAAACAATTGCCAAACAAAGCTTTCCCTGATCTGGGGAACAGAATAGGCCCAGGGGGCCAAGAGAGGGAGGGGAGGGAGAACACAGGGTGGAGTCGGAGGCTCCAAGACTTGGAGACTTGGAGTCTCAGCCACTCCCTTGTGTGGGGCCCTAGATAGGGATGTCCCCACAATGTACGTCCCCACCTGCAAATAACACCTCCTATGCTAATAGATGCCCATTGTGATGAGGCCACATGATGAGTACTTTATAAGCATTGTCTTGTTGAATCCTCCCCAAAACCCATGGCTGGCATTGATTCCTTTTATAGATGGAGGAACAAAGGCTCAGAGAGGTTCAGCCCAGGGTTACACCATTAGGAACCCAGGGCTGTCTGACTCTGAAGTCCGAAGTCTGACTCTCACTTCTACACACCTTTAAAAAATACCTACCGCACACAGTGGCATGAAGATCAGCTCTCATCAGACAGGTAAGGAGAATGATGGCCACAGTGGCTGTTCAATCACAAACTGTCTCCTTTCTTTCTCTGTGTCAGGCCCTGCCTTGGGACTTCCTGACCCAGTGGGCACACAAACAGGAACACCAATAGTCATTCAAGTAGCTGTGGGCCCTGGGAGCACAAAGGAGGGAGCACCCACGCCCGAGGGAGCCACGGAGGAGGGGCATTGGGGCAGAGCCTTGGAGGACAAATGGAGTTTCCTCTTTGGGGAGGTAGGAACAACAGAAGCAAAGGCTCAGGGGTGTGGCCCGCACAGGGAAGCATAAACAGTTTAAGAGGCATGGCTGGGGTTGAGACAGTGGATACCTGGGGGAGAAGGGGTCTGACTGCTATGGAGTCCTGGCCTGATCCAAGGCACTGAGGATTTTTAAGCAGGGAGAGAATAGGATCGGAACTGGTTTCATCTCTGCAGAGGGCCTGGCTGGTGGTTGAACTAAGAGTCAGGAGTGGGACTTCCCCTTGGGTCTCCCTGGCATCCCTCCTCTGAGCTGGCTTCGGGGACCATCCCAGATCCCGTGCTACTCACCCACAGGTCAGAACTGCCCCCGAGGGCTTCTTCCTCGGCCATCACTAGGCTAGGGGGAGCTATGTGGGCCTCTCCTGACACAGGCCAACCTAATCATCTCAGCCTATAAATAGGACTCAGGATTAGTCTGGAAATAGCTGTGCCAAGCCAACTCCACAGGCATCACGGGCACGCACAGTTCCGGAAATGGTTCTTCTCCTCAACACAATTAAAACCCAACACTTCCTCAGGAAACTATTGTTCACACTCTGCTTTGCTTCCTTAAGCACGAAGTAGTCGGTTTTGGGGGAAGAACCTGCCTGCTTACTGCTGATTAGTGGGGGTATGCTTTGTGGAGAGGAGGCCCTTTTCCTGCTTCTCCTTCTCTGAGGACCTGAGGGAGCCACTATCACTCTCTGGGCCTCAGTTTCCCCAAATGTAAACTAGGGAGGTGGGACACGATGCCATTTTTAACTTACCAGGATTTCAAAAATTAGAATTGTAATAAACATGTGAGCAGGGAGAAAGGAACAGGTCCAGGGCCTGCCACGGAGGGGCTGAGTGGCCTCGAATGAGCCACTGTTCCTCTCTGGGCCCCAGATTACTCAGCTGTAAAATGAAGGTGCTGGGGGATGATGTCCAAGGTCAACAATTTTTTTTAATTTCATTTTTTTGTTTAGTACTTTTGAGAACCCAGCCAGCTGGCCAACCTATGCCAGCCTTGTGCTGAGTGCTGGGGATATAGGGACAAATAAAACCCAGTCCAGGCCTCTGTGTGCCCAGCCCTGTGCCGGATCCTAGAGTGTAACAGCATGTCCAGTCCCCTCAGTGTCCCACTAGAGGCTTTCTTTGGGGCTGCTGGGGACATCTTGTTTCTAGTTGAGAATTCAGATTTACGTCCAAAGACAAGAACTCCCTGAGGGGCAGATTACAACATGGACTGAGCTGTTACAATCGACAAGGACACAAAGCTAACACAGCCATCGTTATACACCAGCCATGTGCTAAGGACTTGATTTCCCCATTGTTTAATCATCACCAACTCTATTATCACCCCCATTTCACAGATGTGGAAACTGAGGCTGAGAGGAGTAAGGGACTTGTCCAAGGGCACAGAGCAAGTCAGGGCTACAGTGATGTTTCAGGCCCAGACCTGTCTGCCTCTGGAGTCCAGGGTTTAACACACCCCAGTGCTGCTGTGAAAGGGCTCTGGACAGCTCAGGCTGGCCGGCCAATGCGGGGATAACAGAACAGGGGCATGGAACAGAAAGGGGCATTGAGGATGTTGCTGTGTGTGTGCGGTGGGGGGAGTGACAAGGCTTCAGCAATGGTACTCATTCTCTCCAGCCAGCTCCCAGCGCTGCCGTCCTCTGATCCACCCTCCACTCTGCCTGCCATGGACTGATTGTTCTGAAATCCCATGGATCAAGTCACTCCTCAGCTGAAGACCTGTCCATGATTCCCTGGTACCCAGAGGATAGAAACCCAGTATTTAAAACCTCTCTGACCAGGTCTTCTGGTCAGCTCCCCACCTCAACCCTCACACTCCTGCTCACTAGCCCCCAGGCATAGTGGGCTCCTCCAGCGGCCAAGCCTTCGCCTATGGGGCCTTCCTGCCTGGAATGCCCAACTCCCCCTTCTCAGCCTTGTCTGACTCTCAAGTAGGAAAGGCACTCTTTGGCTCCCTGAGCCCTTTGGCACTTATCACAGAGCACTCTGGGCGTTAACTGCCACTGTCTCCGTCTTGGATTAGAGTGGATATCCAAGGGCCGGGTGGTGTCTGATTCACCTCCCTCTCCAGTGCAGCAGCTCAGCAAGGGCTGACCGGGTAAACTAAAAAATGCAAAGAGCCGAAAGAATTCTGGGAAAGTACACGTTTCCCAGGACTGCCCAGTGACAAGCCCCATACTGAGGCACAGCATCAGGACACCCTGCTGTGGAAGAACCAAAAATTGCACCCTCACGGCTTATCAGGATGGTCCTTGTGTCTGTCTCTTTCAAGGGTTCTGATAATGAAATCTGGGCAAGTCACCCTCCTGCTTTAAAACTTCCAATGGTTCCCAGAGGTCTAGCATAAAATCCAAACTCAAGAGCCCACATAACCTAGATGCTGCCTGGCCCCCAGGTCCTCCTCTTGCCATGCCCCCTCCCTGGCCAGCCTCCCTCGCTTCTTTCAGTTCTTCAAGGACTCCCCCACACTAAAGCCTTACCCAGACTGCCTCTCCGCCTGGGGGGCTCCTCCGTTCCCTGCTCACTCAGCCACCTCCCTCTCCCTCTTCAGGTCTCACTTTTTAGGGGAGGCTTCCCTGATCTGTCCAGATAAGACCTCACCACTCCCACCCAATCCCACACGCTCCCATAACCCGATCGTTTCCTTCACAGCAAGAATTAATCTTTGGTGTAAATAATGATCTACCGGAAGACCCATGAGGAATGGGAAGGTCTTGTTTTTTGCTGATTCTCAAACACCCAGCTCAGAGGCTAAATATCTCTCAAATGAATGAAGATATGAATGGATGAATGAATGAATGAATGAATGAACCTACATACATATATCAAGACAAGAAGGTGGGCAGAATCCTAGGGAACGCTGAGGCAGAAAAAACAGGGCCCTGGGCCGGGCATCGTGGCTCACACCTGTAATCCCAGCAGTTTGGGAGGCCAAGGTGGGCAAATCACTTGAGGTCAGGAGTTTGAGACCAGCCTGGCCAACGTCGTAAAACCCTGTCTCTACTAAAAACACAAACATTAGCCAGGTGTGGTGGCACAAGCCTGTAGTCACAGCTACACGAGAGGCTAAGGCAGGAGAATCATTTGTATCTGGGAGGAGGAGGTTGCAGTGAGCTGAGATCATGCCACAGCACTCCAGCCTGGGCACCACAGCAAGACTCCGTCTCAAAAAAAAAAAAAAAAAAAAAGAAAGAAAGAAAAAGAAAAACAGGGCCCTAACTAAAAAGAGAGGAGGGGCTCTAACTGAAAAAAACCCAGGGCCCTAACTAAAAAAGTCAGGAGGATAAACAGGGCCCTAACTAAAAAGACAGGAGGAAATAAACCAGACAGTGCAGCCTCCCAGAAGCAAAAGGAGGGAGTTTCTAGAACTGCACCAGAGACTGGTACATGGAATCCTGAGGAAAGCACTAGATTGGACATTGAGGAGGTCACTGGGGCCTTTGTGATTGAACCAAGGTTCCGTGGAGGTGGGCACAGGGCTGGTACATTGCAGGGGGCAGAGGAGTAAAGGGTAGTGAATAAGCAAAGCTCTCAGGTGATGGGTGCTCAGCTGGGCCTATGCCAGCCTGGCCCTGCAGGGTCTATGGAAGACAGGGCCCCTGTGTCACAGTTACCAAAAGCATCAACAGGGCATAACATTCTTTTTGTTGACAGATCACTTTGAGGTAACTTGGCTTTTGGAGTTGTCAGGGCTCAGTCTCAAAGGCAGGCGCATCAGAGCCAAGACTTGGCCCTCAATTCCTCCTATTAGGGCAGCACTAGGGCCACCTCTTTGTCACCAAAACCTTTGGGTAGCAGCTGATGGGGCGAGTCACCTTTCTGGGCCCAGCAGGCCTTTCGGGAATCACTGGCTTTTGGGGTACAACATCCTGGGGACCATCAAAAAGCCCTTTCACCTGAGCTTTGGGAAAGAGGAACCGCTCTGGCTGTGGGCGGCTCGTGTCACCATCTGGAAGCCAGCTGGGCCACAGCAGACGTGTAAGTCCTGTGTGCATTCATCCCCTTCTCCTTTTGGCAGAAAAGGGATGGTGTGGGCCGGAGAGGTGTTTTCCTGGGTTCTTGCACAATTGCTAATTAGAAATTCACTTTTGTTTGGGTGTTGGAAGCTGGGCGATTCCCCCTAGTAGCGATCCTTCCTGTCTCACTGGTCACAAAGCCCTTTGGCATCTACGAGCTCACTGGGTCCACAGAGCAGCTTTGTTAGGTGGGTAGGGGAGACCAAGGCACCCGTCTTACAGATGGAAAAACCGAGGCTGCAGCTGGGAGGTGAGCCAGTCTCCTGGCTTCCAGCCCAGGACTCTGCACTCCTCCCCCCACCTCCCCGCCTACTTCAGCAGGTCACCTGTGAATCTGATAGTCAGGTGGGCCCCACCCTGCCAGCTGGCCCCAGTGGGCATGACTCATCTGACTTCCCCATGACTCACACGCCTCGGGTGCTCCTCCTCTGGTCAACAAGTCTGGAGACTTGGCAAATGGACCCCCATTTTTCTCACCTCTCCAAAGTCTCTGGGAAGAATTCCTGCACCTCCTCTTTATGGGGACTCTACTCTTCTACAGAAGAGCCACCAAGGCCTTGAGAGGGAAAGCCACTCTCCTAAAGTCACACAGCAAGCAGGCAGCACAGCCAGGGTGAGAGCCAGGCATCCGGGCACTGAGCCCAGTCCCTGCCTCCTCCCCACAAGATCACTCTCGCCTGACCTCCCTCTCAAGGGCAGGAAAGGAGCAGAGACGCACTCTGAGCCTTATTGGGAAGACCTCAGGGACTCCCCTGAATCCACTGCGGCTACAGTGGCTGCTTCCACCACTGAAGTCCCCTCCAGGCTTCCCTGGGCAGCCAGGGCGGGGTTTAACAGGAGGACAGGTGTCTGCATTGCTCTACCTACCTAACAGGGCTGTGCAGGGTGAAGAGCGCTGCTCTGTGGGAAGGCACCCGGACCAAGGCCGAAGCACTGGACAAAGAGCTATGAGCACCACCTGTAAAAAACGGGCAAAAGAATGTCAGCCTCAGGGGGAGTTCAAGGTTATCTGGTCAAATCCCCATTTGATGTTTCAACTCCTTTCCTCCCCTCCACCAGGGGTCACACAATCAGTACTTGCACACATCCGGCAACAGGGCACTCACTACCTGCCAAGGCTGCAAGACCTGCTGCTGGAGGGTTTGGCTGGGTAAAAGAATTTTCCTAAGGACGCACTAAAATCTCTCTCTTCTTATGCCTTGTACCTGCTGGTACTAGCTCTGCCTCCTTCTGGGTCAGCCAGAACAGGTCTGTCCCCCTCTTTCCTGATGGCTCTTTGGAGATTTGAAGATAGTGATCCTGGGCCCCTCAAGTCTTCTACAAAGTGTGCACCCCCTTTCCTCCAGCTCTTCCTGAGACCAGGGTTTCTGGTTCGCTCACCCTGTTCCCTGATCTGCTCCAGATGAACTCTGTCCCTACTGACAGGACAAGACCCAGAATTAGACAATCAGACAAGCTCTACCCAGGGCAGGGCGAGCAGGACTCTCACCTCCTTCATTACAGATATCATGCTTCTATTAATTCAGCCTAAAATCCCATTCACATTTAAGGTAGTCCTATTGCATGGCTGAATTCAGTTTACAGTCAACCTAAGAGTTGTACTTTAGGACTCTGGAGTTATATAAACTGGGCCCTGACTTAACTGTGTAAGTTGAGCAAGCTACATCACTTCTCCGAGTCTCAGTCGCCTTCTCTGTTCAAGAGGGATAATATTAGAACCTACAATGAGATCAAACATGTTCAGGGTTTTGCACAAGGCATATGTTTACTCTAATTATTACCCTGATTATTAATAACTAAATTTCTAAGTCTTTTGCCTGCAAATTGTATCTTTCTCATCCTGCACATGTGCGGTTTGGGGACCCACCCTGTTGATTTGTCATATTCGCAGCTCTGTGCCTCAACATCACTCTATTACTGTTCTAATGCACTACAGCTGAGCAAGACTACATTATCAATGTCTGGTGACAGGACTTTCTCTCCCTCTAGGCTGTCAGCTCCTCAGAGGCAAGGATTCTGTCTGCTTCACCTCTGAAGCTTCAGCATGGCATGTGCCCAGCAAATGGCAGGGCCAGTGGACATATGCTAGATGAGTGGATGAAGGACCACCCCACATCAGCTCATCGTGGAGTATGCAGCTCAGTCCCCCCGCCTCTCAGGGACAACTTGGATCTTCACCCTTCCTCGCCACTAAGAATTCCAGTCAGCTACATTCAGAGGAAAGCTGAGCAAACTGGCTCCTGCCCACGCTGGAAAATTTCTCTGCCTAAACCAGCTTCCCCAAGCCGAGGGGAAGGTCCAAGATCCCGAAGGTGGCAGGGCCATGCAGGCTCCTGGGATTAAGACACAAACAAGCCCTGTTCTCAGGCCGACAGTAAATGATCCAGACAGTCTTGATGACTTGTGCATTGTGACTGACACGGGATACAGCCACGGAAGTGGAGTCACGGTACCCAAAACCAGAGACATCAGAGGCAGACACTTATCTGGGCTGCAGGACCTGGTGCCCACTTCTGTGGGCCTTTCTCAAAGACTATGGCAGAAACTTCCTGGTTCCAAGGGACGGGCCAAAGCAGAGTTGGGTTTTGTTGTTCCGGCAAATAACTAATGACCTCCCGCACTATGTCAACTCTGTGTGAGGATGAGCCTTTCGAATCCAGCTCCACTTCTTTCTACACACCCCAAATTGCACTCTCATCCTCAGATGCATATTGCAGTGCTGCATTTGTTCCCAAGTGCAACCTGCTCCTTCCCAACTGCACCTCATCTCAGCAAACAGCACTACCATCCACCATCCACCATCCACCCAGTGGACCAGTCCAGACGCCAGGCTCTCACCCTCCTCAACACACCACCTCACCCCTTTGCTCTGTCACTCTCCCCTCCAATGTATCACCATGTCTTGCTAGTTCAACCCCTGACTGCCTCCAGAGTGTCACCCCTTCTCTCCACCTCAACGCCAACATCTTGGTCCCTAACCCCATCACCTCTCGCCTGCATGACTGCAGAACCTTCCTAACTGATCCTCCTGCATCCTCTCCCTCCTACAATGCATCCTCCTCAGAGCAAGCCCAGACCATGCCACTCCTCTGCCCAGACTCTACCGTGGCTCCACTGTGGCCCCAGATAAAGTCCAAGATCCTTAACAAACCTCTCCACATTCTTCATGACCTGTCCCCTTCAACTCCTTCAGCCTCAGCCCTCACGGCTTCCTGTCTTCCACTATACCCCACCAGGCTCCAGCCAGATGCAACAGCACTCTGTTCCTGAGTCCTCCATGTAGTTTCCGCACAGACTTCCACACCCACTAGTCTTCCCAGTCACACTCTACAGTCTATTTGCAAGTCAGCCTCCCCAGTTGCTCCCGTGTATCCCAGAGCCTGGCCTAGGGCTGGGACCACCGCAGCTCAAGATTTACCAAAGTAAGAAACTATGACTCCCATGCGTGCACACGTGTGTAACATACGTGCACATGCACACACACATTCGTAGAGCCGGCTAAGAGTGCAGATGCTGCCATCTACGGGCAAGAAAAGCATTACACCCTTCCTAAGATTCAGACACACCCCAGGAGCCTCCAAGCTCTCAGACTCAGCAGGGTTTAGAATTAGCCTCAGCTAAGTCCAAGTTGGTCTGTTTTCCATTTTGGACCTTAAGGCTGCAGCAGTTTAAAAACAAAGTCGGCAAAACCACTGACTCTAGTCCACCGCCCACACACTCCAGATGGAGCCATAAAGAGAAGGGTTGCGTTCCAGCACTCACAATCCCAGCCCAGGGCTCTCACTACGTGCCTGTTTGCTGAATCATATCTTAGGGCATAGGAACAGAAGATGCCTTCCAATAGTCTCAGCTGTGGAAAGGCCAGCCTTTGGGGAGAGAGCTCGCCTGGTGAAAGTGTGCAAGCCACCACGGAACCCTGTCTGTCTACGTGGCTAAAAAGGAGCTTTCTGCTCTGGAGGTGGGATCGGGGGAGGCTGGAGCAGAGCATTTTTCTCTCCTAAAGGACTGCTCCCAGTTCATTGGAAGGGCCTTCAGACCTGATGGGAGTAACATGATATCTGTCCATTAATGCCATAAGGGTTCGAATGGCCACCCTTAATAACAATAGTTATCATTTTCTGTGCATCTTCCAAGTGTTAAACTCTGCAGGCATCATGTCTCATTGTCGCAATAACTCTACCAGGCAGCAATCTTTGTCCTCATTTTGCAAAGCTAGGACACAAGCTCAGAGAGGTGAAGTAATGTGCTCAGGGTCACACAGCTAAGATGTCTGGGCAGTTCCCACCAATGCAGGCTGCCTCCCCTACGTCTTAACCTCACTATATTTCAAAGCTGTAAGGCTAGGCCTCTTGCTCACTAGAAAAACAAACAAACAAACAAAAAACACGCAAATCTTCGGGTACTCTAGCTCATGGGCCAGCAAAGTTTTTCTGTAAAAGGCCAGACCGTAAATATTTTAGGCTTCATAGGCTACACACCCTCTCTGTTGCATATTTTTCCTTGTTTATTCGTTATTGTTGTTTTTTAACAGCACTTTAAAACTATAAAACCATTCTTAGCTTAGAGGCATACAAAAACAGACTGGGGCCTCCCCAGGGCTGTAGTTTGCATCCATAAATACAAAGAGAATAATGTTTATAATCACAAATACAAAAACTTCTGGTGAAAAGGTTGATCAAATGCTAGCTGTATTTCTCCCCTTCCAATGGCTTTCCACTGAGTCACTCTCTCTCCTAAAGAAGGACCCTACTTTGCTCCATATTTAAGCAGCAAAGTATTTCAGGGGCTGTTCAGATTCTAGAAACTCATAGCTGCAGATAAAATAGATAAGCCAGATATCGAAAACAAGACATTACAAGATCTGAGCTCCAGACTCAACTCTGTTACTGTGACTGGCTCTTTAGCCCTGAAACAAGGGACTTGCCTCTTAAGCCCCTTTTCTCGTAAGTATTGATTCTACATGAATAATAGATTGATTTCAAATCTTACAACTGAAAATGTGATCCCTGGACCAGCAACATCAGCATCACTAGAAATGCAGAGCCTCAGGCCCCACCCAGACTTGTGGAACCAGAATCTGCATTTTAACAAAAGCCCCAGGTGATCTTAGAATGTTCTAGAACATATTTTCTGTCCATCTGAAACACAGTCCACAAAATCTTTGTTAGCAATGAGGAGAGAAAGGGTCTACAGACATCTTTCATGATGTCATGGTATTAAGTCCCTGACCTAACGCACGGACCAGTGACTTCATAAAGCACTCCACTCTAGGACCAATTGACAGACCAAGATCTACCACCGGATCTTAAAGTAAAACCTTAGCCAGGCAGAAAGTAGACCTAGGGGAACAGGAGAAGGTGCTATTCCCCATATTATGGAGTGCGGGGGGGAATAGGTTAGAGAGAGAAATGACTTACCCAAGACCACACAGCCAAGACAAACTAAGTGGGCATGACCACCACCAGGTTTCTTAATCTTCCTTAGTCAGGCCTTAGGTTTCATGAGAACTGAAATCATTTCGGCTTGGTAGAGCAGCAATCAGAGGGCTTGCTGTTGGCTTTGGGAAATTCACTTGCTCTCTCAGGGCACAAGTATCTGTAGCCATGAAGTGAGCGGGTAGAGCCAGGCGATTCGTAAGGCCCTGCCATAAAAGTCAGGTTCTGGAAAGTTTTGAGATGAGGAGGCAGTCAGGAGGGGTGCCCTATGCCAAGGGTCACCACAGTCACACCAAAGTCTCTGGGGGATGGGACCTCAGAGCCAAGTCCTTCAGTCCTTTGTGAGGAGGCTGAGGAGGGACCTGGTGTGGGCCCTAGTCATGCATCCCCTTGGGGCCACCTCAGCTGGTCACCACAGGCTGGCATGCATGCTAAGGATGTAGCCCATTTTACAGATGAGGAAAATATGTCCTCAAGAGGGACTAGGGCTTCTTACCAAAGCAAAGAATTTTTCCCTTCAGCTGACAACAGTGCAAGGGTATCCTGTATTCAGAAAACCTAACATGTGAACACACAGATGCGTGCAAATGGTTGATCTGGGAATAATCAGGCTCTTTATAAATTGCACATTCTATTTTACCGACAGATTCGTTACAAAAAGGATTCATTCTGGGCTTTGATGGCGAGGCTCCCAGTGCAATGCCTCTCACACTTGAATCTGCACACGAATTCCATGGGGATCTTGTGAAAATCTGGATTTGGATTCGGTAGGCCCAAGGTGGATAGGGTTGCCAGATAAAACACGAGATGCCCAGTTAAATCTAAATGTCAGAAAGACATTAAGATGTCTTGGTATAATTATGCCCCAAACCCTCCTCGGTGTACTCATGCTTAACTGGCACGCTGTTTGTTATTTGCTAAATAAGGCAACCCTAAAGGTGGAGCCTGAAATCCCACATTTCTGAAAAGCTCAAAGATGAAGCCTTAGTACATTTAAAATGCAATTTAAATCTATGAAAACTATGTTTATGCAACTAAGAATTTTATGGTCTTTTTTAAAAGACCACTGAAAAGGGTAGGCAGGCATCTCTCACCTTCTAAAAGAGCATAGAAAGAATTCTGGCTGCCACTGGAACTGGGAACTTGCCTTCCAAAAGAAACAGGTACTGTGGTGGGAGGGGAGGTGGAAGGGGGATGAGTACAGGCCAGCCCACAAAAGCCCATTTTACCTCCATTCTAAACAACACAGTTCCGCTGGACGACCACTTCCTGAACTGAAGCTTAGGACTCCAAGAAATATGGCCGTTTCTTTTCTGAGTCCATGAAATGGGAAGGATCTGTCCCTACCTGCTTCCTTCCCAGGGCTCTTTGGAGTCAGATGAGATAATACAAATTCCCAGCATCCACATGATTGCACTGGCCAAGCATCGTGTTAGATACTTTGTAGAATTCTGTGAAGTGAGTATTGAAGCTCTAACCTTATAGTTGAGAAAAATGAAACTCAGTGAGGTGATGTCCTCAAGGTCTTATGGCAAGTGCAAAATATAAACCGGAAGGAGAACCAAGTTCTCTCCGCTTCTTTGGCCTGGCAACCTAACTTGTTAGGCTTTATTGCTGCTGAATTGTTCAAGTATATTTGCCAAATGAATGAATGAAATGTAACGTTTCAGGAAAATGGTCGCTGTACTCTATAACAAGACAGCTGAGCTTTTTATAACCAGCTTCAGATGCTCCTAAAGAATGCTGCCACTCTCACGGTTGGCTGGTAGGAATAAGGACTACTGTAACCCTTATGAGTAGAAATTTAGCATGACACAGATTCTTCACTTGGCCAAACTTTAGCCAGGCTTCTGAACCTTCTCCTCGGCCCACCTGTGCACTTCCTTGTAAAATCCAGTTTTAGCAAAAGAACCCTGCTAAGTCTGTTTAGCCAGAACCCCTCTTCCTTGATATCTGATCGGGCTCCTCATCCTCCACCATGCTCCCAGTGATGTGTGAATCACCCTGGTTTGTCTTCATCAATACTTTTGTTAGGTCGGTTTAGCAAGAATACCCCTTATTCCTGAGCTTCCTCTTAGTAATTTTCCATCCACTGACCCCCACCCTGCTCCGCAGCCAGCAATTCCCACGCGCCCCTGCTGTATTAGGAGTTGAGTCCAAACTCTCTCCCTCACTGTAGGACCCTGTTGCAGTGGTCCCTATACCCAAGGCGATGGTCCTGAATAAAGACTTCCTTACTGTGTTTTAACAAGTATCACTGAATTTTTTTTAACAAGAAAAAGCTATAAAATGTGTCATTTGGACTCAGGAACTCCATCTCTAGGGCTCTCTTCTAGGAAATAATAAAAGAAGAACACACACAAAAATTATGCACTAGGTTGTTCACTGCAGTATTGTTTATAAACTGCCTAAATGTTTCATAATTGAGGATCGTTAAGGGAACATGGTATATGCACACCAAAGATAGAATAATAGTAAGTGACGAAAACTCAGGTGGGCATTTATTTCCACTATAACAAAAAAAAGTAGGAGGCAAGTCCCTTGTTTCAGGGCTAAAGAGCCAGTGACAGTAACACGGTCCAGCCTACAGTCCAGATCTTTTAATGTCTTATCTTTGATATCTGACTTATCTGTCTATTTCATCCGCAGCTATGAGTTTCTAGAATCTGAACAGCCCTTGAAATACTTTGCTGCTTAATTGTGAAGCAAAGTAGGGTCCTCTAGGAGAGAGAGACTCAGTAGAGAGCCGTGGAAGGGGGAGAAATACAGCTAGCATGTGATAAACCTTTTCGCCAGAAGTTTTCATACTTGAGATTATAAACATTATTTTCTCTGTATCTATGGAAGCAAACTACAGCCCTGGGGAGCCCCAGTCTTGGTTCTTTGGGGTGATCTTGGGCCAATTCTGTCTCTCTGAGCCTTTTTGTTAATAAATAAAAAGCATTATTTCATTTTTTAATCCCCTGCACTATTGGAATAAAAGATTTAAATTAGAATAAACATTTATCTACTTAGGTATAGTATGCTTTTAAAACTTTTAAAAATTAAATTTAAAAAGAATCCTTAATAACATGAGAAAAATATTGATGATATAATGTTGAGAAAAAACAAAGTCAGAACAGAAAATTATAAATACATGATAACCACAACTGTGTGGGGGTAAAAAAGAAAATGCACTGAAAATATCAGGAAGGAAGGACACCCAGATGTTGGCAGTGGTTTTCTCTGGTTAGTTATGAACACTTCTTTTTTTATATATACTTTTTTATTTTCTAAATTTTCTATCACAAGTGTTATAGAAATAATAAGGTGGGGGGGGGGCGGTGAAGGTCCTTGGAGGTAGGGAGAAAAAAGTACATATGCCACCCACACCATCACCGCACACCCACAAAGTTAACTAGTATTTACTTAGTATCCACCAAAACCCAGCCCAGCCACAGCCTCTGTAATAGGAAAATTAAGGGCCAAGCCCCACCCTGAAGGCTCACATATGTCAAATATATATACTTTGCTTGGCAAATAAGTCTGGCCCCGATGATATTCTTATTGAGGTTGGAAAGTAACAGGACTGTTTGCTTAGCCAGCTCAGCAGAATAAAACGAATCCATTCCCACTGGTGTGACCCTTCTCTGGAGTTCCCTGTGAGGCTCCACGGCTTAAAGCCTTTCTGGATCACTCTTGGGAAGAGCCGATTTCAGGGATACTTTATAGCCCAGGAAGAAAACTGTTCTCATCCCTTAACCCAAGCACTGCATGCAAGAGGTGAAGAGGCACCCTGTGAGGCAGAGCAAGCAAGGGACGAGGGAGGAGCAGGAGGGCCTGGGAAGGAACTTGACAGGCCATGTGTGGCCCCTGGGGACCCCTGGGCAAGGATGCTCTCGTCTCCAGGCCTGAGTTTCCTCACTGGTAAAATGGGTTACATAATGACAACCCCAGGACTACTGTGAGACTCAAAGAAGAGAATGTGAGTCCTTTTACTGTTCTGAGCCTCAGTTTCCTCATCTGTAAAATGGAGTCAATATCTCTCCCTCGTAGATCTGTTAAAAGATTAAAAAAGACAGTGAAAGCAAAAGGTGAACATACATAGTAAGTGTGTTACATATGGTGGCCATTATTATTGTTGCTTGTAGAGCAGGGATGGGATACATAAACAGAATCCTAGACCTCGACTTTCTTATCTGCAAAATGGGGCAATCGATTCAGTCTGAAAACATTAAATTCAAGAACAGCAGCTGAATCACCAGCTGCACCACTGCAGGCTCACTTTGTGTCTCAGACATGCTGGACCCAAGTTCATGTGGGAAGCACAAAGCCCTCCAACTCAGAGGCCATCGGAGCTGGGAAGGCTGACATTATGCTGTCCACCCCACAGTGCAGAATGGACACTGGGGCCCAGAGAAAGGCATGCATTAGCCCAAGTCACCCAGCACTTTGTCACTGGCAAAGCCAGGACCCAAGTCCAGGCCTTCAGCTGCCCACCCCTGCCCACAACACCCACTGCTTTTCTCTGCCCTATTCTTAAATTGCTGATGTGGTCCCAGGCAGGGCAGAGGAGAGCAGGCATATGGCAGGGGAGGGAGACAGGGGAGGGGAAGCTGGCCAGCAGCAGGAACTGAGCCTGCCTGTGGTCTCCAGCTTCACAAACCACATCAGGCTGAAATATGACACACGCTCACTCAGTTGAAAGCGAGGAGATATTTTTACTTAACATCCCCCGGCTGCCTAAACACTGGTCTCTTTTTTTCCCTTCCTCCCAAAAATGCATAACCCCTGGGACGTGCTTTTCTCTGCTTCTGCTGGCATTTTCTCAGGGAATAACCAAGGAGCAGGAGGGTGCCCATGTTTCCTTGCTTTGCCAGATACATTTCCAGAACACGGGCTCGACTGATGAAAAGGGGGGACCAGTCCTGGCTGGGCTCTCACCTCACCACATGACCTTGCTGGGCAAGTCCTGTGTCCTCTTGGAGCCTTGATTCCCTGCAATGGAGGGGAGACTGACCTACATTCGAGGGTCCTGTAGATGGCACAGGAAAGTATGAGTTTACAAACAGCCCTGGGAGGCCCCTCCAGGCCTCTCTGCTGCAGGGCTGAGCTCTCCAAGCTCTGCATACCGACTCCCACCCTCATAACAGCATAACAAACTCCCTTACCAGTTCTCCTAAAGCCAGGACTAGAAAGAATTTTCAAGAGAATGTTTAGTGCCGTCATTAAGAGCTATGGCTCTGTCGTCAGACCTCTGGAATCCTTGCACCATCACCCAATAGCCACACAACCCAGGGCATGTTATTCAGCCTAAGACTCAGTTTCCTCACCTGTAAAAGAGCATACTAGTATCTACCTCAGAGGAATTGCAAGGAATCAATAAAGTAATAAATGTTCCAGTACTTGGTATATTTAAAAAATAGCTTTTTTTCCCCTCTTTTCTTTGTTTGTTTTGAGATAGTCTTGCTCTGTCACCCAGGCTGGAGTGCAGTGGCATGATTTCAGCTCACTGTAACCTCTGCCTCCAGGGTTTAAGCAATTCTCATACCTCAGCCTCCCAAATAGCTAGGATTACAGGCCCATCCCATCACGTCTGGCTAATTTTTGTAATTTTAGTAGAGATGAGGTTTCACCATGTTGCCCAGGCTGGTCTCAAACTCCTGGCTTAAGCCATCCACCCAAATCGGCCTTCCAAAGTATTGGAATTACAGGTGTGAGTTACAATGCCCAGTTAAAAGATAGTTTTTTATTATTATCATGCAAACCAACATCTCTCCATTCTACAGATGAGGAAACTGAGGCTCAGAGAGATAGGATTTGCCCAAGATCACCCGAAGAACCAAGACTGGGGGTCCATTTCCAAGTCAGTGCTTCTAACTTCTCTCACACCTGTGGTCTCTGATAAGCAAATATATACACTCAGAGACCACAGACATAGGATGTAAAAGTTTAATGAAAGAAAACCAGAGATCAATGTCTCAGCAAAGTACCATAGACCAAGCAGAAATCATCTCTATGACCCACATCACAAATGACCCAAACTATTCACATGGAGTAGGGGAAAGTGGCCCACTGTCACTGGATGGCTAAGAGTGAAGGCATCCAACCAACGTGTTTGGCAGAAGCGCACACACACCACTGTTAACAGTGGCGACCTCTGAGGAAAGAGGAGGGCTTGGGGGGATAAAAATTTATGTTTGAATCTTTAACAATATTTTTTGTTTGTTTTAAAACTCATGAAAAAGAAAAAAAATTACAATGCTGAACACCTTAGCAGCCTTCTCCAGTAGGTATAGCCTGTTGTCTGCTTTTAGATGAAATTTACAGCAGGTTCTGAGACCTTCAGCTGGGCTTCCAGAATCTGCTGCTCTGACCCATCCCAGTGGCCACGCTCTAGTTCAGACCTGCATTCTACTTCACTTGAATCATGCAACAGCCTCCTCAGGGCCTTCCTGCCTCCAGATCAGCCTGGTCCAATGCATCCCCCATATCGGCCATTCAGAATAATGAGTTTTTAAAAACCACTGCTCTGTCAAAACCCTTTCTCAGTTCTTCATTGCCTTCAGGATGAAGTCCAAACCTTTAGCTTATAATCTAGTTCCATTTTCATTTAGAGTCTCAACTCCCACCACCCCGCCCTTCTCCCATCCTCCACTCTAGCCACTTGGATGGCTCAGAAAACCTCAGTGCCTTTGCACAAGTGGTTCCTGCTTCTCAGAATGTCTTTTCCTCCAACTCCTGTTTCTCCTGGTAAATGATTACTCATTCTGAGGTCTGGCTCACCCAGACAAAATTAGTCACTCCGCCTGCAGGCTGAAGTCACTCTTAATATGGCACGAAAGTGTCAACCACTATAGATGACAAGCATCTTGAGGACAGAGAGCTCTGTCCTCTTCCGAGGCTGTTGGGCCCCTCGCAGGGCAAAGCACAGAACACAGGTCCAGAGAAGGGCTGAAAGGAGGGAGGAGGGGTGGAAGGAAATGCCATGCAGGGCAAACTCTGCAGCCACCCCTCCTGGGAGCAGCCTGTTTCCAGGCTCATGTTAGTCCCTAATAAAAGGACTATGGAAAATTCTGGAGTAAACTTCCCTTCCCTGATTCACACAGAAACCTTCTTTGCTGCTGTGTAACTCACCGAATGCCAACCCAAGCTCCCCTGGCTGTTTACAATTTCCCTGGCATTTCTAAATAGCAAGGCCCCGGAAAGAAAAATGGAGTTTCAAAGGAGCTGAAAGCTGACCGTTCCCATCCCCATCCTTACTCCTCTGTTTCCAAGCCTCTCTCCCTTAACAGCCCCAGGAAACACCAACCAGCATCCCCAAGCGGGGGGGGGGAAGGGGGGGGGGGGAGCGGTGGGGAATGCTTGTCCCTTTAGTGAACGGAACACCCAAGAAGGAGGCTAAAGTCCCTCCCAGCAAGGAATCCACAAAAAGCAGACTGGAATTGGGTCCCAGCCCTAACCTGCCTCACTGTGTGTCAACTAGCCCATCATAAACTCTCTGGGTCCTTGACTTTTAACTGTGAAATGGGGATGGGGTAAGATTCTAGCAAGCTATGGTCGCTGTAAAGGGCAGAGCGGTGAGAGTTCCTGGTGTCCTGGTCAGAAATGTGGTCCTGGGAGAACACGACACACAGGATTAAGTCTTTGAAAAGTCCCCAAAGGCCAAACAAAAGCGAGAGGCACCTCCCCAGAAGCCCCGCCTTCCACAAAGTCCAATTACCCTCAAGACAGCCTAGAATGAGTTCTGGGTGTTTTAAAAGCCCCTTCCATGCTCTGAGGAGGGTGTGAGGACAGGATAAAGCGGCAGATGTCTGGGCAGAGAAGGAGCTAGGAAGAAAGCCAATGTCACCTGCTCGCCCACACCCCCAGCCCCCAGTCTTCCGAGGACTGGCTCTTCTCCCCGGGCACTGCGCAGACCAGCCAACCTGCACTGGACCAGAGGGAAGTTGCTGTTATTTAGGTTTTGGGGGGCTGGATCCCAGAAGACATGGGGGATCAGGGAGAAGGGGTTCCAATCACTGTCTTCAACTCCGAAAGAAGCTTCCGTGTGAGTCAGGGAAGGGAACACTGCAGGGCCGGGGAGGAGCCAGCAGCTACAGGTAGCAGGCGCCTGAAGATTTCAGACAGTACAAGGAAGAACTTTCTAACAGTCCTCAGAAAGAGGAAGAAGCCGAAGAGGAAAGCAAGCACAGGTATCGTCCAGGAGGCAAGGGTCCTCTAAGTGGACTCCCCAGCGGAGTCACCGCCCAGACCGTAGCTGGTGGCCCTCTGCATGCCCGGCTCAGACACCCCAAGCGCGGGAGTGACCCCGGGACAGTTCCCCCATCCCGGGGGCGGGGTCGAGGTTATTAGCTCAGGTGCTAGCAGCACAGTGGAATCACGGGGTGGAGGCCTGGCCCCTCTCCTCTCCTGCTCCAGCGTCTCCCCATCCCCCTGCTCCCATCCACACTCTTTGGTCCCCTGGAAGACGGGAAAACTGAGCGCGGAAGCCCTTTTCCAGCGATGCCCCCGCGGCCGGGCCGAGCTCCAGGCGCGCGCGAGACAGGACCGGGAAGGAAGGGAGAGGAAGGGCTCAAATCAGCCCGGGACCCCCAGATGTCCGGGGCCGGGGCTGCGCGCCTCCCCTACCTGCTGCTGCGGCGCTGGAGACGGCTGCTGCTGGGTCCAGCTGTGCTCAGCTGGTTCCGGGCGGCGGGGCTGGGGCGTTGCGGTGCGCGCGGCCGGGGTGGGCAGGGCGCGGGCGGGAGCCGCCCTCGGGGCGGGGCGGCCCGGCAGGCGGGTGGGGGAGGAGCGCCAGGCCCTCCCGTCGGCTGCAGGGCGGGTGGCTCCAAGCTTGCCTTCATCCAGGGCGACCCCTCGCTTCACCTCGCAGGAAGGCACCAAGCCCTCTGCTTTCCCCTGGAGGAAACTGAGGCCTGGAGCACGGAGGGGAGATCTGAAGAGGCCTAGCGTCGGGGAGGAGACCCAGGGCAGCTCCTGAGCTGGCCTGGGGCCAAGAGCTCAGATGGGGCGGGCAGGCGAGCAATGCTCAACTAGCACCAGTGGAGGCCGATTTCAGCCCCGGAGAGGACGGACTTCAGGAGGCAAAGTGAGACTTCGGAGAGTGACATAGGCTGCACACAAAGCAAGGGAGATTCCTTCCCACGGAAGGGAATAAAGAGGAAGAGCGATTCCCAGCTCATTCCGAATGAAGTAACGAAAATGCCAAGTGCATCCCTGGTCCTTAAAGTGGACCATTAAGCAGGCGCCGTGGAGTCAGAAGGGCCTGGTTTGGAACCCCAGACATCAACTAGTCCTGTAACTTTGGGCAAGCGAGCTCACATACCTAAGTCTCCGTTTCCTCGTTTGTCAAATGGGCATCCTGGATTGCCTCTTCATGGGGCGGTTGAGAAGACTCAGTGAGAAAAAGACCCTCAGCACAATGACAAGGCACTGTGGCTTCTGCATAAACGGATGTTCTTATTTGTGTCATAGCAGATATTGTTTGAGGAGATTGAGGAAATCCACATTGGGCAGAAAGATGAGTTCAAGGTCACTTTTAAACAAATGTAAAACTTTGTTGATCTCAACAGCATCTCATATGCATTTGAGACGATAGCCGTTTATAATGTGGCAAGGCATAGGAGGGCCTCCCAACAGTCCTGGTGCACACGTGGGTTCCCAGGGCTCTTGGAGTTGCCGCGTGACTCCAATTTGGAAGGATTCACACACTCAACAGGAGACTGCACCACATGACAGAGATGTCCATTCCCAGCCTGGGTGCTGGCAGCAGCCTCATGTTCAGCCAGGGTAAAGCTCCATCTTAACACAAGATGAAATGTACTACAGTCTGTAATTGCCAGGTGCTGGGGATCAGAGCAGAAAAGGCTGTTGTTTAGCACAGAAGCCAAGAGCACAGCGCTCACTCCCTGGTTTTTCCATTGAATAGCAGCCAGGGAAGCCACAGGACCCAGGGAGTCTCGCCCTGGCTCTTCCTCCTGCCACTCTTTCTTTGTTCAGCACCAGTAAATACAAGAACCATTTCTTGAATGCCTCATGCCATGCTCTGGGCTTCCCACGTATTACCGACTTTCAGTCTCACCTCCCTACCTGACCTCCCAAGGGAGGCATTGCCATGTGTATTTTTCAGATGAGCAGGTCAAGCCCACAGAAAGGGTTAAGTACTCTCTAGAGGTCACACTACTGATACTGCGCAGTCTGCTGTTCTATGCCTGAGTCGTTGGCCCTCCCTTCTTTGCTCAATGTCTTATGTCACACTCTACCACCTTTCTTGGCTTGGGAAATTCTGCCGAGTTCCACTTTCTCTGAGAATAGAAGCAAGGTATCCACCCCCCAGGGAGGCTCACACCATCTCTGCTACACTCTGCTTTCTCCAGAGGCTGCCTGGGGCCCAGTGCAAGGCTGCTGGGGAGAAAAGCAAAAACACAGGCTTATTTGACTCTGGACTCTTTGATTACAAGCCCCGGCATACACATGCCCTGGAATTATCTAACATATCATTTCCAGCCCCAGCAACTGCTCTCAGGCAAAGGGAGGTGGAACTCTGAATCCATGTCCCCATAGAACTGGAGAATTCCACATCACAATGGAGGAAACATTGGAGAACATCTGGTCCAACTCCTCCCGTCAGAGATGGGGAAACCGAGGCCAAGAAAGCAGAAGGGTTCACATTCTAAGCTGGATCTAAGGTTCCACATTCTAAGTTTGATCAGATGCCTACCCATAACCCTGTAATTGCTCTATTTGGTGGCTGGAGAGGAACGTGGGAACAGGGCATAACCAGGAATCATTAAAAATGATAATGAAGATAATGATGATGATGATTGATTGATGATGATTGTGATGATGATAACCAATACTTACACAGGAGTGCCCCTCTAGGAACACTTCTAGAAATCTCCTGGTGCTTTGCTTTATGCCTCAACATGTGTATTTTATAGCTGGCAGGATATATCAAGTCTGCCTTTATTTTATTTTATTTATTTTTGTTTGTTTGTTTGTTTTTTGGTTTTTGGTTTTTTATTTTTTTGAGGCAGAGTCTCGCTCTGTCGCCCAGGCTGGCGTGCAGTGGCGCAATCTCGGCTCACTGCAAGCTCCACCTCCTGGGTTCACGCCATTCTCCTGCCTCAGCCTCCTGAGTAGCTGGGACTACAGGCGCCCGCCACCACGCCCGGATAATTTTTTTGTATTTTTTGTAGAGACGGGGTTTCACCGTGTTAGCCAGGATAGTCTCGATTTCCTGACCTCATGATCTGCCCGCCTCGGCCTCCCAAAGTGCTAGGATTACAGGCGAGAGCCACCGCGCCTGGCCCAAGTCTGCCTTTCATGGATGCCTAGAAGTCTTCTTGGTATCCTGTCTTCATTCCTTTCTAGATACCTCTTTGTACTTCTCCCCCCATTGGATCTAGGCACCGGTAAGGCCTGTTTGTCCTGGATCCTCACCTCAGAGTGAATGTCTTGCTGATAAGGATCTCCTCTGATGGAAGAACTTTGGTATCTTCTTTTGCCAGAAGACCATCTCCTTCCCAGAGTGAGGCTGGGGAGAAATGAAGGCCACACACAGGCCAGGCATTAGACAATTTGGGGGTGCCTGCTTCCTCCTCTGAGAACGCCTCTTCCCAACCAACAGATGGCCCTCACTTGCACCCAGGTTTGTACCGTAACCTTCCCCTGCAACACAGTTGACAGCATGAGGAGTGGATGGCACGACAAAGCTGGACTATTAGAATTTGGAACTGGAAGTTGAGACATGACAATCATGGTTAATTAACTGGGCCTGTGAGGACTGATGATCTCTGAAGGCCAAGGCCGCCATTTTGAAGTGGCCATCTTTCATCGTATTCACAGAGAAAGCCAGTGAGACTCGTTAAATGACTAGAAGGCTGTGGAGAAACTCACAGAGGAGATGCCTGGGCTGGCCAGCCTGGGAGGCTTCAGGGTTCAGGTGCTCTTCTGATTACAGAGCTGTCCTGGAGCTGGCTTCAGAAGGAGAAGTTATCAGCACAAGTATTTGTGGAGCATCGAACGCCTTGTAGTAGGTCCCTAGAAGCAGAGGATGAGACGGGGATTTCATACAAGGGATTACTTGAGAGAGCATTCTCAGGAGATCCTGAAATATCCCATGGAACACTAGGGCAGGGGTGCAGCTGGGCCTCAGGACCAGACCACAGGCAGGACCTGGGTACTAAAGGGAACCCAGAAAGTACTCTGTCCCCCATCTTTCATCTCTGCCTGTCTGCTCGCATCACACAAGCATTTCTGCTTTCCAGAAAATGGCTTTTACCAGCAGCAAGCTGGAATCCTTGTTTGTGGTCCACATTCCAAGTTGGATCAGATGCCTACCCTTTATCTAATTAACTCTGGCCCGAGTGGCAGGGTCCCACTGCACAAACCTGGCTGGCTGCTCCCACTGCAACCTGTGGGTGGAGGGGGTGCACTTCCCAGAGAAAAGGGGAAGGGAAGCCTAGCAGAGACAACTGTTTGGACTCAGTCAGCCTTGAAAGGATGGAAAGAATAAGAGTGGAAGTGAGGAAGGGAACAGCGTCTTCTGCTAAGAGCACAGAATAAGCAAAGGTGTGGAGGTCAGAGAAAGACAAAGATGGAAGAAGGAAAGGAGTCTTATTTTCTCCAGCCTTGGTCCCCTTTAGTGTTGTGCTAGTGTTAGGTTCTTAAGAACTGATTTAGTGTGTTTAGTATTATGTTCTTAAGAACTGATTGCTCAATTTCCATGAACTTTTGTGGGTTTTTTTGAGACAGGAGAAATTTCACTGTCACCCAGGCTGGAGTCAGTGGCACAAACATGGCTTCCTGCAGCCTTGACCTCTGGGCTCAAGCAGTCCTCCTGCCTCAGCCTCCCAAGTAGCTGGGACCACAGGCACATCCCACCAGGTCTGGCTAATTTTTATATTATTTGTAGATTTTAAGTCTCTCTATGTTACCAGGCTGGTCTTAAACTTTTGGACTCAAGAGATCCCCCCACCTCAGCCTTCGAAAGTGCTGGGATTATAGGAGTGAGCCATCACACCTGGCCACATTTCCATGAATTCTTACAGCCAGCTGTATTAAGCACAGCCTTCGATAACAATCTACATAAACTTATAATTAAGTAAATTTTAAATTGATATGGTCTGGCGGTGTGTCCCCACCCAAATCTCATGTTGAATTGAAATCCCCATAATTCCCATGTGTCAAGGAAGGGACCTGGTGGAAGGGAGGTGATTGGATCATGGGGGCAGTTTCCCCCGTGCCGTTCTCATGATGGTGGGAGACCTGATTTTTTTTTTTTTTTTTTTAAGACGGAGTTTACCTCTTATTCCCAGGCTGGAGTGCAATGGCACAATCTCGGTTCACCGCAACCTCCGCCTCTGGGGTTCAAGCTATTCTCCTGCCTCAGCCTCCTGAGTAACTGGGATTACAGGCACCCACAACCACACCTGGCTAATTTTGTATTTTTAGTAGAGACGGAGTTTCTCCATGTTGGTCAGGCTGGTCTCGAACTCCGGAGCTCAGGTGATTCATCTGCCCCGGCCTCCCAAAGTGCTGGGATTACAGGCGTGAGCCACCTTGCCCGGCCGAGACCTGATTCTTTTAGGAGTTTGACAGTTCCTCCTTCACACACTCTCTCTCCTGCCACCACGTAAGACTTGCCTGCTTCCCTTTCCGCCATGACTGTAAGTTTCCTGAGGCCTCCCAGCCATGTAGGACTGTGAGTCAATTAAACCTCTTTCCTTTATAAATTACCCAGTCTCAGGTATGTCTTCATACCAGTGTGAAAATGACTAATACATAAATAGAGGTAATAAATTCTCAAAACTTAGTACTTCATAATTATTTTATTGTATTTCACTATTATCTGTGCTCTTAAGATTATTTTCGCCATTTATCTATATGGTAGAAATACTATATAATTGTGTGCAATTGCATATCTGTTCTCAACTCCACATTCAGTGACATCATGCTGGTAGCCCAGTCCCCACAGTGGGAGTATTTACACCATGGAGATCAGGAAAGGCTACAAATCAGGGTCTTCCTTCTCCCTCCCCCCAAGAGCCTGTTGTTCAACATTTAGCAGCACACCACTGCTCAAGACCCTGGGCTTCCCCCATTCGACTCACTGCATTCAGATTGTCTATTTACATGTATATCTCATTAGACTGGCAGCTCAGTGGAAGGAGAAAATGTGTTTGCTTGGTTTTCCGACATCATCCTAGTGTCAAATAGTGCTTGGCACAGAGCAGATATTTAGCACGTTTTTATTGGATGAATGAATTGGTGAATGAGGAAAGTGACCAGAGATGAGTTTGGTCAGATAGAGTGACTGGGGACACTTCAGGAGGACTCAAGAGAGGGTTGCTCTTTGAATTTCAAGAGCCATTAATCTAGACATGTTCTGAATGCCCCAGGCAGGAATGTGTTTGTCCCACTATTTTAATGAGAACTTAAAACTACGTGTTCCATACAAGCACTGCCAGCTCAGCCCTAAGACTTGGATTCCTAGCAGCTCTGATTCTGTAATTATGTCCAATAAATGCCAGTAAGATGCTAAACAGCATAAGCATCAGTGACTTCACTGTTACACAGCAGAGGATTTCCCAGCTAGCCAGCCTCCCAGGTTAGATTTTTCAGGACAGAGCAAAACTGCCCAGAGGTTCTTCCTCCACAGCTTAACAGAGCTGGCCCTATGAGAGTGGCATGCATAATAACAACTAAAAGCATAATTATAACTACCACATTCTGCATGCTTACTCTATGCTGGTCACTTTATTATTTCAATTAAGCCTGACAATTACCCTCTAAGTTAGGTATTCTTATCTCCAATGTTACAAATAAAATAAATAGGCTCAAAAAAGATAAGTAATCTGCTTAAGCTTTCACAGCTAGGTGAGTGTTAGAGCTGGGATTTGAATCCAGGTCTGTCTCCAAAGCCCAGATTCTTTCTACAGCCAGAGTGAAAGAAGGCCAAGGGAAAGGTAAGGTCTTTTCCACGCTTCCTACCCAGGATCAAGAATTATTTAATTTCATCTTGACAACGTTAGGGTCTGATGTTAGGCCCCTCTCTGTACACTTCATATAATGGTTGACTACAACTCATTGTTTCTTTGTATGGAAGGTATTTGGAGCTGTTCAAGAAATGTGGAACTACTTTCAGAAGGTTGTGAACTGCTACGCTTTAGAAACAAAAAGTAATTCATAAAATCCCTTAAACACACCCACACCAAAAAAGTCTTGGAGATGGTGCTATTTTTGTACTCAGAGGCCTTGGAGGACAGGACCCTGAGTTACTCAACCTCTCGGAGTCTTGGTTTCTTCCTCTGATAATAGTATCCACTCAAAGAATTATGGGGAAATTAAATGAATTCTCTATGTCAAGGCCTGAGGCATATAAAGGGCTCTGTCAACAGCGGCTGGTGTCATTATGGGAACCCCCGAGGTATGGGCGTGGAGGTGTTTAAGGTGAATGAGCTTGAGCCAATGTGTCAGGGACACAGGGTACATCCACTGAGTTATGGAAGACCAAGCCAGACGGCAAGATGGATGAGACTTACATGAAATGTGAGGAAACCATATTCACGGGTGCCTGCTCTGGGCATTATCTCCTCCAGAGCTGACAACAAATTTCTCAGATGGGAACTATTCTCACTCCCAGTTCATAGATCGAGAAACTGAGGCACAGCAAAGTGAAATCTCTTATTTACATTTCACAACTAGGAAATGACAGAGCTGGGACTGGAACCCAGGGTTTTGCTCCAAAGCCACTGGCTTTCATGTGGGGCTGGGAGCATGCCGGGCTGAAGGCAGTGGGCAGGAGGAAGCTGTCACAGGCTCACACAGGAGACTGACACTGTTGGAGCTAAATCAAGACGTTTCCTGTGGAGGGGCACAGGGGCCCACAGCCCTAATAGCCCATGCCTGCCAGGGATTTAGCAGGAAGAGCTGGCTTTTGTTCTAGATGAATCAGCCCAGCTGTTTCTGAAAGCCCAGCCCCACTCTTCTGGGCTCAGCGGACCAGAAGGCATTCAGCTGTCCCCGCAGGTCACCAGTAGGGTGGGAGGGGGCAGTACTTTGTACAGTGGACTGCACCATTTACAGAGAGTTATATTATCACAACACCAAACAATGGGCTTTTCAAATGTTGTGCTGTTTCTTGGAGTTGAAACACAATCGGACCAGCAATGCATTACCTTCTTAGGAATTTAGAGAAACTTAAAACGAACAAACAAAAAAGCTGATGATTGGATTAAAGTTTTAGTCCAAAGTTGATCTCCCTCCTTTTTCCTCCTCCCCTTCCACTTTCTCCTTCCTACTTTCCCTTCTCCCTGTTCTTTTGCGCTTCTCTGTTTCTTTTTGCAGCTTTTTCTCCTCTCTCATCACTGTTACCAGCAGTAGCAGACTTCACTGTGAAGTTCTAATAGCTTTGCTCAGGGAAGTAGAACATCCAAGTACCACCTTGTGTCTCCTCTATGTCGCAGATGACCCTGGGCAAGTCATCCACTCCTCTGAGTCTCCATTGTGTCATCTGCAAACTGTGACAATAGAACAAATTACCTCCAAGAGAGATTATACTTGGCTCATAAAACCAGGAGCTTTTCCAGCCCCTGGTTGTGCTGCACTAGCCCCAGCACAGGTTCCCTATCCCAGGGAGAACCAGACAGCACTTGTCTCATAAGATCCATTCAATTGCCTTTCAAAACGTTAGCGCTTAGGTCAAGTCACTCTAGGTTGTCTTACTTTACATCTGGAATTTGTAAGAATGTCTTCAAAAATGCACAGTGCAAATGCAATCACTTCATTTCATTTTTTCTCAAACCAAAACCTCCAACTCGAGAAACCAATACCTAATGAGCAAGAAGCACGTTTCCCCGATGGAGATTTCCTCTCCTCCTGAATGCTCCCCAAATTCTGAGGCTGAGGCAGTCCCAGAGAGAAGGGGTTCAGCCCATCATACCATGCAGGCAGTCTAGAGTTTTGTTTTCTCCCTGGCGCAGTCTTGCTGCTTTGATCTTGACCTCAGCCAGATGACCCTGCAGATCCAGGTCCCTAGGTGAGCCCCCCGGGGTCTCAGGGAGTTGTCCAGCTTCCTCTCTGCTTAGCCCAGTCCCATGCTTAGCTTCTCACACAGCCATTCTCCAAAGTCTTAGCTGGCTAGAAATCTTGTATCAAATTTGTTTTATACCTGTCCCTCTTTCTTGTTTCCAGATGCCCTCCATGTCCCCCTGTAGGGATGGGGGAGGAGGCTTTAAACAGTTTAAGGTGAAGTACACCAGAAAAACTTTCAAGCCTGTTTTTTCCTAGAGCTGAAAAAGAAAAGCGGTTAAATCTTCAGCAATAAACTGTGAGCTCTCTTTTAAAGTACACTACTTGATCATGGCATAAAATATTAACAGAGCAGACGCAGTCTGGCTTTATGAGACCCATGAAAGTCTCTGGGAATCCCCGGTGCCAACAGCCACGGGCTGGTAAGCTCTACGTTTTATCACTAATCCAGACAAGCTCTGAGCTGCTTTAGCCTGGCATTGGCGGCCACACATGATCTGGCCTTGCTTTATCCCTCCAGCCTCATCTCATCCCCTTCCCACCTGAACCCCATGTCCGTATGCCACAGAATCCTGCTGGTTCCTGGCAGGTCAAGCTTTGTATCACCCCAAAACTTTCAAGCCTTTGCACCCCAGCTGTCTTTCTTGGGACTGCCTGTCCTGACACTTTCCCTCTGTTTAACGCTCCTTTGTATTTTCAGGCTCAGTTTTAGAGGACCCTCCTTGCAAAGCCTTCCCTGTCTCCTCCAGGGTGTATTACATTAGCAGTCCCTCTGTGGTTCCACAGTTCCCTGCACATACCTCCATCATAGTACTTCCAAGACCATTCTGCTGAAATAGGCTCCCCTGTCTTGTTATTCTCCACCCCAGAACTCTGCTTAATTCCCTTGTAATTGATGGTTATTTGTAATAATTTCATTACTGGGTTGTTTACTGTCTCCCATACTAGACTTCGAGCTCCCTGAGGGCAGGGCCAGATTTCTCAATCTCTGCTTCCCGTGAAAATGCCCAGCACAGCACCCTGGACAGATCAGACCCTCAGCACACACTGAATTGAATGAAATTGCAATGACGCTTATCACACTGTGTTATACTTACCTGTTTATGTTTCTAGCTCTATCAGTGACTCTCTCATGGGCAGGGACCAAGTCTTGTTCACTTTTATGCTCCCAGTGCCCAACACAGAACTTGGTCCGCACTAGTGAATGTTGAATGAATGAATGGATGAATGAAATGAATAAACAGATAAACTAACATGAAGGCAGGATGAACAGATGATCAAATAAAGAAATTCCAACTAACCTTTCTGAAGCAACTAATTGATATTTTTAATTTTTACTATTAGAAATAAATATCAGTCTCTGCTCTTGATTCTGTTCACTTATGCTGCTGGGAAAAAAAAAAAAACTTATAATAGAATCGGTCAAGGCTAACCTTTAAAAAACAATCACCACATAAATCCAATAACTAGAGTAGCCTTTTAATGAGTAGGCAAGATGTTGATATCAATTTACATTAATTAGGAAGGCTAAGATACCTTTTCAAAATGTCTGCTTCTGCAATCTTCTAGATTGGTATCAGATATCACCCCTTAGTTTTTCCAAGTTTCATATAAAAAAAAAAATAGTAACTACTTAAATATCTTCAATACAGTCTCTTTTTGTTTTGTTTTTTGAGAAGGAGTCTCACTCTGTCGCCCAGGCTGGAGTGCAGTGGTGCAATCTCGGCTCACTGCAAGCTCTGCCTCCTGGGTTCAAGCAATGCTCATGCCTCAGCTTCCCAAGTAGCTGGGATTATAGGCACCTGCCACCACGCCTAGCTAATGTTTGTATTTTTAGTAGAGACGGGGTTTCGCCATGTTGGCCAGGCTGGCCTTGAACTCCTGGCCTCAAGTAATCCGCCCGCCTCAGCCTCCCATTCAATATAGTCTTTATCTTTAAGTAAAGTAGCCATATTTCCCCAATTCCCTGAAATCAGAGCATAGCACCAGATATAGGACTGACGACAGTCTGACACTGTAAACTGAGGACTGCCCTAGAATACTCTGGATGGGCAGTCAGCACACCCAGAGATATTTCTATTTTTACATAGTTGTGATCATCACATTTAAACAATTATAGACAATCGTTTTTTCCTCCTTACATTATTAAGCAAACATTTTTCCATGTTGCAATATGTTCTTTATACTTTTTCTGAACAAGTCATTTAATCTCCTGAGCCTCTGGCTTTTTGTTTTGTTTCATCTTTTTGTTTTGTTTTGAGACAGGGTCTTACTCTGTTACCCAGGCTGGAGTGCAGTGATGCCTTCTCGGCTCACTGCAACTTCCACCTCCCAGGTTCAAGTGATTCTCCTGCCTCAGCCTCCTGAGTAGCTGAGATTACAGGTGCACACCACCACGCCCACCTAATTTTTTGTATCTTTAGTAGAGATGGGGTTTCACCATGTTGGCCAGGCTGGTCTTGAACTCCTGACCTCGAGTGATGCTCCTGCCCTGGCCTCCCAAAGTGCCAGGATTCAGACATGAGCAACCACATCTGGCTGAGCCTCAGTTTTCTCACCTGCAATCACTTCATCTCCAGGGAACTTCCCCTAGAATTCTTGAGAGTTCAATGAGCTAATGGAAGGGGTTATTCTAGCGAGTGAGAGTACAGGCTTTCAGGGGTCACATACCTTTTTGGAAGCCTGGCTCTGAAAATTCCTTATTAGGTTAACTTTGGGAAGTTACTTATGATCTTTGATTCTCAATTTTCTCATTTGCAAACTGGAAATTATAGTGCCTTATGCAGAGAATTAGTATGTGGATTAAATGGGCTTTTAAAAATGTATGTGTAATATTTAACCTAGTGCCTGACACATGGTAGCTCATAATAAATTATAGCTACTATTATTATAGTTACTATTAATTATCATACTTTTCTTTTCCATAGAGTATATATATCATGATTACTTAACCTTTACCAAATGATTTCCTGTTTCTTACTCTTTTTCTTTAATTGATAAATAATAGTTGTACATATTTTCGGGTACATATGATATTTTGACACATGCATATAGAATGTGTAATGATTGAATCAGGGTAATTTGGATCTCCATTGTCTCATACATTTATCTTTTTTTGTGTTTGGAACATTACAAATCTTCTGTTCTAGCTATTTTGAAATATACAATAAATTATTGTTGATTATAATTTACTGTACTATCAAATTCTAGAACTTATTCCTTTTTTTTTTTTTTTGAGACGGAGTCTCGTTCTGTGTTGCCAGACTGAGTGCAGTGACACGATCTCGGCTTACTGCAGCCTCTGCCTCCTGGGTTCAAGCGATTCTCCTGTCTCGGCCTCCCGAGTAGCTGGGACTACAGATGTCCGCCACCACGGCCGACTATTTTTTTTTTTTTTTTTGTATTTTTAGTAGAGATGGGGTTTCACCATGTTGGCCAGACTGGTCTCGAACTCCTGACCTCAGGTGATCCACCTGCCTCAGCCTCCCAAAGTGCTGGAATTACAGGCATAAGCCACCAAGCCCAGCCTAGAACTTATTTCTTTTTATCTGACTGCATTTTTGTAGCTTTCAACCAACTTCTCTTCATCCTCTCTTCCACCTTACCCTCCCCAGCTACAATTCTAATTTCTACATCCACGAGACCCATGGTTTTCACTCTCACAGATGAGTGGGAACATGCAATATTTGTCTTTCTGTGCCTGGTTTATCTCACTTAACATAATGACTTTCAGTTCCATCTATGTTGCTGCAAATGACAAAATTTCATTCTTTTTAATGGCTAAATAATATTCAAATGCATATATACATCACATTTTCTTTTGGCTCCTTACTCCTATAGGTAATTTCTGCAAGGTATGTCCTCAGGCATACAATGTTTTTCTTCTCAAAAAAAAAAAAAACTCTTCAGCTTAAGCAGATGAAACTCCCAAGAAGAGCCAGTACAGGCACATGGCCTTCCCCTGCCGCTTTTGCTTAGTGAGCTCTTGATTTCTTAAGACCCAATTCAAAATATCTTCCTCTAAAAAGGCTTATTTGACCCCTGAAGAGAGTAGATCTCCCACAGCCTCACTTTACCTAGAACTCACCATCTCTCTCATAGGTATCTCTAGGTCCTCTCCCTCCAAACAATTCCCTCATGACCCCAGAAGGATTTCCCTAGAAATCATGTAAAGCACTGTGTGGGAAAACAGAATTTCTTGATGTCTAGTAAGAGTGTAAATTGATGCAAGATGAAAAAGGGCAGTTGGAACAGCTATTCTCTATGATCCAGCAGTTCCCCCCCCTAGGAATTTTTCCTACAGATGTACTCGAATGGGCAAAATGGCATATTTACAAGTTATTAAGCATTCCTTGCAATAGCAAAATAATGGAAATCACCTAAAGGTTCACCAAAAGAGGATTATTTAAATACATAAATTTATTTAAATAAATCATAATACATGCATATATAGTAGAATGCCATTTCATTATAAACAAAGAATGGGGAAATCTTTATGTAGTAAAATGGGAGCATTCCCAAGCTATATCTATATTTTTATGTGTATGGAATATCAGAATGGGGAAATCTTTATGTAGTAAAATGGGAGCATTCCCAAGCTATATCTATATTTTTATATATTTATATCTATATTTTATGGAATATCAGTATGTGTGTTAAAAAGAGAGGAAAGAATAGCTGTATGAGCTAGACATGGTGGCTTATGCCCGTAATCTCAGCACTTTGGGAGACTGAGGCGGGAGGACCACTTGAGGCCAGGAGTTTGAGACCAGCCTGGGAAACACAGTGATAGCCCATCTCTATAAAAAATACAAAAATTAGCCAGGCACGGTGGCGCAAGCCTAGTCCCAGATACCCAGGGACTAGGTGGAAGGATCACTTGAGCCCTGGAAGTTGAAGATGCAGTGACTGTTGTGCCACTGTACTTTAGCCTGGGTGACATAGCGAGACCCTGCCTCAAAAAAAAATAAATAAATATGAAGATATATCTATTTGCTTGTACTTATGTAAAATACTTTGTAAGGGTATATAAGAAACTGGTAACACTGGTCACCCCTGGGGAGAACACTAGATAGCTGGCAGGTGGGGCAAAAGGAGATTTTTCTGTGTATAACCTTTCATTGCTTTTGAATTTTAAACTAGATATATGTATCAGCTATTCAAAATAATAATAATAATATTAGAGGTAAAACATGTGGTGGAGACACAAACATATTGCTATGTGTGCTCATTGCTACAAGGGCTAGCAGAAGAATTCATCTTTGGGAGAAAATTGCTTTTTTAGGGGAGAGAAGAATCTTTCTAAAGGTCTTTTGTTTGCACAAAGCCAAAGACCAGAGCCTGGTCTGGAAAAGAAAGCTTAAAACCATCCTAAAGTGAAGTGTGACCTCTTTAGGCAAAGAGGCTCTGCTTTTAAATAATTCTTTCCTCCTGTGTGGTGGACCCCAGAGACAGGAGTTTGAGGAAGCAGGAACTTGAGAGAGAGAAAAGGGAAGAGAAAGAACTTAGATTTAAATAAGAATGAAACCCAAGACTGAGAGACTCTGTAAATGGTATAAAGCCGAAGGCATTTAGAGCAGGTGATCTTGTTTCATGGGAAGCCAAGTCTTGCTGTTAGGCACGTAGCAGGCTGTGGAGGCTAAGACTGTGTTAGGATCAAAGCTGAGCTGTTTTGTAGTTGCTTCCCTTTCTTTGCCTACCTGCCACAATTTTTGCCCCAACTGTATCATGCAGTTTGAAGGCTGAGAGCTCCTGACTGCTTAAGGAAAAGGAAATTATCTTTTTTCTTTTTTGGCTTGTTTTAATTGCTGATGATCCAGACTCTAGATTTAATACATCATCAAGTCTTCTGCTAAAGAATAAGAGAGCAAAGGAACTGGTAGAAAGAAGGGAATACTATTGAGGAAGCCAAAAAAGGAGAAAGAAGGATTTTCTCAAAACAATAGGAGATCAGAGGAAAGGAGGAGAAGAAGAAAGTGAAGGGAGGGTCACCTCACGAGCCCTGCCAGCCTGGGAGCTGATGTGGGGCAGTTTACCAAAAAAGAAGAGGACCTGAAGCCCAGTGGAGACAGGTGAATGGAACCAGCAAAGAAGGGCTTCAAGGGACATTGTTTGAGCACCAAGGAGCAGGATGAGACTTGAGTCATTGTCACAGATCTCTCAGCCATAACCAGGGAGAGAACCGCCTATTCCTACACCAAATTCATCTATGCGCTTTGTTCCGCTGTGGGCAGCTGGTAAATATGTCACTCCGTTAGCAGTGAACACACTCATGCCTGCCAAGCTGGAGAGATGCCCACTCATACCATATAACTTCAACATGAGCCCGTCCTGTGACTCCAGGTTGCTGATACCACATAATGCTCCAGGACAAAACCTGTAAGCTCATAGCAGGGGAATGGGGCTCTGGGCCCAGAGCAGGGGTGACAAGAAAGCTCTGGGCCTCTGTATTTGGTAAGGGAAAGACAATAAGAAAAATGGGAGCTGAACTGAACAAGCTCAAACCTTCCTGAGAGGAGACAATGGTTAATGGCACCACTGTTACGAATGGATAGGGACAATCTGGATGGCAGTTGTCTGGCAAATCTGACAATGTTACTCACCTGCTTAAAACCTGTCAAGGGTTATGCAATAGACTGAAAGTTTATGCCCACCAAAATTTGTAGGCTGATATTCTAACCCCAATGTGACACTATTTGGAAGTGGGGCCTTTGGGAGGTAATCAGTTATGACAGTGGAACCCTCATGAATGGGATTAGTGCCCTTATAAGAAGAGGCTGAAGACCAAACTAGCTCTCTTTCCACCATGTGAGGCACAATGAGAAGCTGGTAGTCTGCAACCCGGAAGAGGGCTCTCACCAGAACCCAACTATGCTGGCACCCTGATCTTAGGCTTCCAGCCTCTAGAACTGTGAGAAACAAATGTCTTTTGTTTATAAGACACCCAGTTCATGGTACTTTCTTTTAGCCCCCCAGACTGGCTAAGACAAGCTACTCTCCACCTCCAGGGCAAATTCTGAATTTCTTACCCTGGTGTACCAGTGAGGAAATGTTAGGTTATATTATAGTAACAAAGTGGCCCCCCAAAATCCTAGTGTCTTAATACAACAAAAGTTTATTTCTTGCTCATGACGCATACCCAATGCATGTGCTCCACACAATCACTCATGGACCCCAGACTGATGCAGGGGCCACCATATGGACATTGCACTTGGAAGACGTGGCTGCCTTGTTCATTACAGCAAGGCAGGAAAGCTAAGGGAGAGCTCACACTCACTCTTTTATGCTTTAGCCCAGAACTGACATGTGTGGCTTTTGCCTATAGCCCATCGGTGAAACTAGTCGTGTGGTTCCTCCAACTGCAAAAAGACTAGGAAATGTGGAAAGTAGGTAGGTTCACTTGGTGAACAGTAAATGTCTCCGTCATATGTGGCATTCAAGATCTTTTGAAATTTGCCTCCAGGAGCCCTTCCAGCTTCATTTCCTGCCACTGTCCACCTTCCCAAACTTATAATCCACCACTGGCCACAGGAGTCTTCTCCCAGCTCCCCAAGAGTGTCCTTGAACCATCACTCCCCCATACCTTAGCTCACGCTGGTTTCTGAACATATAACGCCCTTTTTCTACCTACTCCAACTGTCGACATTCTACTTCTCCTTTTAAGCCCAGCTCAAATGCTACCTTCCCCATTCCTCATCCCTGGGGTAAAATGAACTGACCCTTCCTGGTTTGGCCACATCTCTTTTTATACACCCCCATCAACACTTAAGTTCCATGGGACTGACTTCCTGGCATTTCTTTTTACAGTGCCTGGTACATAGTGGGCACTGAATAAGCATTTGTAGAATAAATGCTTCTAATTTTTCAAATTATACTTGAATTGTTTGTATGTCTTTTTTCTTCTTCTTCTTCTTTTGGAGATGGAGTTTCACTCTTGTTGTCCAGGCTGGAGTGCAGTGTGGTGTGATCTCGGCTCACTGCAACCTCTGCCTCCCGGGTTCAAGCAATTCTCCTGCTTCAGCCTCCTGAGTAGCTGCGATTACAGGTGCCTGCCACCACATCCAGCTAATTTTTTTGTATTTTTAATAGAGACAGGGTTTCACCACATTGGCCAGGCTGGTCTGGAACTCCTGAGCTCAGGTGATCTGCCTGCCTCGGCCTCCCAAAGTGCTGGGATTACAGATGTGAGCCATCGTGCCTGGCCATTTGTATGTCTTTCTCCACACCCATTCACCTACCCTCAACATCTCCATTTGTCCATTACCTACCAGCATCAGCACATTTTTCAGTCAATGTCTAGCGGCTATATAACAATATCATTTCTTATATTTAATTTAGAATGATGATTTTAAAAATAATTGCAAATGAGTTGTTTAAAAATGAACATCAGGCTGGGCACGGTAGCTCATGCCTATAATCCTAGCAGCTTGGGAGGCCGAGTTGGGTGGATCACTTGAGGCCAGGAGTTCGAAACCAGCCTGGCCAACATGGTGAAACTCTGTCTCAACTAAAAATTTAAAAAATTAAAAAGTAAAAATTAGCCGGGTTGTGGTGGCAGGTGCCTGTAATCCCAGCTAATTGGGAGGCTGAGGCAGGAGAACTGCTTGAACCCAGGAGGCCGAGATTGCAGTGAACTGAGATGATGCCACTACACTCCAGCCTGGGTGAAGAGTGAGAATCCATCTCAAAAAAAAAAAAAAAAAAAAAAGAATATCAGCTGTATATATGTTATACTTCAACTTAAAAATTTACTTAAAAAAACAAACAGGGCCGGGTGCAGTGGCTCATGCCTGTAATCCCAACATGCTGGGATGCTGAGGCAGGAGGATAGCTAGAGCTCAGGAGTTCAAAACCAGTTTGGACAAAAAACCAATACAAAACCCCGACTCTACCAAAAAAAAAAAAAATACAAAAAATTAGTCAGGCGTGGTGGCAAGTGCCTGTAGCCCCAGCTACTTGGGAGGCTAAGGTAGGAGGATGGCTTGAGCCTGGAAAGGAGAGGTTGCAGTGAGCCAAGATCACACAGCTGCACTACAGCCTGGGTGACAGAGCCAGACCCTGTCTCAAAGCACACACACACCCCAAACAGGCATGACAAGCAAAAACGGGAAGGATCGGGGGGGCACGGTGGCTCACATCTGTAACCCCAGCATTTTGGGAGGCCGAGGCAGGCGAATCATGAGGTCAAGAGTTCGAGACCAGCCTGGCCAACATGGTGAAACCCTGTCTCTACTAAAAATACAAAAAATTAGCTAGGCGTAGTGGCATACGCCTGTAGTCTCAGCTACTTGGGAGACTACAGGTAGGAGGATGGCTTGAGCCTGGGAAGCAGAGGTTGCAGTGAGCCAAGATCACACAGCTGCACTACAGCTTGGGTGACAGAGCCAGACCCTATCTCAAAGCACACACACACACACACACACACACACACACCCCAAACAGGCGTGATAAGCCAAAAAGGGAAGGATCGGCATGGCCCCATGGCTCACGCCTGTAAACCCAGCATTTTGGGAGGCCAAGGCGGGCAAATCACAAGGTCAGGAGTTCGAAACCAGCCTGGCCAACATAGTGAAACCCCATCTCTACTAAAAATACAAAAAATTAGCTGGGCGTAGTAGTGGGTGCCTGTAATCCCAGCTACTCCGGAGGCTGAGGCAGGAGATTCGCTTGAACCCAGGAGGCAGAGGTTGCAGTGAGCCAGGATTGCACCACTGCACTCCAGCCTGGGTGACAGAGTGAGACTCCGTCTCAAAAAAAAAAAAAAAAAAAAAAAAAAAAAAGGGGAAGGATCACAGAGTAAATTGCATAAATGCAAAGGTACTTCTAGAAGATACGGTCGTTGGTGTGTGAGCTTTGTAACAGCATCTGTAGACAAATGTATGAAAGCACGACCAGAGCTAGCTCAAGCAACAGGAAGCCAAAGGCTAGACTTATATCCTGGCTTCAGGATAAGGTAGCATCAGCTCCAAGTGCTATGGGAACCACACAGCCCTCCTTCTTCTCTCATCTGTTTCTCCCTGAGCATAGACTTCATTATTCTCACTCACTAAAAACCAGCTTTTTCTACTTCTCAGGAAACAGCCCCTTGAATCATCAGCCAAAGCCACCTAGTTTCCATTTCTTTCAAGAGAGCAACAGCCATTTGCTTTCCCTAATTTCAAGAACACAGAGAAGGACTCTGATTGACCCAGCTTGCTCAGGTGCTCACCTGGTCCAACCACTGGTGACCAGGGCAGAAAGTCCCCAGGTATACACGTGGCTATTTCTCACCATGACCTTATTTACTGAGGAATCAGACACCAGAAAACAGGAGGTGGAAAAAAAATTTGCTGCACAAACCATAAAGAAGGAGAACCAGTCTTGAGAAAGCCGTGTCAGAGAGAAAGAATAGATAAATAGAAATATATCCTCTGAAAAGAAGGGATGATAAGGACATGCTATTTGGGAAGGAATTAAGTGGCGTGAACCACTTCATGGTTACTTTCTTGCATCTTATTTTTTTATTTTTATTTTTGAGACAGGGTCTAATGCTGTTGCCCAGACTGGAATGCAGTGGCACAACCATGGCTCACTACGGCCTCCACCTCCCGGGCTCAGGTGATCCTCCTGCCTCAGCCTCCTGAGTAGCTTGGACTACAGGCACATGCCACCATGCCTGGCTAAATTTTTGTATTAAAAACAATTTTTTTTTGTACAGACAGGGTTTCACCATGTTGCTCAGGCTGGTCTCAAACTCCTGGAATCAGGTGATCCACTCACCTCAGCCTCCCAGAGTGCTGGGATTATAGGTGTGAGCCATCACACCGGTCTCTTGCATCTCCTTAGACATCATCCTGTCTGCACCTCTGTTGCCAAGTCCTATCAAGTCTATCTCCTCAGTCTTTTGAAATAAGCCCCTCCTCGCCATCTCCCATTGCCTCAGCTCCTATGTTATCATCTTACATCTAGATTGTCGCAAGAGTCTCCTAACTTGCTTCAATGCCCCCAATCTCATCTCGTGCTAATCATCCACAACACGATGGCCTCTAAATGATGTTTCTTAAAAATATAATCCTGTCATTTCCCTGCCTAAAAATCTTCAACTGCCCACATCACCTTCCAAACCTCTTAGTACAGCCTCCAAAGTCTCCCTTGATCTAGCACCAGCCTCACCTACTCGCCTTCTTTCCAAGACACCAGGGCTTCTTCCCTGCCCCACCCCAACAACAATCTATGCTTGTGTGTCTTCTAAGGCATTTTCTCTCTCTGTTCCCTCTGCCTAGGATGCCTTTCCCATTTCCATGATCTCTACCTGGTCATGTTACTTATCCTTCAAGGCCCAGTTCAATGTCCTCCTTGCCTCTGAATGCCTTCATATTGTATCCAATTTTAGCTTTGGATACAACTGTTCCCTGTGCTGTGTTCTTTCAGAGCAGTAACCAGATCTCATGTATTTTCAAACCCCCAGTTTCAAGCCTAGGTCTTGACCCATAGTAGGACTCAATAAATGCTTATAGAAGGAAGGAGGGACAAGATGGGGAAGGGAGAGGGGGAGAGAAAAAGGAAAGAAGGAAGGCAAGAGAAGGGAAGTGAAGGAAGGGAAGGAAAGAAGAGAGAAGGAGGGAGATGAAAGAGAGGGAGGGAGGATTAAGGAAAGAGACAAGGACTTGGGTGTGGTGGCGCACACCTGTAATCCCAGCTACTCAGGAGGCTGAGGCAGGAGAATCGCTTGAACCTGGGAGGCAGTGGTTGCAGTGAGCCGAGATCGCACCACTGCACTCCAGCCTGGGCAACAGAGTGAGACTCTGTCCCCCCCCCCCCCAAAAAAAAAAAAAAGAAGTCAAAGGCTTGAAGTTATAACAATTGTTTTCTTCTTTATTTATCACTGGCTAACAAGGATACTTTATAGCACTTCTCTGAGACTCAGTCTCCTCCTTTGTAAAATAACATCTGTCCTATCTAACTCCCTTTGTTGGGATCAAATAAAGGAAAGAATGTGGAAGCACCTTATTCATTTCTAAGCAAATATTAGTTATTATTAATTGCCCATTGTGTAACATATACATATTCTCCTAATGAACTGAAGACTACCCCTTTTCGTGGATGGACTTCATTGGTCAGACTCCCTTGCAGTGGCAGGGTGTGGTGGGCACTGGGGGTGGTGGTGGGGTGAGGTTGCTTTACCTAGGCTCTCTCAGTGATCCATTACCAGAATCTTGTAAGTCAGGTAAGGCTAACATTGGAGTTCATTAGGATCCCAGCATAACAACTGAGTCAATTTGATTATTTGATTTGGTGATTTGATTATTCTATTTTGGATGCTTTTCGTACTTATTTTAAATCTTGGATGCTCTTTTCCTCCTGATTCAAACGACTACCACAGAATACCCACAGCTATTGCCTAGATTAATGATTTCAACTCAAATAAAACATTTTAAATCACTTCTTTCTCAAGCTTCTGGATCAGTTTAATTGAAAAGTAGCTTAAACCCGACTGACATTGCAATGGAAGATGAGGAAAAACGATTTCAGTTTGCAACTACTTATGGCTGTGAATCAGGATGTTCTCAATACTATGTCACTAGAATGGAAGGTGGAAGTCAGAGCTGCACAGTTGGAAGGCTACAGCTGTTGTGTTGTATTTTTAAGCCTGATGGTGTTGTAAGAAGTGGAACAATGTTGGACAAATGCCAGACAGCAGCGTGGTGGGGGCTCCCTTGCGTGGAAGTAGATGGGCCCTTGAGCACTGATCTAGCCTTTCTTTCCCTGAGCACCAAAGCCTAAGCACCTCTGGTCTGGCTGGTTGCTGACTACTCATAGGCTGCAATGACCATTGAACTTGAGCAAGCCCCTGTGAGCACCCTGGGGGCAGCTGGGCACCGAGTCTTCCTTGCCCTGCTGGCTGGCTTTCCCCAGACAACCGAAATTCAACCTGTCCAAGGCATCATTCTCAGCAATTTTTGCACCCATTCATGATCTCATGATCTGGCCTGACTCAACTATATAGATACCTATTGCTCTGTCTCCCTCACCACTTCCCACCTACACGTCTCTGGGAATTACTCTTCTCCCAACAGAAACACCACAGGAACCACAGGAGCAGCCATGTCACACACGCCTTAAAATCTGGCCATGACTCACTTAGGAGTGGGCCCTCCCCACTGGACAGGACAATCTCAGCTTCCAGACCAATCAAGCTCTTCTTCCAGAAGCTTTGGAACTGGGTCTGGAGAAAAAAATCCATCTCTGTCCAAATGGCTAAACTTCGAGTTGTGCAAGTTTTCCATGATGTGGGCTGGAAAATGAAGGAAGCTGGTCTGCAATGAGAGGGTGGCGATAGACAGTCATGGTAATGCTGAAGAGAGGCGATGAGAGCTGGAGAAAGGATATGGAGGGATCTGACATTGTGAACTATGTTCTTCATGAGTCTCGGTGGCACTTCTGTCCTAGAATTCCATGAGATTGTCCTGAATCTCCATAATACATCTCCAAACCTAAACTATGCTAAGGTTTCTATTAGTTGCAACCAAAAAAGTCCCATGAATATACATGGGTAAACCCTAGTTTCAATATTTGCATCCATCATAATTGCCTCATTTTCGCATTAACTATCTTTATAATTAAGAAATTTGAACTTATAGAAATGGAATAGCTATCAAATTGGATGCTTTAGGCCTCAAGCTTGCTCTTTCATTCTCACAAAGTGACTGCAGCAGCTCTGAGCATTGCATCTTCAGACAACTATCTTCACATCTCCTTTCTTCACATCTCCTTTAAAAAAAAATCTTTTTTATTATGAAAAATTTTAAGACCACTCAAATGTAGAAAGAGTAGTATAATGATCCTAATGTGCCCACCACCCAGCTTTTACAATTGCCACTACATACTCATCCAGAATCATCTACATGTTCATATACCTTTCTTCTCCCTGCCCTCAGATAATTTTGAGGCAAATCCTAGATATCACATTATTTCTTCTATAAATATTTCAGAACATACCTCTAAAAGGTACAAGTTCTTTTTAAAAAATACAATGTCATTATCACAATTTAACATATTGACAATCATTTCTGAGTTTCAGTAAATATATTATAACATTTATATTTCTCTGGTTGTCTTTAAAATGTGTTTTTTGAGCTGGGCACAGTTGCACACATCTGTAGTCCTAGCTACTCAAGAGGCTGAGGCAAGAGGGTCACCTGAGCCCAAGAGTTCAAGGCTGTAGAGAGCCATGATTGCACCCGTGAATAGCCACTGCACTCCAGCCTGGGTAACATAGCAAGACCCTGTCTCTTTTTTAAAAAGTGTTTTTCTTTTCACAGTTTACTTGAATTTCAATTATTTTTAGTGGGCATAGCTAGGAGATGCATATTGTTTTCTAAAGATAAAAGGGACCAAGTTCATGCCTATAATCCTAACTCTTTGGAAGGCTGAGGTAGGAGCATCACTTGAGCTCAGGAGTTCGAGACCAGCCTGGCCAACAAAGTGAGACCTTGTCTTTAATAATATGTTTTAAAAAAATTAACTGGGCATGGTGGTGCATACCTGTAGTTCCAGCTACTGGAGGGGCTGAGGCATGAGGATTGCTTGAGCTCAGGAGGTCTAGGCTGCAGTGAGCCCTGATCATGCCACTGGACTCCTGCATGGATGACAGAGCGAGACCCTAACTCAAAAAAAAAAAAAAAAAAAAAAAAAGATAAAAGGTATAATGCATCCATACTGATACTTCCAATTGAAATGGAGGACTACAGAGTTTTTACTCAATCTTATCAATCTTAGATTTATATCTCCTATCAACTATGCCAAATATCTTAATTTTCAAGGACATCAGCATAATTATTCTTTTAATCCCATAATACACAGCTCTTTTTGCCAGATATAGTCTTCTAGGAGTACAGAGTCGAATGATAGTGATTGAAGGTCACTAAAGTCTTCTTTGTGTGGTTATGTCATCAATTGGACACACACAGTCATTTTAATTTCACATTATTTTTACTTTCTAGGAATTTGATTTTTTCTTAATTTTGTGTGTAATTACATAAAATGTTTACATTGTTCCAAAGTTAAATCTACAATGCAAGCTATATTTTTAGAAGCCTAGCTTCCATCCCTGTATTCTTCCTTTCTATTCCTTCCTTTTTGCTATGGTAATATTTTATTAAATTTTTATAGTTTTTCTCTTATTTGTAGATAAATGATTGCATACTATATGTACTTTTCTCTTTTTACTTAAAAATTTATCCTGGAGATCACACATAATAGTGGAGTAATTTCTTGTTCCTTGTAGCAGCTGCATAATACTTCATTTGGGGGATGTACCATCATTCATTCAATTAGTTTTCCATTGATGAAAATTTTGGTTTCCATTTTCTTGCTATTACAAATACAGCTGCAGTGGCTAGCCTTGCACATGCACCTTTTTATATTTTTACTACTGCATGTCTGTGATTGCTATCTAGAAGTGGGATCACTATACCACTACCTACCTCTCAGAGTGGCTAAAATTCAGAGAAAGAAAATTGACAATGCTAAATGCTGATGAGGATGTGGAGCAACTGGAACTGTAATACATTACTAGTGGGAAAGCAAAATGGTACAGCCATTTTGGAAAACATTTTGCCAGTCCCTTATAAAATTTAACATACAACATATTTATAATATGGCCAACAATCCTTTTCCTACATATTTACTCAAGAAACATGAAAACATATTTTCACATTTGTCTGCACCTGAATATTTATAGAAGCTTTATTCATAATCACCAAAAACTAGAAGCAATTCAAGATTCTTTCATCTGATGAACACACTGTGATACATCTATTTAATCTAATTGCTACCCAGTGATAAGAAGGAAGAAACTTCTGACCCACTACAACATGGATGAATTTCAAATGCGCTGTGCTAAGGGAAAGAAGCCAGATTTAAAAAGCTACATATGCTGATTCCATTTATATGATATTCTCAAAAAGGCAATATTACAGGGACAGAGAACAAACCAGTGGTTGCCAGGTGCAAACCACCCAAGGGGGTGGTTTGACTACTAAGGGCAACATAAATTAATTTCTTGGGGTGATGAAACTGGTCTACATTTTGATTGTGATATAATTACACAACTATATGTGCTAGTCAAAACTGATACAATTGTGCACAAAAATACGGCTGGGTGCAGTGGCTCACACCTGTAATCCCAGCACCTTGGGAGGCCAAAGTGGGTGGATCACCTGAAGTCAGGAGTTCGAGACCAACTTGGCCAACCTGGTGAAACCCTGTTTTTACTAAAAATACAAAAATTAGCTGGGCGTGGTGGTGCATGCCTGTAATCCCAGCTACCCGGGAGGCTGAAGCAGGAGAATCTCTCGAACCCCGGAGGCAGAGGTCGCAGTGAGCCAAGATCGCACCATTTCACTCCAGCCTGGGCAACAAGAGTGAAATGCCGCCCCCACCCCCCCAAAAATGAATTTTATTATATGTAAATTATACCTCAATAACCCTGACCTTGAAAAAAATAAATGTACAAGTAATTTTGCTGGTTAGTACCAAAATCCCCTCTGTGATAGGCTAATTAATGGCCCCCACAGACAACCAGATTCTAATTCCTGGAACCTTGGGATGTTAGCTTATATGGAAAAAGAGACTTTGCAGATGTGATTAAGAATCTTAAGATGGGGAGAGTGTCCTGAATTATCGAAGTGATCTCTAAATATAATCATAAGTTTCCTTATAAAGTGGGATCAGAAGGAGATTTTACCATGGAGGAGAAGGCAGTATGAAGACAGAACAGAGATCTAAAGATGCTACGTTGCTGGCCTTGAAGATGGAGGAAGGAGCCATGTACCAAGGAATGCAAGGAACGAAACTCTAGAAGCCAGAAAAGGCAGGGAAGTGGATTCTCCCCGGAGCCTTCAGAGAGACCACAGATCTGCCAACACCTTCATTCTAGCCCAGGGAGACTGCTGAACTCCAGAACTTTAAGAGAATAAATTGTGTTGTGTTAAGTCACCAAGTTTGTGGTAATTTGTTACAGCAGTGATAGGAAACTAATGTATCCTCCATAGGGGTTGTGCTGTTTTATGTTCCTGCCAGAGAAAGGGTACGTCACCCTTCCTTTAAAGATGAGGACAATTTACCCAGAAGCCCAAGAGCAGGCGGGGTTTCTGGGAAAATTTTCCTCTTTCTTAAGGAAAAGATGACACGCCTTACATCCCCTGATATCTCATTGGCCAGAATTGTATCACATGCCCATTGCTAAACCAATCACTGGCCAGAGTAATCAGGCTTCCTCCTGCCCCTTGTCCTGCGGCTGCACCATTCTCTCCTGAGCCACTCAGCTGTCTGATCCTGAACAATGTTATCAGAGTTGCGCTGTCAAGGAATGAGAAGGGCACAGCTTTGGTTTGGCAACCAACAGTGCCTACCTCAAAACTTATTTGCAGAAAAAAACATTCCTCAGTTTAACATATATTTTATAACAGTTAAAAAGCTTGGACAACACTCTCTAAGGAACCATCCACTGTGGTCCCCAGGCCATGGCTTTCCCCTGCCAAGCCCCCTTTGGTTCCTTACTACTCTATCCCCCTTTTTCCAGAGGACAGCAGGCCCTGCCGAACTCTATTTGTGAGCCACCAAGGTTAAATGAGGCCTTATGATGAATACACAAGACATCTTCCAGAAAAATCTCTCCCTCGCAAGTACTGACTCAAACCCTGTTAAGGGAATCTTTTCTGTTTCCTGCCTGTTTTAGCTCTTCTCTGACATATTATCTTAGAATTTTAAAGCTGCAAAGGCCCTTAGAGTAATAATAATGATGGTAATTATGATAGTTAATTATTTATAATGCTCATTTATTGAGCTTTTACTAGGTTCCAGGCACTTAGTATTTATTATCCCATTTAACTCTCAAGTCTTCTTGAGGATTGATGAGGTAGATATTATTATCATTCCTTTGAGAGATACTAATAGATATAATAATAGAGATTATTATCATGCCTGTCTGATGGATTTTGAAACCGAAGAAATAATAAGTTGTCCAAGGTACTTGCTGGCACTATGTTTCGAACCAAGATCTGTAGAGACTTCAAAGTTCATGCTGTCAAACACCCTGAAGTCCAAAACCTTTCATTCTACAGATGACAACACAGGGGTTTGGGTTTGGAAAGAGGAGAGAGGCTATAAGCATTTTTGCTCAGTTCCACGACCAGAGAGTGAGCCCTCACTTACTCACTGAGCAGCAAACAGCTCACATTAGCTTTTTTCTCTTCTTCACAGGAATCAAATATTTAAAAATCATCATGTATCTGAGTTTAATAAGATGTGTTTATCTTTTTGCAGAGCAATGGATACCTTTTGCATTGTGATTTTTCCTATTTATCTGGCATCATGGAAGAATAAAAATAGCAACTGCAGCATGAAATGTGCTTTACGGTTTATGAGACACTTCCAAATACTTTCTCTCACATGATCATTGCTACAGCTCTGTGAAGCAGAAAGATAGGATTATCCCTCTTCACAGGAGAAAACACTAAGGCCCAAAGAGGTTACATTACCTGCCCTAAGGTCTCACAGATCATTAAATGACAGAACCAAAATCAAAACCTGGGGGAGAAGCTTTTTGGCTATGAGGACCTGACATCCACAGACAGGGACTCTTCCTATGAGTTTTAGACTCATATTTTCAAGTTAAAAGACCTAGTTAGAATTTTCATTGGCTCAAGTTTGATTTTGTTTGTTTGTTCACCTGAAATCTTTCAGTGAATTAATCCATTTATCTAGGGAGAAATGACATCTTTATTCTCCCAAGTCTTTCTACCCTTTGTCTTTTACGCCTCCAAGGAGAATCTGATGTTTTCTCTAAAGGCCCTTTGCACTTCTTTCCGAGTTTATTCTTTTACCAGCTGCCTTTGTAGCTAAGTTGAATAACATCTTTGGTTCTTTTATGCTTTCTTTCTCATTGATCTGTATGGCATTATTTTTATTTCCAGTTAGTAACTTGATACTTGGTTGAACTTTCTTGTTTCCAAGAGCTTTTCAGTTGATTCCCTTCAGTTTTCAGGATAGAATTATACCATCTGCAAATATTTTAAAAAGCCAAACAAAACCTGCTCTCCTGATTTCACCAAGAGTGCTCTTTTTACCACATGACACTGCATTTCCCCACAACTCTGCATTTTCCAGATGACTAAATGGCTCCTTTAAGTGCCATAACATTTAGAAACACAACTGCCTGAGCTGGAAGTCTTTCTTAAACAAAGTACAACGTGTAGCAAACACCTGCGGTTTCACCTGTACAACACATGCCTCCCCAATCTTTAGCAGCCACCCCTCACTTTCCTTTGGAGAACTGCCTCTCCTCTACCCCATGAGGCCCTAGCAAGACTGTCCGTCATTTTATCCCACTCACATGCCCCAAACAGGTCCTGGTTCCACCACAGGCTAACCCAACCGACTCTTCCAAGAATTTG